>NC_142112.1:12009626-12321356 GCF_056152115.1 Neolamprologus brichardi | reverse complement strand
TCGGGGAGCGTGATTAGGGGAATTGCTGAGAAGCTCACATAGTGTACAATGGCTTTGTCAAGGATGTCAGAGGAAGGATCTGATGGCCACCAAGAGTCAGTAAAGCATCTGAAGGACTCAATAAAAGACACTCCAAGACTGAATCTCTGTGAGACGGCTGCCATTGATTGCACATACACACAACGTGAATAATTTAGACTGTCTTGGAGAGAACCCAACTGTCAATACCTGAAAGCCTCTTTATTGAGCATCTCATAATGGCAATATACAGTACACGCTATCCCATACAGCCGGAGCTTTTATTTTTTATTTTTTTTATGCTCATGAGCTTGAGCTTGTCTCCATATCTATAATTTAGCTGGAACGGATCCTGCCATTATCTTCAATCTTCTTGTCAGGATGCATTATCCCTGACTACTTTGTCAGTATTTATGTATTTTTTATGTGTCTCTGATAAGCTAAATTGTTTAATCATAAATGGAGATAATGAGTCCCTTTACTCTTGTCATGCGTGCTTTAATCTCACCTTTGTTGCAGACATCAAAGGTTCAGAAGCATATCGGTGTTTGTTGACACAATATGCCTCTTTATCTCCCACATGCAATATTAATCTCAAGGTAAAGTCAACCGTTTGCGGGGGATATTGTCACAGGTTTAAGTTGCAATTTGAAACACGGGGGGGGGCACAGCCCTTCCTGAGTGTATTTGCCCAGGCAAAGCCATACAGCAAACTGTGCTTTGAATCTGAGGCCGGATAAACCTTCACCAATCAAACACTTGCAGAGAGCCTTGATAATGGTGCAATTCCTTCCACCAATCAGATAAGAATGAACACTAAATCCATGTGGTCTGCCCACAGGCTGTATATAATAAATGGACAAAGGCATGGTTATGTCAGATTAGATTGTAAAGTCTCACTTTGAAGCCTCAAGTTAACATTATGGGCAACTGCTTCTAGTTCGTTTGTTTATTTTCTTTTACAGCCAGAACTAACCATACATGCTAATGCTAGTAAGAAAAAGATTTCATAGATATCATGTGTGTATGACACAGACATAATTTCCCACTAATAAGTGCTAAGTTACAATACTATACTTTCCCTCCCTAAGAGTTGAGCTTGCTAATTTTATAGAAAATGCTCCAAAAATCACCAGTACCCCAAAAAGCATTCAAGCTTATCTTTACCTGACGGGTATGCTAACACGGGGAGCCATAACCAACAGCTGGTCAACTGTGTGGTGCAGACCATCCAAGAGGTTCGTGCGTCAGTTTTAGTGAGTCAAATTCTTGTGTCTTACTCATTTGTTAATTTGTGCTGATGGTCAGATGTGCAAACTGTGGATGCTAGCTTTAGCTGATAGCTTATTAATCTACTCGCTTATCCAAATGTTGCTATTTCTGGTTTGGAAAGGCCAATATGTCACCTGCAAAAAAGCTAACACTTGAAAATGAGGAGTCCAGAAACCACTGCATGACGTCATAATGTCTATATCGTTAGTTTTAGCTAGATACTGTGGCGTTGGCTTTTTGTTTTTAGCCCTCTGGGTTGCAGCTTGGATCTGACACACCCTATTTTCTATCATCTAAAAATGTTCTCTAAACCCTAGATCAATGATTTGTGAAAATGTCTCCTTCATTGCTATTGTCTACTTCTTTACCTCAGCCTCTGTTTGGGCTTACTTCCCATACCGAGTGATAAGTAATTAGAATATGGACTAGTAATTAACAGCAGATTCTCAGTTGATGAAGTTTAGTGAGAGCCAAGGAGCGGAGGCTGGCATGCAGCTGCTGGTGAGATCATCATCGTGCCTTACAAATGGAAACAATGGATGCTGTCTGTGCCTCGCTCCTTCTAGGCCTTGCTCTCAATTGGAAAATCAATGAGAGAATAGAGACCCACACTCGACTGGAGCGGCCCAAAAGTCAGACTAGAAATCGAAACATGAGGGATAGCATGATGTAATTAAATGAAACAGTGCTGCATAAGTACTCTGAGACAAAACCTCAGCTCAACCATAATCAGCTTCATTTTCAGTGCCTGAAAGTCCCGTAGCCGGTCATCATCTCCAAGCGATCACGTGCAGCTGCGTATCCTGAGATCAGATCATGCAGCCACTTCCAGACGTGACATACCTTCAGGTCTGCCCTGCTTCCCATCCCTATCACTGTTTCTGGGTTTCATAATCATTACTCAGCACGTTAGTCATGTGTGTGGCATGGCTGGGAATGACCCTGGAGTTAGTGTTATAATGATGATTCACAAAGGAAAAACTTGAAGCCAGACTGTTATCCTCCCTCTCCAATCACGCAACAGTGCATATGTTTAAGCTCACCCCCACCTCACGCGTGACAAACCAGGCAACCTTTAACTTAACTATGCTGTCATCCAGCCTGTACATCCCTTTTTGTCAAGAAAACAGATGATCAGCGCATGGGAAGACCTGCATAATTCAGTGCCACCAAAGAGGTGCCGTGGTGCTAAAAATAAACTGTAATCCTGTCAGGTGAACACTGTGATAAATGGAAGGTCGTGAGAGGAGCTCATAGGTCCCGGAGCATTTGAGTAATACAATTTTCATGAAAGAACAAATTAATTACAGTTTCCAGGTAATTGAGCTATTCCTACAAAGCTCCGGCTACACCAAAAGTGACTGCGGAAGAAATTAGTGAAGAGATTGCCAAAAGCTGGTTTAGAAATACTGCATCTGGGAATGGAAGCGTGTCTCTTTAGCTTCGTGGCGAGGTATCTTTGCGAATGTCAGCTTCACCGAAATGTCAGCATCCTCTCATTAGCATACAAAGAAGATTGTAATCAGATTTTGTATGCAAAAAAAGAAAGAAAGTGACTCGAGACTCTCCGCCTGCTTCATCACTTCTGACTATACTACCCTTTGAGATCCATGAAGCATGTCCAGGGGTTGTTTCCTGGACCGAGGCCTCTAACTGTGTCTACCAGCTGCTCGTTGACTTTGGAACTCAGAGGAGCTCTCCTTTCTCTCTCACCCTGGGCATTTCTCTTGTTGTTGTTTTTTGGTGAGGGAAAACGAATAAACTTGTTCCCTAGAGGCCTTGGTTATTCAGTCAGCAGCCCACACAGATAGGAGACTATTCCCCCCCTCTGTTGGGCAAGCAGAAAAATGGATTTCAAAGAAAAGTACTTCTTCTCGTAGAGTACGGATTGCTCTATGCAACTCCTTGGCAACTCAATTATAAGCCAATCAAGCAGCGAGAGATAGAGCTTTTGAGTCTTTGCCGTTTCTTTAAAGGCCCCCCCCCCCCCCCCAACTCTCACACGCACCCCTCCTTCCCTCCCAGGCCTTATAAACCACATGTCTTCTTTCTGCACCTACACAAAACTGACAAGGCTTTAGCCTCGAAATACATATCATGTGGCCTTGCTGCACATCTGAGTCATGCAGAGACAATACGCCTAATGATCACGCCTACAGCTCCTACTGCCAATGAGGTATAATTAGAAAACTTCAAACTAAGCCACACTTGTGCAAACAGATACAGAAATACAACGTCTGTCTGAGCACATGCATCCGAAAAGTCTTCACAGCGCTTCACTTGTTCTTCACATGGATTAAATTCATCTATTTTTGTAAGAATTTCCCAATACTTTTTTCACTTTGTGATTATGAGGCATTGTGTGTAGAATTTTGAGGTGAGAAATTGAATTTAAGGCTGTAACATGACAAAATGTGAAACAAGTGAATATTTTCCACACCCACAAACTTACACACCAAATCAGATGTAATCAAATCGGACCATCCAGACGCCTTGCGTTGATTTCAGTGTGTCGGCCTGATTGCATTCACACCAGGCTGTAACTGGCTGATGTTACAAGCCCGAGCCCACGACTGATTCTCTTTCTGCCTTTCTGCTTCCATTACATTGTGGAACCACCGGAGCTGTGCGCACTGGCATTTGTGGGGCATAGGGCTTTTGACTCATCAGTTTGCCTCATAACAGGAAGGGAGAAAACATCTCAGGCGCACGCTCAGAGAGAAAGTCACACGTATTCTGGACTGCGCCGGAGCAGGAAAAACTCATGGGAGACAAGGACACACTGAAGCCTTGCCCACTGCTTTATGGAAAGATTGTGGGTGATTTCTTACCCCGCCTGGCATGTTTATGGCTCAGGTTGTGTGTCCCACCAGATATGAGTTACTGTGCACCGGCATGTCCCAGAATGTGTGTTGTCATTTATCTATAGGTGGGCTCGAGTCCAAACACTTATGCAGGGGGAAAGAATAACAATATGGCAAATGCGCAGCAGATACAAGCGTTCGTTCTGTTTGATCAGCAGAGTCTGGAAACGCAGAGCCTCCCTTTAGGCCTGCGATTAGGAGTCATAATTCACACCTTCCTCGCAGTCATTACATCACCCATTAGACATGACTCAGCCTTTCATCTGCAGATGACAAACGGCTTATCATCTGTGAGTGATCTATTTACCCGAGCTCCGCTGTGCACTCAGTTTCTAAATGTTGGCTATCGGTTTATGTATATAGGTCAGCAAGTTCTGTCCTGTGCTCTGGGCTAAAAGGAGTCCCACTAGTAATCATTATCTTGGCCTGTTTGTTTTCACTGCGGTCTCTGCGGCGTAGGATGGACTCTGCTTTGCATCCAAGCGCCCTGGCAGCCCGCCTTCTCTCCATGACCCGTGCAACCCCGGTCTGTTAGCGCAGCCTCAGCACCGTTCTTCTGCTTCTAACAAGCAGCCATTAATAAATCATGCTTTGCTCATTACCCAGGCCCTGTTATCAGGCTGTGTCTGTGAAATTGATCTAGTCTGTGCACTTCTTCGCGGGAGACTCTGCGCTCGTGTCCCTCACATCTTACGAGGCATCGCTGTCAGCCACTTGTCCCTCCCCTCCTAACCTTCTCCTCGCCCTTCACCTCTCCTCTGTCCCTTTTTCTTACCTCAATTCCACTGTTGGACTTACTGTCATTACAGCATTACAGCGATTTGGTTATGCCCACCACCGTGATAGTTTGTAGGAGTTTAAAACAAATGAGCGTAAGGTGATTAAAGTACGTAAAACTGGGAAGCGAGATCGCACAATCACGAACGCTCATTTTTACCCACCGACAAAAACGTCTCTACTAATCAGAAATATTCTGGCACGCACATGTCCTGAGATTGTCTGAGTCTGAGCACCCACGAGTGTTCCCAATTAGCCCCGCCACTCATTTCATTCCCAGAGGCTCTTCTCCTCCATTAAACTTAATGAGATCCATTCAGAGAAAACAACCCCAAGGCCAAGTCTTCCTATTAGAGCATTTTCAGTGAAGCCTTTACAGTAAACTGCTTTGCTATTGGTCCAGGCTGAAAATATGTCAGACTGGCCATTTGAATGCAGATGTTAAAGACCTGCCTTGGCTAATGCACTTAAACACCAGCACAGACCCAGCTTCCTCCATCCACTACTGGCACACGCAGCCGTTTTAGCCAGCAGACAGGAAGTAAGTTCTTGTGTTATTAAACGGGAACTGGCTGAAGCTGACAGGATTTGATTTTGTTTCTATTTGCAGACCAAAAGAAATCAGGGGGACTTACTGTAAAAGCCCCTTGAGCCTGTAGACAGGAACAAAAGTATTCTGTCTCCGTATTTGACTGTCTTTTTTGTTAGTCTTCATCCATCCACATCCTTTGGGCGGCCAGGAGAGAGTGAGAGAATAGCAGAGTGGAACCTCATTCATTGCTCCCATCTGTTTATGTCTTTATATTTCTGGAGCGGGATTGACCGGCATTCTGTGGCATGCAGATATTCCTTCCCTGCTCTGAATCATTAAGGGAAGCACACTACTGTATATAATGTTGGCAGGCAAAGTAGGTATATTCTGTGTGGCTTTATCCTCAGCAGAGCTGGAGCCCTGCTAAGATAACCCTGGCTCTGATTGCCTAAAAAAATGCACACGCTAAAGTGTCTTGTCTGCTCACACTCCCATAAAGGATTTGACTGTTGTCGCACATGCTCAAGCCGACTATCTCCTCTGAGTCGATGCAGTAATCTGCTCGAGAGTCTGGTCGCCATCCGTCGGGGCTCGAGCCCATCTCACGTCAACATCAAAGGCTTCGTCTTTCCCCGTGATCTTGGAAATCTCTTCCACCAACGCCCAAGCTTCTTGCATTTCTCTTGTTTTTTGGGGTTTTTTTTTTAAAACGGTGTCTGCACGCAATACCATTACTCCTCATTACCGTCAGCTCAGCCTGTCAAAAGAGGGTGTTAGTGCTTGTTAAAATTAAGCTCGCTACTTTTACACCGAGGGCTTGGGATTCTTTGAAAGTTTTGCAGGTCGACACCACACCCACTCTTTTTTTCTTTGCCTCTGCTGTGGATGATGGGATGATAGGTGAGGTCCAAGGAGCCTCTGCAGTGGTCAGAGCGAGCTCATTTATTATTGCCGGTGGCTGAAAAATTATACCTTTATCCCGCTGGTAAACTAATCAACGTGATCAAAGCAAGTTTTGAAGGCCGTTCCTGCCGCAGACACAGAAGCCGCGGGGACATATATATATATGTAAGGACGAGGATTCTGTCTTTCCTGGCAGTGATGGTGGTGGTTTTAAACAGGGATGATGGCTGGCAGACACAGACTGCGCTCCCTTTTCCAGGTCTGATGGAAACCAGCCCCACTCTCTGCCCAGCATCATCTCTGAGTGCAGCACCCATGCACTGAGCAAAATATACGTACACACAGACGCGCAGACATTCACTCCTCCACCTCTCTGACCCTGCTACCTCTGGCTGTCTCCTTGTGAAAATATAATAGCCCTGCAGTAATGTACTGCAGTTCATGATTACTTTATAAAGCCCTGCATATTTTAAAGACACATCATTTGATATTCAGTCTGTATCTTTCTTTCCCGCTCGCCGGTTCTGATGATGTGATTGCAGACCCCGTTTTATTCGCTTCTATCCAATGAGCTCTCGCCTCCCTTCGCCGGAAATTAAGTTGTCGTCCTGTCTCTGCTTCATTAATGCGAATATCATTTTATTGCTGTTTATTAAATTCCAGGTAGCTGCTGATGAGGCTATGACCGGAGGTGAATCAGATAGTGGGGACTCATTTTTAACTCTCCAACTTGTCTTGTGTATTATTAATATAGGCTGTGCGCTGAAAGCCGTCTTTACAAAAGTTATCAGGCAAAGAGCTTTACATTGTAGCACTTTTCGCCCAGGCTAATCAGCGAAACACTAAAGGAGAAAGTAAAGTGATGGGCAAACTCACTGTAAACTTGCTCTCCTCTCGTCACCCTTTTCAGGTGGACCTTGGGTTCCTGCGGTTCGTCTCGGCCATCGGCACCCAGGGCGCCATTTCCCAGGAGACCCAGAGGGTTTACTTTGTCAAGTCCTACAAAGTGGACGTCAGCTCTAATGGAGAGGACTGGATCACTTTGAAAGAAGGCTCCAAACAGAAGGTATATTCCAAGTTTCTTTTGAGCCACGAGTGGTGTACCGGCACCAGAGATGGGCAGTAACGCGTTACAATCCGATTACTTTTTGCAAGTAACGAGTAAAGTAAGGGATTACTATTGCAAAAACGGTAATTAGATTACCGTTACTTTCCCGTAGGAACGCTGCGTTACTGCGTTACTAAAACCGTGATGTTTTTGCGAGAATGTCTCATGACAGTGACGTAAGCGAGTGTGATGTTCGTGACAACAGCTGTGTGCAGATCAACAATGGATAATATATCGAGTGCGGGAGAGAGTATGAGCGTGCAGCGTTTAAAGCGTGGAAGTACTGACCTTACTTTGAGTTTGATTCCGTAAAAAGTGACAAAAACATTAGTGTCCGTTGTGCGTGGGAAGAAAACTTCTTTTTACAGCGAAAAAAACCCCTAAACTTCCAAGCAAGCACCGAGTAGCTACGACGTAATGAGAAACTCACAGAGAAACTGCGGTATCCTTCCACTGACCGCTGCGGCACACCTGCACCAAGGTAAACCTCCGCCTACTCTACTCCTGCTTTACAGGTGAAAATAGAGCAAAAGGACCGCTAGTCTTTGACTTTATTTATTTTCTGCTGTGTTTTACTTGCATCCGAAAGAGTGAGTGTAAACACAAAAAAAATATATATATATATATATATATATATATATATATATATATATATATATATATAATGTGCTGGAATGTGCAGAAAATAGGTTTAAATATTAAACTAATTTCTTCCAGTCAGAGAATGGTGCATATAATTAAAATTTTGCTTCATGCATAAGGTTAAAAGATTAAAACTAACAAAACAAGTTTTAAAAAGAGACTTTTCCATTTGATTACATTTTGTGTGATGGATTATGTAGAAAAAGTAGAATTGGGCTGAAAGATCTATCGCTTTATCACCTATTCAGGTTGTAAATGATGTTTTTAAAAAGTAACTAAGTAACTAAGTAATTAATTACTTTTGAAAATAAGTAATCAGTAAAGTAACGGGATTACTTTTTTGGGGAAGTAATCAGTAATTAATTACTGATTACTTTTTTCAAGTAACTTGACCAACACTGACCGGCACCACCTCCGTGTTATGAACTATTTTTGCAGTGAAAAAGCTTCATTTATTCAGATAAATGAGCAGAACCCAGAGCAGTTCAGGCACCAATGTGAGATTGATCAGTTCAGATGCAGCATGAAAGAAGGAGCCGAGGTGAAGGAGGTTTATGGTCAGCTTCCACAACTGCTGCAACTATGCCCTCGTTAAAGAAGCTTAAATAGCGTGTCCTACAGGCTGGGATTACAACTAAGCTCAACTCCATGACCTGTCTGAACTAATGTTATGCTCACTTTCTGATAGTGTTTCTAGATGCTTTGGCTGTAGCTCTTCATAAGACTGTTTTGGAAGAAACTAAATCATCAAAACAGCTGACGTTCACTCCTCCTTGACCAGTGACCGTGTCATGAAAAACCACCCATGCACATGTGCTACACTTGGAACATCCCGTCCAAACAGCACATCTAGCTGATTTAAATTGCGGTCTTTTCAAAGTTGCTTACGAACTCAACTAAAGGGGAAATACCGAGCTGTATGTACTTAAACCACATTCTCCCAACATGTAATTATACACTTTAAATCAGTAGGGTAATATACTCACTCCCTGTGTAAGCGCATGACATTTACAGCAAAAACGACGGCAATAAAGTCCCTGCAAGGAGGACCGCGCTGGAATTTTGCCTCTGTTTTATGTCAGGGACCTGTCAATTTTTCATTTAAGAAGCAGGGAAAAACAAAGACTTGACAGACCAGAGATAAAGAGGAGCGGGAGCGATGGTTGTCGTGTTTGAGCAGCTGGCAGAGAGGGACAAGAAAAGGAAGAGAGGGATAGTATGCTTGACCGGAGTGAGACAGGCGATGACCACTGATTGCAGATCAGCCTGTCAAACAGGTTTTTGTCCATCTGGAAGCTTCTCTGTGGGTGTCCAGAGGGCAAGGGAAGAATGTGTGTGTCCAACAGTCCCCAGGTTTCCATGGCATGTAAATACCACAATTTCCAATCAAAAGAGTGTGAGGCTACCACTCATATCAAGAAGTTTTCAAAGGCAACAGAGCATCCAAGCACGATTGTTTGCGCTGCTGTGTACATGTCCCCCCAGCCCTCTCCAAAGTTCACTGTCACTTCTATAAAGTGGCAGCTTAAAGGTACCGTGGTAAACTCTGCCTGTGTTTCCCAGACTCTAAAGTGCTTTTGTGCAGAGGGGCACCATTTGGTACATGCTGAGACTGCAGTTTGGCATCTTAGCGCAGCTCCGGAAAAAGCCACTTTACAGTTAGCGAGTGGAGACTCAGCGTGACTTTTGAGAGAGGGGAAGGTTTTCTTACAGGTTCCCCTTAGTGATGTCCCTGTACTCAAGGAGTGCATGGCAAGCAGTTGGACACAGCTGCATGAACTACTTAGCCAAACTACCAAACTTACTGCCTTTCTATCTCTTTTCCATCCTGCTCACTTCAGCTGGGTTCCTCTTTGCCTCATTGCCGCTAAGTCACGGAGGTCAGGAGGTCATGTGGTCACTGCTGTGATTCAATTACCCGGAATGAACTGTGACGGACTGCGGGGAGTTGTTTGGCTGGGTGGCCAGCCTACTCACATGATGCTAGTAAACTGTCAACAGACCTAAGGGGGGAACAGTGACGTCTGTGACCTTTCAACAAGACACTGCAGTAAAACCTCCAACTGATCAGGAAACAGAGGACAGTGAAAGAGCATCTTGAGCCGATCTGGTATATCTCGTCTCAGGTTTCCTAGTCACATTACCCAGCCTGTGGGGGCTGCTACATATGGAGAAAGAGGAAACATTTAAACCATCTCATTAAAAAAGTGGCCATAAAGCTTGCCTTCCAATGCTACATCTTGTGTAAACTTAATGCAGATGAAGGCCGATCCCTGAGCTCCAGTGAATTCTGTCTCTGCATCTCAGCAGCTCAGCATATTCTATTGATAACTTACTTCCCTCCTGCATCTTTCACAGGTTTTCCAAGGCAACACCAACCCAACTGACGTTGCCAAGACGAAGCTTCCCAAGCCCACGCTGACGCGCTTCGTTCGGATACGTCCCGTTACCTGGGAAACAGGCATCGCACTGCGCTTCGAGGTGTACGGCTGCAAGATATCAGGTTGGTTGCTGCTGAGATCACATACACATTCATACAGCGACTCCATATTCCATTTTCATATGCCTAATCAGCTTACACCACAGACTCTAGTCAAAATTTCTGCTCTCTTGCGGCAACCTAGTTGATATTTCCCATCCAGGCCTCACTGGTGCAAACACCTCCCTCCTTATCTGCTTCCTTTAAGGCTAAAGCAAGCTGTTGCATAATAGAGAAGTGGTGCATGAAGGAGGATTGCCTATTTATGTCTCCCCATGTTTAGATGTACCTCATCCAATATATATGAAGCCAACAGCTTGCAGGCAGAGTGAGCTGAAGCCGGGTGGGCTCTGTTTGGGCCCATCCCTCCTGCAGATCTTTCCTCAGCCGCCTCTTTACTCTGGCTTTGCTTTTAAAGCTTTGATTTTGTTTGTCTCATCTTTGCCTTTTTTTTTTTTTTGTCGATGTTATTTTAATGTGTGGTATGTGCATGTGTGTGCGGCTCCCTTTCGTATGGTTTTTAGCACATCTGCCTGACTCTCTGCAGGATTATGAACATGTGTATTGAATTCTAATTAGCACTTGGATGTGTGTTTTGTTCCCCTGCACTTACAAATGAAGTGGACAGGGACAAAAAATATGAAAGTAAGCCTCTTGTATTTTTTCCAATGTTGTGAGCGCAGGATTGCGCCCTGGATTAAAATTAGGGTTGGGATTAGTTGCAGACAGCTAAATGCGAGCTGGTCGAGTGTTGTTTTTTAAAAAAAAACTTTTAATGGAGCTTTGTAGCTCTCTGGTACATATGCAGAGCACTGTGGGTACAGCAGGGTTACAGATGGGGCGTGTGTTTCGGGGCGCACGACCAGACCGCTGCGCAGAGCGTAAACACATCACAGGATCGAAGTCACCACAGGGCCTCGGGAATGACGTCAGCACCCCTGGGTGCTCTGAAGACACTGCCAGCTTCACTGCATGCTAGCAGAGAGCGAGAAGCTCTGAGGCTCTTGAGGGCTGCATAAACTCAGTGACTCACTCCGTTCTACACTTAGTTACAAATCCTTGATACAATCTCTTGAGTAACTAGTGCTTTTAAAGTGCTCTTAAAGTTCATCGCCGCTTTTCTCACCAAAAAAGGACTTTTCAAATCTGCATTTTTTCCAAGTTTTCCCCTTCCAGTTTTTCTTTAAAGCCATAACTTTATCACAGGAGAGGAGGAGTAAAATCCCAGAATGCGGCAAGATGTTCTCCCTTAAATCATCATGGTCGCGTGCCGATCTAAACAGCTACTCATTAATGAACGAGATCCGCCACCCTGTTGTTAGTAAATATGCCGTGGTGTATAAATATCACTGATAAACCACCGATGCTCCACCCAAACCCTGAGCATGGCCCACATAGCCGCGAATCACCTTGTGCTTGCTCCCCTGGGTGTGCCGCTGCGTGCATGGCATCGCAGCTGAAGTCAATTAACAGCTCCAGATGACCCAGGCACTCGGGCAGAGCGTCTAAGCTCAGATCAGTGTCTCTCACACGCACTATCACACATGTGTACCTTTCTCTGTATCCTCCCACTTCAAAGGGGGTTCAGTATGCCTTTGCTCTGCCAGGGGCCAGCTCGCTGATCGCTCTCAAACAGATTCTGGCCAAAGATGAAAGAAAGTGGGAGAAAAAGAAAACAGTCGAGGAGCATTCGCACAGCCAGCATTTGTTACATGAGCTCCAATTTGGACCTTTTCGAGAATGCGGGAGCAGAGATTTGTCCCACGGGTTCTCACAGGAGCCGGTTTAGATAACCAGAGACAGAGAAAAAGAGAGAGAAAGACAAGTCTGAACGGGGCCTTGTTTTCTCCAAGTTTTCGCTGACTTTTCCCAGACGCAGCTACGCTATTGATTCCTGCTGCGGTACAGTGCACGCTCTGTCTCATACCGACACAGAAGATGTAATAATGCTGGGATTTATCCCTCCGTGGGAGCCAGATAGTAAATATATTATTGCTTAGCACAGGTCTCTGACTCAGTGTCTTGGGATTAAGTGCTGGAGGAAAGATAGGACGAGACACACAGGAAGATTTAAGCCCAATAAAAGCTGCTAATACAAGTGTCAGACTTCGAGTGGCAGCTCGTGGAAAACTTTTGTGGACTCCTGTGGATTCTTTCTAGCTATGCAAAGAAGAATTTCTGAAGTATAATATATTTACTGCAGTCGCTCTATCGCGCTGTAGTTCAACCTTCTGTTTGGGTGGGGCAGCCAATTAAAGGACAGATAGCTTTAAGTAAAGGTGACCTCTCACTTTAAGAGAGAGGAGAGCTAAAATGGCTTGTTTCAGACATAATGTGGACTGAGGCCCAGCAAACATTGGGATTATTTTTAATTATGAATCATGCAAAGTTACTCTCTACTAGAGTAACTTTGCATGAGTGTAATCACTCTCCTTTACAGTGTTTACAGCATAAGTAAGTTGCTGTGCATGACTATTACAACATCTCAAAAAGACAATCCCGTCTTGGGTTCAGAACTATTGTGTCCCTATCAATCACTCGCATGGTACTAAACTATTTCACAGATTTCACAAAACATTTGATAAAAGAATATGAACATAATTCTGTCTATCTACAGATAAAGCATACCGTTCTCCTTAGGTCAGTTCATACAGCTAAAAATTACAATAATCCTAAATTCAGAGCAGCCCACCAGTGTGACAGAGCTTTAAAAACGTATTATCTGAGACAAATTTGTTTTTATTTTCACATGTAGTGTTAGAGAGTGTCAGCACGGTGGCATGGTGGTTAGCACTGTTGCCGCACAGCAAGAAGGTCCTGAGTTCAATTCCAACATCAGGCCGGGTTCTTTCTGTGTGGAGTTTGCATGTTCTCCTCATGTTTGTGTGGGTTCCCTCCGGGTACTCCGGCTTCCTCCCACCGTCCAAAGACATGCAGCTTGTGGGGATAGGTTAATTGGATAATCCAAATTGTCACTAGGTGTGAATGTGCGAATGGTTGTCTGTCCCTGTGTGTTGGCCCTGCAACAAACTGGCGACCTGTCCTGGGTGTACCCCGCCTCTCGCCATATGACAGCTGGGATAGGCTCCAGCGCCCCCCGCGACCCTGAAAAGGATAAGCGGAAGCGAATGGATGGATGGATGGTGTTAGAGAGTTTGCTGGGTTTTGACTGTTCTAACCAGAAATTTCTACATCCATGTACAGTCAATAAGATTTCATTGGAATTATATCTGGCCACCTTTCGTGTAATATCAAGGCAAAAACGTGAAAATGGACAAAAAAAAGTTTCAGGTTAAAGCATTCAGATGGTTCTACAAGCTGTAGCGATGAATTGGTGCCCTTCGACTTCATTATACAAGGGGATGTCACTGGAAACAAGGCTTGAGGAAAGAAAAAAACAGCTTTCTGTCTTTTAAACAAGCTGGAGATGGATATGGAAAATATACAAAAAGTTAAGCTAGAGATGATCACAGAGGTAGAATAAAAAAAATAATACAATGAAAGAGGAGAAAAAAGTTTGGAACTTTGGATAGGAAACAACAAGGTGTTCAAAGATGCGGCCCCACAGATGTTAACAGCTGCGGAGCAGAAGGTAGACGAGTGCAGCAGCAGCAGCAGATAAAACACAAAGAGAATGTGTTTTTGTGTGTATATGAGTCTATAGAGGGAGGGGCAGAGAGATGAAAAGAAAAACTGCTCCCAGAATGCAGGAGATGGAAACACCAACAGAGAGGAGGGTTTTAATTGGCTGCCTGGAGACAACCGCTTCAGGCAGAAGAATTAGTATGCATGAGATCTGCAGGCAGAGAGACACAGAGAAAGAGAATAGAGGCAGAGATCACAGTAACATCACAACGAGTTTGGGGAATAGTTGTCCTCACTTTGACTTTGACTATCCACGACGATGCCCCTGTATGAACTCAAATTCACCGAAGCAGAGCCGTGGCAAGCCTGATGCTGAACCTCAAGCCTTTGGATGCAGATCGCATGTTTTATTTTTCCATCTATCCGCTCTCTAGGTTTTCTTTTGTTTGTATCAAAAAGCTAAGCACCTTTTGCTTTCCTATTTGCCTTTCAGAGTACCCGTGTTCAGGCATGCTGGGCATGGTATCAGGCTTGATCAGTGACAACCAGATCACCGCGTCCTCCCATACGGACCGCAGCTGGGTACCAGAGAATGCCCGCTTGCTAACAAGTAGGACAGGATGGACCCTGCTGCCCCAGCCACAGCCCTTCACTAATGAATGGCTGCAGGTGGATCTCGGCGAGGAGAAGCTAGTGAGGGGCTTGATCATCCAGGGAGGGAAGCACCGTGAAAACAAGGTGTTCATGAAGAGGTTCCGCCTGGGCTACAGCAACAATGGCTCGGACTGGAGGATGGTGCTCGACACCAGTGGAAACAGGCCGAAGGTGGGTTTTTCTCTCTTACCTTGCACAGTGCCCAACAATACTTGTGTATGTGTTCAGTTCTGCTATCAAATCAGAAGATTAGCCTTAATCAAAGCTCTCCTGTATCATTTTTCAATTCATGCACCCAGGATTTTTTTTTTTCAAGAGCAAGGATTGGAATGTGTGGAAAATGATTTGAATACCAACTTCTAAAAACGTCTCTTAGACACGTCAGAGCATCGATTGTGATTATGACGCATTTAGTCAATTTTCACCCGACTACGCGCCGGGCAGTTGTGAGTCATTGAACAGTCATTGTGAGTCAATTTTGGGAGCGCTTTGAATCGCATTAGGATAAGCATCTTGAGTCTCTCAGAGTCCTTCCCCCTGTTCTCTCCTCCTGCTTTGTATTCTGCGTGACACACACACACACCGTTCAACCCTTTCAATGGATAGTGAAACCTCTCCAGAGAGGAAGGAGGGGTGAAAGGGAGTCAGAGGGATGAGAGAGGAAAGAACGGGCAACGGTCGAGAAGTGACCAGAGATTTATCTCTGCCTTGCGCTGAAGGCATACTTGCCAACACTTTGCTCGATGCATGCACACACTTACACACAAAGTATGTAAGTGTGTGCATACTCGCAGATGCAGGCGCACACACCTCCGAGAAGAGCTGCAACAACCCGTCCCCAATTACAAGTGTCCCTGACAGGGCATAAATCTGATCCAGATGGGCTGATGGTTGATTTATGAAGGGAGTGAGGAGGATCCATATCCCGGCTGTCCTAGTTAGTGTCCTTTCTCCTCTTGCCTAAGAGTTTCCCAGCATCTAAGGCTCACCAGGCGTCTTCACGTGATCAAACCCATTAATCCACTTCCGTCATTCCTCTATCTCTTTCTTGGCTTGCTTCTCCCACCCTGCCTCCTCTTTTCCTTCGTTTATACCTTCCCACATGGAGGACCGGAGAAAGAGTTAAAGGAGCATAAAGTTACCCTTGTCAGAGGTGTGAGTCATGCTGTCTTTGCCACTGGACTCCTGTGTCACTCACCTAGTCTGTGCTTTGGATATCAGCAAGATTACACATCTGGTCAGCTTATTTATTTATTTTACTTTTCATCTGTCCACCTACCCAAAACAACCAACCCTTCGTATCAATTTTCAGAACGTAGGAGTAATTTTGCTGTAGGGTACCTGCATTTGGGGGGCTGTAGCAGTCAATACTAATCTTTCTCACTCTTGCCCTTTTCCCTGCCAGATATTTGAAGGCAACAGCAATTATGACACTCCTGAACTGAGGACCGTGGAGCCTCTGCTGACCCGTTTTGTCAGGATTTACCCAGAGAGGTCCACTCCTGCTGGGATGGGCCTGCGGCTGGAGCTGCTGGGCTGCGAGATTGAAGGTAAAGCTCAAAAACATGTAGGACTTTCAATAGCATCGATTGCATTGTCTGTCCTCTGTCTAAAACGCTCCTTTCTGTTTTGATGCACAAAACCATAAAAGAAATAGAGTAGTATTTCTATTGACGCTGGTGACATTTCCACCCGTGGTGCTCATTTCTCCACCAGCAACAATTACGTGTTTACCAGTGGTGGCAAAGTTACTCCCCCAGAGTGAAACCTTTCTTCGAGCAGTTGACATTTTCAGCTATAGTGATGCTTTTAGCCACGAAAATGACATTTCCACTCCCGTAGTTGATGCCAAGTCTGTCTTCGATTGTGTTTCATTTTCTCCCCGCGATGATAACCTTAGTGGGCACACCTAGACCTCTCAGACTACATGCTCACATCTGACGTGTGTTGACTCACATGCTGGTGAGCAGTCTATCATCCTAGCTAATGGCATGGCTGTGAGGAGCTAGCGCGTCATGTCTTTGCCACGGTCCTGTTTATTTAAAGACGTGCATGAGCGCTCCCTATGTCGAGCCCACAGCTGTCCAGCTCCTGCTCTTTATCCTTACAAGGGATAGTTGTCTTGTCTCCCTGTAACATCAAAGCTGCCCCCAATAGCTAGCCACTTCTACAGGGGATCAAATGAAAGCCCACCTGGCCCACTAGGATTATTGCATCCTGGCCCTCATCGCACTCTTCCCAACCTCGGCACGTCTTTCTTCTTTCAAAGGACTGCGCCCACTTTGCTATCTTTAAAATTACCATTATTTTTTTTCCAGCTCTTTATCTGCCTCTCTCAAAGCTGATGTAGCACAAAAAACGCTCGGCAATATAAGCACACGGAGCATCCTAGCCCTAAGTGGATTTACATATTGGATTTCAGGGAGGCCCATTCTCTTGTAAGCCTCACGGACTCCCACCGGGAGCTTTAGTCAGATGATAATGCTTGTTTTCGCTGTTAATGCCAAACACACACAAACTCGCACAGATTTATGCACACAGACCAACCGCAATCACCTTGCCAAACATGTGGTTACAGTAAACTGTACACAGTCGGGTGAGTGCACAGGCAGGTGCGTCTCCTAGTGTGTACAAATGTGTTTGTGTGTGTATGTGTGTAGCAAGTCGTAGCAGGAGGCCGAAATCCTCATTTCTATGAGAGGCTCCCCTGACGCAGCGCTGACCCCATCCCTGACCTTCCCCACCCTGAATCTGACAGGAGCTGATCTGCCTCATATTTCATCTAGCAGAGAGAGCGAGCGAGAGCATCGGCTCACACACATGCACAAACACACTCAATCGCTCTCACGCACAACTACAGATATTGTACACATTTTTCAAGATGCTCGCCCCAGTCTGTCTTCGCCTCCCTTTTGTCGCCTCTCTCCTCGTTCCTTCTCCTCGGCCTGCACTGAGGAAGCCAGTTTAATCCTCAGACAGTGCAAACACATATGAAAGGTTTGGACTACAGGAACTGTTTTGTAGCTCCTATAACTATTGGAGGAAATACACTTTTTGTGCGGCCATACAGTGCAGGAAGGACTATCAAAAGTTCTTGGACTCCTGTTCGAAGAGCAGCGTTTCAGCATACAAACTGGAAGGAATTTGTGGTGACATAGTGACCAGAGACCAGAGGCTGTAGTCAGGACCCACAATAAACTTTCAAGCGAGTGAAACTACCGAAGACAGTGAAGAATACTGTTGATTTACAGAGAGTCACCTTGGTAACCTGCGCCTGAAATACCAGCAAGAGACAAGCTGGCAGTTTCAAACTGATGCACAATGAGCAAATCGTTTCCAGTGCTCCTACTTCAGGGTATACTCTCTCAGCCCGTTCTCACTCCCGAGGCGTAACATGCCAACGTTTTGTCACGTCCCGCGGCGTTCCTGAGGAACGCAAAAGGAGACCTTCGGCGTTCTTATGGTACGCGGCGGGTTATGGCCGAAATCCAGTGCAATGACGCTCCCGCGGTAGTAGACGTTCCAGCCCTGTATTCCAGCCCTAAACCTAACCTTATCTCTAGCGCTAACCATAACCTTTTTCCTGATCTTAACCAGGACTTTAATGAAGTTAAATAGCGTGTTTCTAAGCGATTTGAAGAAAAAGAGCGAACATGTGTAGATTGAGTCCATACGGTTCTCATATTTTCTCATATTTCCTCATTTTTCCAAGGTCGTCATTCAGGAACGTGGTGGGTAGCCGAAAACGTAATATGTTGACGATTTGTCACCTAGCGTAAAATGTTACGCTTTGGGAGTGAGAACGTGTTGAGACTCTCCAAGCACAGGAAGTGATGTCAGTGACATGCATGAATGTGGGCTAGTTTAGATGTAAGCATACTTCTTTGCAGATACTGGCTGATATAAAATCATCCAAGAATATATGTCATGTCAGCTGTGTAGGGAAGAGTTAAGTTGTAAAGTGTAAAGTTGAAACAAAATGTGTAAAAACAGAACAACGGCGAAGTCCAAGCTTTTTTAAGACTATGTGTGACGGGAGGGAAATGCAACACAATGTTCACTCGTCAAAGCAAAACTGTCCTCACACATTTCCTCTCACCTTGAGCTTCTCCACACAGTGAAGCAGTGACTGATTAGAAGAAACAAACAAAGCTCTGTGTGTGTAAAAACCTGTCCTGACAAATGGCTATTTTGTCTGCGCCACACAGTTATACCCTGCTTTTACAACTCTGTTGTAATCCTGACACTTACAACACAACAAACACACGCTCAGTTTTGTTTTGTTTGCAGATGTTTCTTTGTCAGCTGCTAGCTTGCTATCACGCCATTAGCGGCCCTATAGAAGTGGGAAAGCATATAAAAAAAGACCTTAGAAGACATGTTGTTGGGGAAGTCCCTCAGTGTGCAGACACCCTCAAGGAGTCCCGAGAAATATTGGGTCTGAAATCTCCAAAAGGCACACCGCTGTGTGGCACTGGACCATGGAGCGGATTTTGGGCCTTTCCCACATCCAAGTGAAGCAGGGCCATAATGATAGACTGGAATGGCCCTGCCTATATCCAGTCCCAAGTCCTGTTACTCCACCTTCTAGTTTCAAAGCCTTACGCACCATGTATTCGCTTCAGCTCTATTTATACACCCACACCTCCACAGCTTGATAAAAGGAGGGATACTAATAGCTCAGTTCTACACTAACGCTCACTGTGAGCACAGCAATCGAGCTTACAGAAATATATTTCACTGTTTCTTCTTCTTTTCTTTCCTTTTCTGTTTTTGTTTAAACTATATCCCTTGAGCTAAAATCAGTGCACTTTCCATGTTTAACCTGTAATCTAACCTGTATTGTTTCCTCTCTCTCCCTTCGCCGTCACCTGTCCAGCTCCTACACTCCCGCCAACCACCGCAATCCCGAGCACCACCCCGTCTGACGAGTGTGATGACGACCAGGCGAGCTGCCACAGTGGCACAGGTGATGACTACGACGTGACAGGTGCTAACATCGCCTTCATGAGACTGCGACCAGCCCCTCCCCCAAACCCTCCCTGCCCTAACTTCCCCTTGCTTTCGCTGTGGCTGGCGCTCGATCGTCTCCCCTCGATTCTGCGCCATCACAGCTTCTGTAGCATCGCTGCCGCAGTCAAATTTTGATACCAAACCCAGTCTTCCATGTACTGTACCCTGCACACTGGCAAGCATGCATGCACCCTCGTGTGTCCTGGCAGCCACAACTCTAATTTGCTGCGCCCCCGTTGCTACCACCTCCTCCTCTTCAGTCTACCACTTCTTACCTTAAGCTCTGAGCGCTCACCAGAAAGCATTGTTGCATTTGCACCTGAAATCAATTCACCCACATCTGTTCTCTATCATTTCATCTCTCACTTGCTTTTTGCTCTGGCTCCCTGCCTCCACTCACTCCTAGCTTACTTTTCCTTCTAACCACTCAACTATCTCAGCCTGCACCGTCGCCTGCACACTCCCCATTAACCAGCAGTCTCCAATGATGAGCATGGCACCGTCTCAGTCATGCGTATTGCATAAGTTCTTCCTGCTAGGAATATCAGAAAAAGGACATTCATAAGAAAGAAGCCAGAGACAAGGCATGCGTTGATTAGCCAAGTTTAGCTAGCATGGGTACTTATTTAAAATGAAACTTAGCTCTTTGCAAACCTAGGCTAACTGTGCTAACATTCTGTATTGTGACAGGTGGTAACATGATGCCAGAGAGCACTACTGCTGAAATGGATACCATCCCAGGTGAGCAAAAAATACCATATATACATATTTTTCAAGGTCAGTGCTTTCAAAGTTTGCACATCAGAGTGATGAAACATACAGCGGGGCAAATATTTAACCTCTCATGGTTTGTTCTGAATTAATTTCATGAATTCATCAAGAGACACACCTGAGATAATGATTGCCAGCTCGAGCCAGCCTCTCTCCTCTGATGTGTGTCTGTTATTAAAGCTGATGATATGGCCCTGAGAGGCTCCCGCTGACAGGGTAAAGGGAGGCTACGTGATGCAAGGCTAGCCGATGATTAGCACTGGTGCTCTGCTGCTGCCTTCTCAGCATAATCACTAATCACCAGGCTGACACCGACACACACACAGACCTGTAAAAGCCAGATGCAAATGACCGGAGGAAGTTAGGTGCACTTTGGGGCCCACATGCATGGACAGACACACATAGCCAGTGTCTCCTACAGCGGGCTGATGAGGCAGCAGTCAAGAAGCAGTGCCCCAGTCTGACCTTGGCTAATGGGCCGTAGGCTCCACCCAACCCCCTTTCTCTCAGTCAGCTGGCTCTGCGGTCTGTCTTCGATTTGGGGTGTTGTGCCAAAAAGTGATTGTCTGCCAAAAACTGATTTCCAGTGTTTCTGTGTATTTTTTCTGTGTAATATCTTTACGTATGTTTGTAAATAGACTTCGGTGAACAGGGGATACAAAGGGGTTACATAAAGAATTTAAAAATTATCTGTTTTTTAAGTATCTTTACAACTTGTCCTTACATTATAACCAATCCGGTCCTTTATCCCCACTTAAAATATTTTTACAGAACTATTGTAATATTTGCTGCCATTTCTGCTGTCCTGTTGGGCAACTTACTCTTACAAAATACATTTTTAATGTTAATTAGATTTTTTTTACTGCATAAATAAAGGTTATATAAAAGTCACTGCCAAAAACTGATTGCGGCTTCTATCTTGTTACACAAATGTTGTTTGTGGCTCAAGATGACTTTATGTCATCCATAAGGGATCCATTTGACATATGTTTAACATATTATAGCCCAACAAGTTACTTATAGCACTTTAAATATGAGCAATCAGTTTTTGGCAGACAATCACTTTTTGGCACAACAGGGGCACGAGCTAGATTATTAGAGTAGCTCTAAGATGCAAATGTGTGTATGCATTTATGCATGTTTTTGTGTGTGTATGTCTGTATGAGTGTAATGAAGTACAGCTAAACACCTATCTATTTGACTTTTCACTTCAAGACTCTCAAACCATGCATGTTAATAAGCTGTGTGTGTGTCATGCACCATGTATCTCAGGGGATATAGTTTCCACTCACATTCATGGAGAAATAGACTTTTTTCTCACGCATATATATATATATATATATATATATATATATATATATATATATATAGCCAAGTGAGTCATGTGGCTGCTCATCAGTCTCGTCACAGGCTCCTCTTAATGGAAAAAAAAAAGCCAAAGTCGTTTTAATTGGGAATGGAGTTTCTATGGGGAAAATAGTGGCTTGGACCCTGAAATGTGGTTGATATGTGATGGGAATTCCATCCTTTGTGTTTAATGGGTAAATAGCGTCATTGCCTGCAGAAGTTAGTTAAATCCTTCCCATTTTTTAAGGGAATATTTGCTCATAGATTCTGTCATTCAGAGAGTGGTATCTCTAAAGGCATTTCATGCTGGAGAATAAAGCTATGGCTGGCCTCCCAAACATCTCGTTTCCCCAGTGTTCCTTGAAGTCTTTCTTTATCTAATTTGGAAAACACTAAAGCCCGAGCTCCCACACATTTTCTGGCCTCGATGAAGGCTTCTTCGACACGGCGTGTGTCCACAGGGGATGGCATTGTTGGAGTGGGGCCCCGGCGCTGTTACCATAGCTGTCTTCGAATCCCATGTCCCTGCTCTCATTAAAATCGTCAGTTCGCAGCGGGTTGCTATGAATGTTTCCTTTCTCAACTGGGCACGGTGTCCAGGCATCTGTCTTCCTGTCCCAGCCATTGGGGGTTTTGACTCTTCTCAGTGTTCCCGTTTAATGCATTCTTTACATACCCTGTTGCAGAAGAGATCATTAAATACAGCCGAGACATAAGGACTGCATGAGGTCTGTGCCATTGGTTCACACTCTTTCTCATGTCAGAACTGTAATTTACCTTTTGTCCGACTCCTGCTTCTCCTTCATGAGTTAGCTGCTTGTATCGCCCCCACCTGTAGGACTGTAGGCTTATGTCTCACAGTTATCTGCTGCCCTCTAGTGGTCTGCTCCAGAGCAGACTAAGAGAAGGAAGCTCCAAAGTGTAGCCTGTAGTTATACCATGACAGGCCCTGCGGTCATTGTTCGGATAGAGCCCAGGGCTACAGGCAGCTTCTCCTTTTGTAATAAGCAGAATGATTAAGGTTTTTTTTCTCCTGTGACACATGATCTTGATCTTTCTTCACACAGCTTTTCTCTGGTTTGCCTGCGACTTTGGCCGAGCCAATGATCCGTCCTTCTGCAGCTGGACATCGGAGGACACGGGATCTAGGTGGCAGATCCAGTCCAGCGGCACGCCTACCCTCAACATCGGACCCAACATGGACCACACAGGTAAGTACCTCAGATGATAGACTCACAACATCTGACACAGTACATGTGGCATTTTACCTCTGTGTTGCTGATACAAGGGCTTTACATTACAGGTGAACCGGGGAATTTCATCTACACCTTAGCAACCAGCCCCCAAGAGACAGAGGTGGCTCGACTCGTCAGCCCCGTGGTCGGCTCCCCGGACTCGGACCTCTGTGTGTCATTCTGGTACCACATGTTTGGGCCACACATCGGCACACTACACATCAAGCAGCGCAAGCAAACGGAGAAGGGACCTGCAGATGTCCTACTGTGGACAGTCAGCGGCCACCAAGGCAAACGCTGGAGGGAAGGTCGTGTCCTCGTGCCACGCACCAACAAGCCTTATCAGGTAACTGACCCACCTTTTAATTTACCTGTGCTTTTTGTGTGTGTGCTGTCACTCTAGAGGCTCACTTTTTTTTTTTTTTTTTTGCCAAGGTGGTTATCGAAAGTCTAGTGGAGAGAAAGAGCTGGGGAGACATCGCTGTGGATGACATTAAGGTTCTCGATGGGATCACACTGCCAGACTGTAAAGGTGAAGCTTTGTGCATAGTTTCAGTGACTTCCTTCAGTTTTTGAACTAAAACAGCACTTTGGCACACAGCTCTGACTGCAGTTTTTTCTCATTTAGCTCTGCTTTTAATATGAATTTCTCTTTAAAGATCCCGACGTGCCCACTGAGCCAATATTGCCGGAGGATATTAATGAAATCAGTAAGTCCTTTCACACATCAGGTTTGCTGTGCATTCTAACCTTTTAGTTTATTTTCTCACTTTTCTTTTTCTCTTCTGCTCCTTGCTTCCTCTCTAGTTCCGGAAAACACCGAATATCCAGACTTTGTGGATAACAACCAGATCCCTGAAGGCAGCATGCTAAAGACGCTTGACCCCATCCTGATCACCATCATCGCCATGTCTGCCCTCGGGGTCTTCCTGGGGGCCATCTGCGGCGTGGTCTTGTACTGCGCCTGCTCACACGGAGGCATGTCGGACAGGAACTTGTCAGCTCTGGAGAACTACAACTTTGAGCTCGTGGACGGCGTCAAGCTAAAGAAAGACAAACTCAACGTACAGAGCTCATACTCGGAGGCGTGATTCAGGACAGAGCGCATTCGTGTGACTGCGTGCGATGGGCCGGGCTCTCGCACGAGACTGTCTGCAGGCATATAATCCCGCCTGTCTGCAAGCAGACGGGCTGCCGATGCCCTCGAATCTCTGGACGAGGGACAGGTTCAGGAACCAACAGGAGGTCTGGACTGATCCATGCTTTTCTCAGGAGCTGCAGTTAAAAAAAACAAAACAGAGCCTACCAGTAAAGGGGGAGGGACACTGTGTACAAATGAAATACAGGAAAAAAAATATGTACAGATGATTCAGATGATATTTTAATTTTCTATTTTGATTTTCATTCATTTTTACAATCGGATGCTGGTGTTGAGACCAATTTATTAATGATGTTTAAAGTATTTATCGTTTTCTGGAAAAAAAAAAAAAAGAAACGTCTTTTTATTATTACCATCAGTTGGTAACGGCTGTTTTCACCTTTTAGAAAGAGACGTATTGACATCCTAAGTGAACCATATCCGGTAAAAACTGTAGATTCGCCCCATGGCGTGGCAAACAGAGTGTGCCGTGAGACATTTACCCTTTCCCCCCCTTTGACCCCTATCACTCTAAAGTGAGGGTCCCATTCATGGCAATGTATGGTTCTGACAGTGCCTTTAATACGTTTTTGTTGGAATCCTCTGTTGATATCGGTGTTTTTTACTGTACTTGGCTTAAGCTATAATGACAGGAAACAGGGGCACATGACCTTAGAAATACCTGCAAAACAGGACAAGAGTTTATCACAGGTTTTTTTTTTGTCGTTGTATTTGTTTGTTTGTTTGTTTGTTTTCTGTCCAAAACAAAAACACACACACTGTAAATAAGTTTTAATATATTTTATTGTCCTTTTTTTAAAGAAAGTAAAAAGTAAAAGAAAAAAAAAAAGCTGCAGTATCCCTTTTTGTCATGGGTTTTTGCGTGTGCGTGTGTGTAAATACAATCTCCTGGACTGTTTCGTGGAAGGTGCAGTGTTTCATTTTCAGTCGCTCGGGCGAGCGCGATTCGCCCGCTCGCTGACGCTCCAGCGATTTCAATGTGCATTCAAGCCATCTGTCACCGAAACGTCCGCTTCTCATAAAGAGCCCCAAGGATGAATGAATCGAGAGGTAGCAAACGCACAAAAACAAAACAAAAGAGATGAACTCTCAGCACTCTTCTTCTTCTGATCGCTCACGACCACGCCATATCTCTGCTGTGAGCTGAACTGGTCGCCGTGATGTTTTCCAGAACTTTAAACACACTCGTGACAATTTCAGAGGAGGTGGTGAAATATATCAAATATTTGGCAAAAACAAACAAACAAACAAACACCAATCCTCGTTGCTTTGCTTTATCTAAATCCCTCACTGTCTTGTCACTGTGGATTGTTCACCCAGGCAGTGCTATCTGGACAATGCAGCTTGAATGCACTTTGTTTTGCGAGCCCCTCGTGGTAGAAACCTGTAAAAAAAGAGGGGTTAACACACTAACTGACGAATGGTGCTATCAGTAATTTAGCCAGACACGTGTCTCATGATGAAAAAAAAAGTTTTTAAATAAAAAAAGCCCAGTTTGTATTGTCCACATGCTGTAGTGTAGCTCAAGCCCCGACCTCCTCCTCTTGGGGGGCTGTGAAGAGTTTTTAACGTGTTTCACGTGTAGCAGCCATAATGTTGTGATGTCAGAGCTGATGTCAAAAGGACAGGACACTGGTACAGTGGGTTGGAGATGGGGTGAGGTGGGGTTGGGGGTGGGAATCGAGCATCGTCACCGGAATCAGACCCCCAGGCCTCTCTCCGTGGCTTTACCAAAGGATGGTTGCCCCCTTATACATACGGTGGAGGGCTGGAGGGGGAGGAGGGGTTCCTCGCCAACACAAAATACCATGAGACCACAGTCCCTCCTCTCCGCACCCTTCCCCATGAAAAAATAAAAAAAAGGGGGTAGCCTATGGCAGGACACTTACAGAGAACAGCAACGTGTTTGTTTTTTCTATCTCTTTTTAAGCTTAAAAGAAGTGAAACGTCGCCCAGGTGTGAACTCTTCAATCCCAGGGTGGTGGTGCCCCCCCTCCACGAGACCGCCGGGGCCCCTGAACTCAATGGGGGGGGTTTTGTGCCACAGTCAAAACAATCAAAAAAAGAAATCAATCCTGGGAGGCGTGGAGTCTTTTTACATGGATGTGCTTTGTATGTTGTGCCGTGGTGAACACACGTTCTCAGCTTGTTCATTTTATTTTTCAGGACCGGGCGACCCTCTCTCCCCTCAGCTTTTACACCGCCCCCCTGCCCCTCCCCCACCCGTGCTTTCAGCTGTAGAGCACTGTAGCTGCAGCAGCTAAGGAGAAAGGATACTGTAGCGTGGACTCAAAAGAAATAATGTTGCACTGACAAATATATTTAAGAGGTTTATGTGTTTCTAGCGTTCATTTGCAAAAAAGAAAAGAAAAGAAACTGAAGAAAATCAAAAACTCTGTTTTCTTTTTCTGTTCTTTTTATATATACATGCATATATATATATATATATATATAGTTTCAGATTATGTGACATAATTCTGAAATGTAAAAATACTGAGATGTTTTCATTATTGAAAAAGGCAGAAGAGGTTTTTTTTCCTCCCAGCAGTAATGTCCCTCCCCCGTACATTTACATGGCATATTAACCCTTCGTTTTGTACTGTCATTCAGAATTTTGTGCAGATTTTCTTTATTTTTTATTTTTTTTTTTTTACAATTACAAGGAATTAAGATTTTTATTTTCAGTACTGCTTCTGTAATTTACTGTGTGAAGGGCGGGAGGGGAAAGGAATAAACAGCAAAGGCCTTAAAAAATTGAAAAGGGAATTTGTGAGTTGTAATTCAGGCTTTGAAATGTTTCTTTCTTTTTCTTTTTCTGCTCCAGTCGGACATCTAAACCACGGCCCTGCTGTGAAGGGTTAAACCAGCAGCTTCATAAGCAAGCAGCTCTTTGAAACAGCATCTTTTTTGTTGTTGTTGTTGTTTTTGCTTGAGAGTGATGTGAAAGCACTATCAAGGCAACGCAGTGATGTTAAAAGAGAACTTTTTCGTCTGGTCTCTGTCTCATTGCCACCGCTTTCCAAAGATACAATAAAAAAAAAAAGCGTCTCCACACGAAGGAGGATGAACTTTTCTTTGCTGAGGAGTTTTGCTTTTTTTCTGCATTTAATAAAAGAGAAACAACTGAGCAATGACAGGTGAAAATTAACCTCCTGATCCCAGATCAGAAGTCTGCTAATGTGAGAGTTTCCACCTTACTGAAGTAGTTAACAGTGGTGAAGTTGATGGCATAAAGTAAAGGGCAGGGTGGTGACCACTAATGAGAAGCTGATGTGAGCTGGGATCAGTCACTCAGCTGGATTTTGATCCTGGTCTATCATTAGTTCAAACTGCATTTTCACTGATTTTTTTTCTTCTTCTAAATTTACAGGGGTCATATCGCTTCGCCACTTATTTTGGCAGGCCAGGAAATGAGACAGAAAGTATCACCACAGTGATTTTTAAAATCTCTGGTTTCAGTGTCAGTTTCAATTTAGAGCGTGAGATAGAAGTGCAGCATGTAAGCAGCTCGTTGAGTAAAGCTTATACACATCTTGAAAGACATAGCAGGACCCTCATCATCGTTAGCAAGCAAATTAGAGTCCTAACATCTTTCAGCTGCTATATCCTTCACACGCTATTGACTACATGAGAGCTTAGAGCATGCAAACCCAACTTCATCGCTGTTTTATCTCTCCTCAGACTGCTGAAAACGAATAATCTTGCAAAACTATGCTTAACATTAATTAATGATTAATTAATTAGTCATTAACACACAGAGTATCGTCAGTCATTTATCTGTGTGGCACGATTGATGGAGAATTGTAGCTTGATCTACACCACAATTAGAAAGTGTCTGATATGGATACTTTATTTAGCGGTACTTCTTTGGGTTTTAAAGTCTTCTTTTCCAAAGGCTTTAAAGTGCTGCTTCTTTGTGAATATGTTATCTACTAATTCTGAAGATTAGTCTTTAATTATTAATTTTGGGGATAATGAAAAATCCCTTTTGTGTTTAGCTTTTCTATTCTATACCAGTGCAGTCGCTCTTATTAAAACCTGCAGAAGTCATTATTGAATCACCTCCTTAAAAGGCTATTAGTTTATCACTTATTAAGAATCAGTCAGTGCTGTAGCTACAATATCAGTAAAAACATCTCTTTCTCCAGGTCAAACATAACATAGAGCCAAAAAAATCAAAGCCACAGTCGCACTGTGAGGAGAATCACTCACATTGTTTTTTGTCACAACTAGAAATTTGAAAATGTTTGACTTACTAGTTTGTAAAGGCTTTTTAGCTTTGCAGAAAAGAAGTTATAGCAGCATAACCACAGCATTGGTAACGTCCCAGACAGGCTCGCATCTGAAACTTGTAGTTTTATATTTTGCCACTGGGTGGCTCTGTGGAGTAATATTGAGTTCTTTATTCTGTATCATATTCCACGTTTGTTAAATAAAAGGAACATTATTATGAAACGGTCTCTAATGTGTTAATGTAGAGCACTGCAGTAAATGTGTAGATGCTTCATTATTTTTCTTTTTTGTTTCCATATTGTTTAATGTCTGCAAAGGATTTAGTGGACTAGGAATGATTTGCCAGTTATAATACGTGCAAACATAATACAAAGTTTGTTTGTTTTTTTATTGTGGGTATTGTGATATGTTATCACGGACGCAGAGTGACTGGCTGACTTCCATAAGCTGCTGTGTTACACAGTCTTTACTGGTACTGCCAAATAAAACAGAACCGTTAGTTATCTGCGCCTTTCCTGCTATAACAAGAGGAAATTGTGTCTGTCATCTCGCTATTTTTCCATGACGAAGTCGTCTGCCCTCAAAGTGCAGCTCTGAAAAAAACTTAGATTTGAAACAAATTTGTTATGGCCCTGTCCATGCAGTAGCCAAATCCCACCACAGGGGGGCTCCAGAATCCACAGAAGTCCTATGACATTTATCCAGGATACCTCAGCTATTACGGCCCATCACTTTTATACCATTGACTACAAAAACTCACCATCCACTTCATTAGGTACAAGTTTTTTGTTCCATATTGATATGATAGCATCACAGAGATGCTGCAGATCTGTTCGTTGTACATCCATGATCTGAAATTCTCATTCCTCCATATCCCAAAGATGCTCTCTTGGACTGAGATCTGGTGGTGGTGGAGGCCACCTGAGTACAGCGAGCTCATTGTTATATCCAAGAAACCAATTTGAGATAATTTGAGCTTTGTGACCTGGCACGTTGTCATTAGTAGATTATACCCTGTTGCCAAAAAGGGATGGACATAATCAGCAACAGTAGCTACTCAGGTAGGATGTGGCATTTTAAATGATGCTCAGTACTAAGGGGCCCAAGATGTGCCAAGGAACCACAACATTACACCACAAGCAACAACTTGAATTGTTCATACAAGGCAGGATGGAGCCGTGCTTTTATGTTTTTTAAGCTAAAGTCTGATCTTATCATGTGAATTTTGCAGGAATGTATGTACAATTTTATTTATATAGCACCTTTTAAGATAAATATCACAAAAAAATGTCTAAAAAAGTTACCCAAAAGCAACTTTACTTAAAAAGATGGCTCTTTAGTTGTTTTTATAAGAAACCACCAAATACATAGATCTAAGGCTCAGTGGGGGAGAGTCTGGGGGTCACTGTGGGAAAATCTCTGTCTCCTTTAGTTTTCTTGTATAACACACAGCCAGCAGGACCTGATCGCAGGACATCAGAGACCAGCTGGAGACAAATGGATGTAAAGGTTCAGTGATGTACATCAGTGTTTACCCACAGAGAGCTCTGAAAGTCACAACCAGAATCTTGAAGTGGACTCTGAAGTTGACGAGGAGCGAGTGCATCTGAATTGGAAAGTGACCTGACAGTACTCACAGGTGCATTCTGAACAACTTGCATACATTCTGAGGAGGTTTTGTTGAGACAAGTGAACAAGCAATTGCAATATTCCAGAAAGGATGAGATAAAGTATTTGCCATAATTTCTAATTCACAGCGTGAGATTTCATGTGATCGTGATCATCCGAAGTTAAAGCACGAAACTGTCAGGGCCACAAACAAGGACTTCTGTTTTTTCTATATTAATCTGAAAAAAATGTCAGCCACCCATGCAAGACCTGAATCTGAATCTGGTATTTAGAAAATCAGCAGCACAAGAGAATAAGAAAAATAGGGGTTGACTTTGCCTCCACACCTAAACAGAAAAACAAGAACAGTCAGTGAGATTTGGCAAGTGGGGGAACACTAAGATCTGTTGTAGTGTCCCAGCTTAGGGAAAATACTAACAGCTCACAATAATTTCTATTGGCACCATAGGCAAGAAAAGCAACTGACAATCTAGCTTATATCTTTATATGTATATATTTACAAAAATTGCCATATTAAAGTTTTGTTTGTTTGCTTCTATTGTTTATTGTTTATTTCATAGCATGGTGTCTATTAGAATAGAATAGAATAGAATAGAATAGAATAGAATAATCCTTTAATTGTCCCACAAGGGGGAAATTTGGTTGTAACAGCAGCCAAAAAGACAAATATACTACAAACAGTACACAGGACACGGAACAGAAACATACACAGTTTTTCTTACATATTTACATTAAGGACAATGGTTACTATAAACAGAGTACTGTACAGTTATTAAATTAAATAAAAATAATTACAGGTAAGAGGCAAACCAGGTTGTAGTGTGAATTGGTTAATTAACTAACTTATTGCAGTTACAGCATTGATGTAAACATCTATGTTTGTTGGGAGCAGTTCAGATTGTACAGTCTGACAGCTGCAGGGAGGAAGGACCTGCGGAAACGCTCCTTCATGCATCTAGGATGCAGCAGTCTGTCACTGAAGGAGCTCTGCAGTTCAGCAACATCTACATGCATGGGGTGGGAGACTCTGTCCATCAGAGATGTTATTTTGGCCAGAGTCCTTCTGTCTCCCACCTCCTGTACTGGGTCCAGGGTGCATCCCAGAACAGAGCTGGCCTTCCTGATGAGTTTATCCAACCTCTTCCTCTCAGCTGCCGATAAACTGCTGCTCCAACATACTACACTGTATAAAATGACAGATGCCACCACAGAGTCGTAGAAGGTCTTTAAAAGACTGGACTCCAAATGACCTCAGCCGCCTCAGCAGGTAGAGTCTGCTCTGACCCTTCCTGTAAAGAGCATCAGTGTTTATTATTCAGGTGAACACCCAGGTACCTATAAGAGTCCACTATCTCAATGTCCACTCCCTGGATGTTCACCGGTGTCAGTGTGGTGGGTCTGCGTCTCCGGAAGTCCACCACCAACTCCTTCGTTTTCCCGGCGTTGATCAGCAGGTGGTTCTGCTGACACCAGTCAACAAAGTCCAGAGTCCACTGTCTGTACTCTGAGTCGTCCTCACCTGTGATGAGGCCGACTATGGCAGAGTCGTCAGAGAACTTCTGTAGGAGGCAGCGTGGGGAGTTGATGGAGAAGTCTGCAGTGTAAAGGGTGAAGAGGAACGGTGCCAGCACAGTTCCCTGTGGGGCCCCCGTACTGCAGACCAGCGTGTCAGAGACACAGCCCTGTGACCTCACATACTGTGGACGTTCTGTGAGGTAGTCCAGTATCCACTGGGACATGTGGTGGTCCACTCTTGATAGCTCCAGCTTGTCCCTCAGAAGTCGTGGCTGGATGGTGTTAAAAGCACTGGAGAAATCAAAGAACATGATCCTCACAGTGCTTCCAGGCTTCTCCAGGTGAGTCAGAGCTCGGTGCAGGAGGTAGATGATGGCGTCCTCCACCCCAATGCCAGGCTGGTAAGCAAACTGCAGAGGATCCAATGAAGACCTCACCAGGGGGCGCAGATGGTTTAGAACCAACCTCTCGAGGGTCTTCATCAGATGCGATGTCAGGGCTACCGGCCTGTAGCTGCTGAGGTCCTTGGGATGGGAGGTCTTTGGTACCGGTACCACACAGGAGGTCTTCCACAGCTGTGGTACTTTCCCCAGTGACAGGCTCAGGTTGAACAGATAACCTAGGATGCCACACAGTTCATCTGCGCAGCATCTCAAGAGCCTGGAGCTGACGCCATCTGGACCTGCAGCCTTCCGCACCTTGATCTTGCGAAGCTCATTCCTCACTTGAAGTGCTGAGATAGAAAGAGTGGATATTATTCAGTGGAAAGACAGTGGATCACTGCTGGAACATCCACTCATGTCTCTTTTTGCAGGATGTCTCATGGAGCTGCCTGTAGGATTGTCTAGATTTGCATTCAAATGCCAATCCAAAACAAATGCCTCTTTGGGGAATGTTTGCTCCCTTTCAGCAATGTCTTCATTCTTACTTAAGTGTGATTTGTGATGTATATCAGTAAAATCACAACTTAATTGGAACCCGCAGCAATTTCTGTTTCTCTGGAATGATATGAGCCATATCGTTTATATGAGCCATATGAGCCATATCACAAGTCATATCAACGTTTATCCTTGTAATAATACAAAAAAACATACTTTGAGTTTTAAAACTACTGCTGAATACCTGAAAAAAGTAGAAAGAAATAGCTGTAGTTTCTAAAACAGATCTTTCTGTGAGAGATAGAGAGCTGCATTCTCATGTAAACACTCCCAGGAGGCTAAATAGGATTTGAGGGTCTTCCGGCCCACTGTTTATTTTTTCTCACTTTCTTTCCTCCACTGTGTCCACTAGTGCTCAGGCACAAAATAACAAATCAGAAAGTTTAAAGTAAATAAATAGCTGACTGAGTTTACTATATTTTACTGAGTATTTTATTCTTTTTCATTTTTTTGTTTTCTATTGGTTTTATATCACTTTGTATTATATAACTAAATTGGATTAACAACAAAACATTTGAAATAAATTATCATATTTAAAATATGAGTAGAAGAAATTACGACTGGATTTTTAAAAAATGTTTTGTAGTAAATCACACTGTAAAAGATAATTAATCAGATGTATTTAAACTTTATAGCCTACTCTTTTTTTTTTTAGCTTCAGTGAGGTACAAGTACAGAGCAAACTGTCCTTATAGTGATGAGGATGATGCTGATGGTGATTAAAGATGTGGACTTAATTGGAGTTACGGACTGAGTATTATACCGACACACTGTGTATGTGTGAGCGTGAGTGGGGCTGTCCTATAGCGTTGACGTAGGCAACATAAGGGTCAAGTGAGCAAAATTAAGACGGTTAAACGAATACGCACGCCTTCAAAACAAAAGATATCAAAGCTCAAGTTTGTTTGTTTGTTCTTTAAATACGTAAAAAGACGTTGATGACGCATTGGGAAAGCTTTTTAATTAGAGGAAGTGAAACTTCAATTGGAATGGTTAACAGGACATCTGTATCTTAGAAAGTACTAAGATACAGTACTAAGAAGGTCTAGATTTTACCCCAGATATTACAATAATTTTAACCCCAAATAAACAAAAAAAGAAAGAAAAGAAATGAAAGACTTCTACCACTGTCTTTGTTTTTTGGAATTCCCCATTAATCTCCATTTACCAGAGAATTCTTACTCTTCTGTAAAGCTTTCTTCTATTTCTTGAAAGTGGCTATGCAAATCTTTAACTTAAAAGTTATTTTTCCTATTTTTGTTATATGTACAATTATAAAATATAAAGATAATAAACAAAAAAATAAAAAGATTTGAATTTGATTTTATGTTGAAGGAGCTGTAACCGGAAACGCTCGGTGTGCCATTGTCCGCGATGCTGCTGCATTTTTTATTTATTTTTTTTAGGAGCAGCGGCGGAGGACTGAGGATTTCACTCTTCGCTCGTCCCCTTCATTTAGTCCGCGGTAAAGAGGTCCGCCCAGGCAGTGTGCGGATACTGTCTCCCTCTCCAACTACCGAATATTTGGTTTTAAACATATATACTGCCGACATATTTCTCTGCAGAGAGGAATGAGCAGCAGGATAAATCTCCAGTGACTTTTCGGAGGAGAGAGTGGCCCCCGGTGCCAGCAGGGCAGATAGTTGTTGTCTGCCTGTGCCGCTGCTGCGGGCAGAGGACTACAAACGCTAGCTTACTTCTGCTTATGTCTCCTGTATGAAATAACAGCGCCAAGGTAAACTTCATTCGTTCATTTATTTCCTCTTTTTTCTTCTTTCCCCCCCTTTTTTTCAATAAACGTAACCAGCCCGGATAAGTTTATACTGTCACTGTTACATTTTAATGGCAGGTTTATAAAGTTTGTAACATTTTATTATTTTTCTCATCGCTCACGTTTTTTTTCACTGATACTTGAACCCGTTTGCAATAATCTAATGACAGGCATTGTGCTGTGGTTTAATTTGACATGACAGACATGCAGATTTAAAATGTAAAGATTCTGGCTGTTTATTTTAATTTTCAAACGATGGGGCATAGTTGTGGTTACTGGCCATGTGTCAGTGTGTTACATTGTCATTAATAGTCAAACTGAAGTGTACTAATGTGTTCGGTGTGCCGGTGTTATGATCGTAAATATGATCGTCTTCCAAAAAGCGATTTCCGGTATTTGCAAAAAAGTGATTAAATAAGATTAAAATGAGATAAATGAGTTGTTGTCCTATAATATGCAAAACATGTGCCAAATATATAATAATAGATGATATCATAATAAATGATATGAATTCATCTTCAGACACAAACAACATTCCTGTCACAAGGTGGAACATGCAATCAGTTTTTGGCAAAGTGACTAAAATGTATTCTATATTTATCTAGTTAAAAAGTATCGTTGGCATTAAAAATGGCTTTTTAAAGATAATTTGCAACAAATAAAACATAATAGTTCTACAAAGATATTTTAAGTGGCCACAAAGGTCTGAATTAGTTATAATGTAGGTACAATGTCACATAAAGTCATAACTTCCAAAACATTAATTTATTTATTTTATATAGAACCACTTTGTAAATACTGTTGACCTCAGTCTATTTACCAATATATGCAAAAAACAAACAAACAAACAAACTGCTAAACGGCCTAAAAACAGAGCTGTTACTGTCTGCTGCTTGTTGTTGCCCATGCAGTGCGTGATTGATAGGCTGAACAACTTCCATTTATTGAGTAAACCCCCCCCCCCAGTCATTTAGAGGAGAGCTGGAGAGTGAAGGCCTTGTAAATATAGCCCACCGCACTGAAACCACCACTAGATAAAGATCCTAGAAGTTTAATCAGGAAAATGGAGGCAGGAAGAGAGACAAGGATGGAGGGAGTTTGGAGGGGGGAGGGGGTAGAAGGAGATATGAAGGAGGGTGATGGGGCTGGAGGAAGGACAGTAAGGACATGGGGGAGGAATGCTAACTGAGGAGGAGGGTAAATGTAGGACAATGAGGGGAGTTGTAGCCAGTAGCCACCAGCTGAATAGATGTGACCTCAGGTTCCCTGGGGAGCAGCTGCTGGGGGGTGGGGGGCTCCCAGCTGATTTATAATGCCACTTAGACTCAGAGCCACACCCAGGCGTTTCTTCTGGATGTGTGATGTTTCCCATGAACATGAGTGTGTTTGTTTCTTTGTTGGGGAGTGGCACACACGTTATGTGTGAACTTGTTACACTGAGAGAGATGCGATCAGTGTGTGTCTGTGTTGCTCTGTGAGACATAAGTGATGAATGTGTACAATTGCACTCTGCGACACATGCTTTGTGCCGTAGGGGAATATTTCAAGCGGAAAGATGTAACGTGGCACAAATAATTGCCTTTTAAAGCCATTCACCTCAATTGCCTGCACACGTGCCCATCCAAACTACCTTGAGTTTGAAAGTGGGTCAACAACCTGATGAGCTCTGAAACAGCGAGACATTCACATGCGATCAGCCAGCACCAACCTCAGCAGTCTTTTCTATAACAAGTGTTCTCCAACCTTATGAGATTTAAAAATCCTATAAGAGCAACAATTTCTAAAGAATATAATCACTTTGATTTGTTGCCTTTACTGGGTGCCATTCTCTTAGCGCTCAGTTTTTTGGCACAAATACATTTGTTCACTCATATTTTCACCACATTGAACTCCAGTGCACCTCTAGCCCCTTTTCTTCCCTGTTCTTTTTTTAGACGGGGTGCCTCCTCTTTCTAAAATCAGCCCCGGAAACACCAGGGAGGTATGAAGCGGTTAACGCTGACCTCGGCTCTACAAGGTCTGCTGAGAAAACGAAGATTTTTTTCTGCTGCGAGTAAATGACAGCAGACATTTGCAGGGCTGTAAACTCTGTCATTCTTTGTTTATTATCGTGACAGCGTGAGTTTTTAACTGGAAGGCTCCGTGAGTTTGTGTAACTTACAAATAGAGGCAGTTTGTGTTTAGCGGGACAGAAAATTACATGCGCTGTTTGCGCTGGGTTTCTTTGTCAGATAAGCAAATGCAGGGAAATGACAGGAAATGAGAGATGAGACAGCTATGGCGTGCAGTAAACATCCCCAACTGCACTCAAACTTGCGATTTTACAGCATTCCAAGTTTATTCCTTGTAATTTTAAAGAACATACTACGTCTTAGATTGCTGACATCTCACAGAGCAGCACGTTGGTACTTTAACTAATAACTGTTACTGACTGATCTGCAGGCATTTTACATGAGACTCTAAAGGTGTCATTTTAAATGTTAAAGCTCATGACAGTACAATTAGAACTGAACTGAACACCATTGCGCGCTAGGAAAGTGTCTTCTCTCTAAAAAAAACAAAAACATGGCACCACAGCTTTGGTTTGCAAATTTGAAGAAACAATAAGGCTTCTGGGACAGTGTCCTTTGAATAGATGAGACCATAGCAGAGGTGTATGGCTGTAATGCAGAGCACCATGTGGCGAGAACCAGTTTATCAGCACAAACACCTCATACCAACTATCAAGCATGGCCGTAAAGGAATGATGATTTGGGCTTGTTTTGCAGCTACAGCACTTGGGCACCTTGGAGTCATTGAGCTGACCATGAACGCCTATTTATAACATTTATAAGCTTATTGTATTTTATAACTTTGGGGCCATCTGCCCAAAAGCCAAAATTGAAATAAAACTGGGTCCTGAAACACGACAGTGCTTCCAAGAATCTACAATAAAGTGACTGAGTGTTGCAGTGGCCCAGTCGAAGTCCAGACGTCAATCCAATTGAAATGCTGCAATGGGACCTAAAGAGAGCTGTGCATGAACAAATACCCGTCACCACAGCGATGCCAGAGACTGGCAGAAAATAATTCTTTCAACTTACTGCTGCTGAAGGTACAAGCTATACTTCATTTTTATACAAGCCCTCTAAAATTTGGCTTAAAAAATTTGTTAAATAAATAATAGCACAGTATAATATGTGAAGTCTTTGTCTTTACCTAATTTTAAGACACACTGGAAGGGTTGCGCCAGAAGTGTTATTGCTATGCCAAATCAGATATGCAGAGCCATCCACTGTGGTGATCCATTGTGAATAAGGAAGCAGCCAAAAGAAATGTTTAACATAAAACCTTAAAATTAAAAGAGAGTCTACTTTTTTCTACCACAACAGTAGGAGATATTTAGGGGGTGCATTCTATTACAATATAATACAATGGGTAACATTAGAGCAGGGCGATATGACCAAAAATATTTATCATGATATGCATTTGAAAATTTGCAATCACGATATAACTGCCGATATATTTGACACTAGACAAAATACTTTACAACTCCACAACTTTATTAGTGCAACCCCCCCCCCCCCCCCCAACATCAATGTATTTTCACTTAAACAAGCAGCTGTTTTTTATGTGCATTAAAGTTATATAAAAATGTAACAGTGCAAATTCCTTGCTGACAGTTTAACCAAAAGGCATTTCCAGTGGAAACTGGCCGACATATCCTCTGCATAACCATGTATAATATCCACAGAAGAAAAAACCACACACACACACACACAACACGGTAATATTATGTTGAAGCACAGTACGTATCACTCCGCGAGGCGCCTGCCTACGATAGCCGTAATGCTCCGACAATCCATCAAGCTGTGCGGGTTTGTAGCTTAGCAAAGTTGTACTGAAACATTTGACAGATATTCCAGCGCCGTGTACCACATAAAATCGTTTCGAGGTCAGTAAACACAACCAGAATTCATACATAAGGCGCACGGGATTATAAGGGACACTGTCGATTTTCAGAAAAATCAAAGGATCGATTTTAAGTGCGCGGTATTTTCCAAAAAACACGGTAATAACGACAGCCGCTAGCATGCTCTACCAAAAATAGCGCTTTGTTGTGTATCTGACGGACGAAAGCTAAAAAAAGTTACACACCACTGAAGTTGTAACATTTCTTACAAACCAGTTCTGGTTCATCTGTTTCATTCAACGATCCGCTTTCGCCCTTCTCATTCTCCGTCTGTGCATATGAAAACAAAGGCACTGCGCATGCACGTTTTACCCATATTCTATTGCGATATTTCATTTTCTTATCGTTGCCAAACATTATACCGTATTACCATGAATGGCATGATATGGCCCAGCCCTAGGTAACATCTATTAAATGTATTATATACAGAGGTTTTTGCAGGCTCTTAGCTGCAGTCATTAAATAGTAAAACTGCTGACATCAGAATCTATCTTCATGCTCAAGTCCTCTTTTGAGCAATAATCTCTCCCCATGTGTCTGTCTAAATCACATGTGCATGCATGAACACATAAAACAGGAACAATTTGAGCTGTGAAGTGTTTACTGCTCCAGTCTCTCCTGGAAGCAGAAGGGGAGGTCCTTCACTTTTAGTGTGAAGCATGAAGCTCTAATGAAAGACATCTGAGTGTCTTTAATGAGCTGTGGTTTCGAGCAGGCTCTCCATAGAAAAACAGTTGAGGTGTCCATGGGTGGCCTCATGCAGTGAAACCAAATGTCAAAGTTTCTTTATTACATGTGTCCATCCACATATCTGTAAAAAAACATGTAATGTCAGATCGCTGGTACTGTAGTTTCTTCCCTTTGAGTGTGTTCTCTTTGATTGCCACCATGTAGTCTACATTCATAGCCTTGATTAAAATACCTAAACAGCGGCTGAATGTCCAGATGAACAGGATCAACAAAACTTTACTTTTTTTCAATCTGTCTGAGAGAATGACATCATCTGTGATTGAGTTACTACTGGACAACTGCCTCACTCTAGTATTGCAAGTAAGTCACTGACAGTCAACTAGCTTCACACCTCCAGAACTAACATGCTGTTGTGTGAGTCCTTGATATCACCCAGCTGCTTCCCCAGAGAGGATCTCATGGTTATAGCCAGACATACTCAAGCACCACCTTCTTTGACTGCAGCTGGCAATGTTGGTCCTTTTTCTGTAACAAAGAGAACGTCAATCTCTTGGAATTGCTGCAATTGTCTCATCTAGTGCATAGACCTGGAGAATTGACCTATTTCTAGTCAGCAGTTGCCCAGATTACTGACTCTACTGGAGAAATAATGTTTATTCCTGTCTCCATCCCAACAGACAATTCATTAATCATTTCACAGCTGCAAATATTTATGGGCAGGCTGCTGTCAGCCCAGTTTCTGCTCTGATTTTTGTAGAATTAAAAAAATGCTTCAGCTGTCCGTTAATTTCCAGTCGCTCCCTTTGGCTCCCGTGCTGCTGTTGTTTAAAGCAGTTTCCAAGTTTGTTTAGCTTCTTGCACAATTCCGATTACAGTGATGGACTGGTTTAGGTTTAGATCAGACACGCTACATTCAGAAAGTCAATAAGCTGCTGTTCTGGAAGATCACAACACTTTCACCTCTTTGTAGTAAAGTAGCCTTTTCCTACAAGCTCTCGCTTGTCATTAACTTTCTTTGTTCTCCTATTTCCCACTGAACATCCATATATGTCATGCCTGGCTGGTTTCCAGGCATATTGATGCAGGCTTCCTGTACGTTCTTTAGCTTCCTGTGTTTTAGAGCAGGAAGGACAGAGTCAGCAAAGACAGGGAGTTTGGAAGGGCTTATTGTACAGCTGCTCCCAGCTCCACAGACTGAGCCCAAGGCTCACACTGTCACAGCAAGATAACCCCACAAGATTTCCACAGCCATCCTACAGTTTAGACTGGTGGTTGGTAGTGGTAAAAACTGGACCCTCTTGCCTTGTTTCACTCTGCTTTTATAGGATTGCTGTGAATGGTAAAACAGATGGCTCCTTAAAACGAAACAAAGCTTGTCTTCTGTCAAACAAATCGGCCTTACTTCAACAGCAATTCTTTTTTCAAGAATGCTACAGAATAAAGTGTGTCGTTATTTCTACAGAAACAAGCATTAAATTGGTTATATGTTTGTAGGCTCGAGGGAGGTTTGTGATTAACTTTGTGTCAAACCAAAGAGAGATTGGAGAGGCCAGGCAGGGAGGACGAGTCCAAAATAACGTTAGCTATTTTCAACACAGGGATAGAGCCCTGAATAGCGATATGGTCTTGGCCCTCCACCAAAGGCTGTGGCTGGGTTTCGATTGTTTCTACTTAGCTACTATGCGAGGACGTGATGTGATGAGATACAAACCCAGTTTGATGTGCATTTTTCTTTTTAAGAAAAAAAGAAACCAGTCCTATGAAAGTGTTATAGATTATCTGAGTGGATAAGTCCTTCAAATGCAATATCCCTTCTCAGAAGTATATCTTTAGCCTCTGTCACACACAAGCAGAATGTTGGCAGGGCTCAAGAGAGCATGCGTGGCTAAGTGTTTTGTGTGAAAAGCTGCAGCAGAATTTTTAAGGCCAGCAACAGGCTCTCCGTCGAACCGCTGATAAAACTGTTTTTTAGGCTGTAGCTATTATCCTTATTACTCTATTAAACTATCACACTGTGCATAATTACGGGTCTCTCAGGGAACTATTCTGGAAAATTTCGACATTGCCTGAAACACCTTTTAACAGGATTCCTTATTAACAAAACAGCTAGACTGCTTCTATTATGTAAATGAGCCATCACCTTTAATAGCTCAAATGTCAGCAGCTATTCTTATATAATGGCACATCACTGCTTTAAGCATCAGGAGTGACAGCACACTTTTTTTTAAAGGTGCTAGGGTTGTAATGGCAAAAACAAATTCAAGGTTGGGTTTGCAGTGAAGCAGAAAGTGCATAAATACACATTTTTTTCTTATTTACTTACTAAAGAAGATGCCTAAAATGCCACTGCCTGCAACTGTTAAGGTTTTTGAAATCATGTGCTCTCTATCTTATACAAATCACATGAGTGCATTTCACTAGCATTTAAAGCTAGCTTATTTGAATGGAATTCAGTGACTGTTGCTGATATATGGACTACTTTTAGCTACAAATAACTCTTTCGATGGCTTTGAATTAATAAGTAAAGGAACCTGACTTATACTTATAAGTCCGATACCAGTACTAACATCTGGTGATTTAAAAATCAGATATATCAGCTGATACTGTCTCACTGAGTCTGATAATAAAGTTTAATATTGTTTTTAGGCACAATAGGTGGATTACTCATGTACTCTCTTAGGCTCTGCCTGGCTCTGCTTGGATCAGATGCTGCTTGTCATTGTGTTTCAAATGTGCTCCCAACAGGGAAGCTGCAGAGACAAACTATGCAGCATCAATAACATGGTTGCAGGGTGTTTTTCTCCTGTGTCTTCTTTACCATTTGAATCTCTTAATTTATAAATGTAGATAAGAAATTATTGTCAAATAGCTAATACTGGCCGTTATAGGTCAGGATCTTAGCAAATCTGCGCATCACTATTATGCCGCTGCAGTTTTTATGTTACAGTTACTGGGTAATTGTTGCTTCTGTCAGTTTTCTAGTTGAATATTCAGAATGCATTTTATATTACATATTTTACCCATAATCAATGAAAAACTAGTTAGCCGCTCTTAGAACCACTGGATCGTTTTCTCGCAATGGGAAAATAGAAATGGAAGCTGAATATTGACTGTATGTTTTTTAGGCTAAAAATGGGAAAGAAAACTCACTGCTCATCCCGTCTCATGCCTTTCAGCCTCATTCTTCGGGCCAGTTATTTTTAGTGTTTTTTCCATTTCTGGAAGCTTTTTCTTATGAGGAATCGCACATAACTAACATGCTGATGTAACGTGGAAACTATGACATTTCTCAACCGCTGTCACCTGGAGTGTTTTACTCTTTTCTTCTGTGCAAAAATTCACATCGACTACTAAATTGGATTGTCTGCACTTTATCAATCCCCTTGAAACAAAGAAGCACCAAAAGATATTGTATTTTGTCTCATTAGTATTATTTAGGGCACAGAGGCCCTTTTAAGCCAAAAATTGGATGGTGAGTGGGAGCACTTTAAGTATCAGATCCTCGTGGTCTCAGAGGGCAGCCTGATTCATTACTTTTGTCTGCTGTGAGAGGGTCCTCCGGATGATGGTGGGGGTGGATAGAGACACAGGCAGACACTGTTTGGTATTCTCCTTCAGTTCTGTCCGGCGGCTTGTACGTCTCAGAGCTCAGACATGTTCCCCACTCCGCTGTGTTTGAAGGGTATGTGGAGTCAAAGGGGCCACCGGCTTGGCTCCACTCACAGCGGAGGGAGTGAACTGAGCGATTGTGCCGGGTATATGAGGGAGGAGGGAGGCAGCGCAAGGGAGTGCGTTAGGGAAATGAGGGAGAGAAAATGGGAGGGATGGGAGTATAGGATGCCAAAGATATGCCACAGGCAACTCTGGAAACTGAACACATGTTGGAATGCTGGAATTAAATATCAACTAAAAACTCCAAGCCTTCAGTGTCTAAGAAATGTATCAGTCTTAAGCTGTGAAGACCTGTTTATAGTCACGTAATTGTCATTACCAATTAAAGTTAATGACAGTAAAAGTACAGTAAAAGTGCAAATGGAGGAGAGAGGATTAGGAGATACATGAGCAGAAGCAAAGTCTGTGAGATCCTTTCCTTTGGACTTGAGGCTACCCTTTTTCCTTTGAGCTGTGGACCGCCCTTTCCTGTTTTGCCTTCTTTTCCATTCCCTCTTTTCACAGACTTAGAAGAACAGCCTTTCTGAGGGAACCAAGCACCCGGCCTTTAGCCACAAAGAGAGCTGTGACTCTGAGCAGCAACCAGTTCTTTGCAGCTCCACTGTATGGTTTACCGTGTCTCCCTGTTTCTCTCCCTTGACTCCAGTGGTCATTATTCATGGCAGTGCTTGCAGAAGTAAGTAGTCCTAAGTACTTGCAAATGCAGCTCAGCTTGAAGGGAAGTAAATCCAGTCTTTTAAAGCAGCTCAATTAATTTCTGCACCACAGATTTTCACGCAGGGATTCACCCCCCACTCACCTCAAGCTAATATCTGTTAACTTGATGTAAAAAAGAAAAAAAAAACAAGTCATAAACAATATGTGCAGATGAAAAAAAAGTCGTGGAAAAATGGAAAAAGTGGGTTTGTAATCGGGTTTAATCAGGAAAATGGAGGCAAGAAGAGAGACAAGGATGGAGGGAGTTTGTTTATGCATCGTGGGTGTCACAACAGCTCACATTTCCCCAAAGTGCAGTAACAGTGTTATGGGTTACTATCCTGGTCAGGCAATGTTCAGGCTCTCTGGAATGCCTCAGCCCATTTTAGTCACGCACCACAGCGTCTGCCATACATCACTTTCTCTTGCCAACTGATAGAGCCTTCAGAAGCCTACGAAACGCTGGGCCGCCACTAGTCACAGTTCAGGTGTGTGTGAAGAGTTAAATTTCCATGTATGTATGCAGACGTCTGAGTGGGGGGGAGACAGGGAGTTAAAGTAACTGCTCTTTCTGCTGTAGTCAGGGAATTTATCTATATTACCCTTTCCATCTACTCACACATTAAAGTCATTACATTTGTTATGTAATAACACATTACCAAGTTTGATTCATATATTTTTCACAGTAAAAATTACCAGGTTGTTTGTGAAAGCATACTTCTAGATGCACGGTCTTTTCGAACCTCATGAATTCTGCAAAGTTAGCGCAAAGAGAATTATCGATGATAACGTGTTCTTAGCATTAGTTTGCATGTTCATAAAATCCTGGTGCCTGGAACCAGTTCTCCCACACACCAGTGCAGGATGACGACAGTGTGTTAAAAGCCTGGTTTCCTAGGAACTTATAAATAATAATATGTGCTGCCGTTTATTTGCACAGCTTCTGTCCTTGTAGGTACGCTTTTTACATTTCACCATATCAAAACATGTCTGAGTGAATTCTCAAGCAATTTTATTAATTACAAAAATATGATTTGGTTTCTTCTTACAGCCTAACTGTGTTGTTTCTCATCCTGTAGCAGCACCTGACTGATATAAGATTTTTAAGACCAATATCAATATGTTGTGATTTAAAAATCTGATATTCAGATATCCTAGTAAGTAGAGTATATTTATAAAACACAGTTTTCACTAACCATATAGACATACATATATATATATATATATATATATATATATATATATATATATATATATATATATAGCTTCATCTCCCGAACTAAAATCAGGCGAGGTTGCTTGAAAAAGATTGCTTGGACACTACTAGCATAATGGACAAGTTTTTTGACGGGGCTCCAAGACAAGTTGAAGCATCGCCAAATATGCTTCCAAACCTTCCTTCCAAGCCAAAGACTACAACATAGGATGAAGCATATCTTGCCTTTGGCTTCACCTGCACAACAGCTATCATTCAAAGGTAGGTATCCCCGACAGAATTCGTTTCCCCTGCGTCGGGTGCACACGCTGGGCTCTCCAAATCACGGACAAACAGTATCCCATGGTTGTCTATGTTTTTAAACCCATTTTGCACAGAGAGACATTTTTTGAAAAGAGGTAGTGGTTTTACACATACACCCATATGGGTGTGTGTAAAACTACAATCTCTTTCAAAAAACAGAAAAAACAAACCATTTTATTTTATTATTTTAATTGTAAAACAAAGGGGGGCCTAACAAAAAAGGTTTGGGAACCAACATTATGCCTGCTAATGTTAGTTGTGACCTAGAAATCACATTTTCCCGTTCATAAACAATTTCAGTTTGTTTGAGTTTTGTCCGAAAGTGTCTGAAACCAACAATATAATTTCTACTTCAAAGACAGTTTCAGTAACACTGGCTTACTGACAGGAAAAGTTCATGATATCCTCAAGAATGCACCTCAGTATCGCTGTCATTGGACAGACAAGTTAGCTTTGCTGATTCATCGACTCATACCAAACTCCTTTCATAAAATTGTTCAGCCTCCAGCTATTAGACATGGATACAAGCTGAGATATACTGTAGACCAGAGCTTCCCAAAGTGCCCCCCTAGGGGGGGCGCAGTATGAAAAGGGGGGAAAATCGCTTGGACACTGCTAAGCCAAAGACTAGAAAATATGGTGAAGCATATTTTCCCTTTGTTTTCACCTACACAAGTGCCGAGGTAGGTCTTCCCTGCAGAATTGGTTTTCCCTTCGTCGGGAGCAGCGCTGGGCTTGGACAAATCACGGACAAACAGTATCCCACATTCTTGATTTTTAGTTCACAAACACTTGTAATGACAAACTACTCCTGACATTTTGGAGATGTTAGCTCTTTATACAGTAAAGTTACAGCTGGATACAAATAACATCAGGCTGATCCTGCCACAATTTGTTCCCCTCATCTAAATCACGGACAAACAGTTTCCCACAGCTGTTTATGTTTTTAAACCCATTTTGCACAGAGAGGCATTTTTTGAAAAGTGTATTGATAGCAATGTTGAATATTATTACACAGAAAAAAAACAACTACATGTAAAATAATTACACCGTGACGCCTCTGCCTTTGTAAATGGAGGGACAGTAACTGCGTGTGTGTATGTAAGCGTGTAAAACCTGAAGATAGTCAGATTAGCAGTATTTTGTCTCTAGCTGCCATTCTGCAATTCATCTCAGGTAAACAATAACGTGGAGCACAGCGCGACGTGAAAAAAGGCACATACCTTTGACGTTGCGTGACAAACTCTGTATTTCTCGTCCACACGTAAACGCAGAAAAGGAGTTTTAAAAAATCTCAGTTTTCGGTGATACGAAACGCCGTTTACGTGTGGACGAAAGGTCCAAACGCATAGAAACATCTGCGTTTTCAAAAATACCCGTGTAGGTGTGGACGCAGCATAAAAGAGTTAGTAGTTTATTTTATTACTACCTGTAATTTATTGCAGATTACTTGTATTTGCTTAATTGTTTACTAAATGTTTGAGGTGTGAAAGAAACCGCAATGGAGCAAAATTTACCGGTTAAATTTTCATTTATCAGCAGTTATGCATGCAGACACCAATAGACCAGATGGCTAATATCAGCTGATAAATTGGTCTGATTGCATTCTACGCTGAATTTTATAATTTATGAATTGCATAAACTGCATTTGTGAAATCCAAACAGACAAATTACAGTTGAGTTTAAACATTCATGCTTGGTATAATAAACAACTTTCCACCAAGTATGTCCTACCTTATCAGTGGTGGGTTTTTGTTTTCGAAGTAATAGTTTTTCTACCTTTTTATTTTACTAAAACATATAACAGTGTGTGAGGAAAAGCACCTGGAAATATCGACAAGTTATTTAGTTGATTTAGAAGTCTGGGAAGTCTGACGCTTCTGGATGACCTGTTCCTGAACCTTCCTTGGGCTGCTCTCAGTCTTCAGCTCTATATCCTACTGTAGTTATTTACCTCTGTACAGCTGCAAAGCTTCATGGGATTGAAGACAGCATGGTTATTTTTCTAACTTGACACCTGAAAAGAGTCTTATCGCCATTGTTTTTATTTGACTAACTGCAAACAAGAAACATTCACAGAAATATCATGTTTGTGAACCTCTTTGATTTTAAGATCAGGATTTTCACCTGAGTCACTTCTTTACCCTGTATACTGACTACACATAAACCAATCATTCGCAACATTTAAAGCTGGGGTCATAGATCTGTATTCTACCATAGAAGATGCTATGGGATCTTTTTATTCTATTAAATGTCCAGCTCCAACACCAACTAGAACAGCGGTCCCCACCCCCTGGGCCTCAGACTGGTACCGGTCCGTGAGTCGTTTGGTACCGGGCCGCGAGAGTTGAGGCTCAGGTGTGAAATGTCAGGGTTTTTATCGGTTTTCAGCGTTATTTTGTTATCGTTTTTATGTTTACTCGGTTTTCCTGGGTCTTTTCACGTGTGTTATGAATACATTTTCTTTTTTTTGGTACCGGTACTAGTTTTATTTGTTGTATTTATCCGCGACACCTTAAAGGCCGGTCCATGAAAATATTGTCGGGCATAAACCGGTCCGTGGCGCAAAAAAGGTTGGGAACACGCTGCCCATGCCCAGCAGTGCCAAGCCAGCTGATCTAATCCGGGGGGCTGTAGACAGGCCGTCTGTCCCTCTGTGTCTGGATAAACGGACTCGCACACACACATTCACACAAGTGCTTAGGAATGCATCAGTCAACACAGTGAACACTGAACGTCAGAGCTTCCTTTAGCACAGAGTGAGGGAATGCGGTCTTTTATTGCAGCCTCCATGAATAGCCAGCAGCAGCCAGTAGTCTAAATAAGTTAAAATCAAAGTTTTGTGACTTCACCGCTGTCTGTCTGTCAGTCTCTAATTTGGATCCTTGACCTGTAGTGTGGTAGACTTCTAGATTCTGAGAATATTTTAGCAATGACTCACCATCAGTTTTATGGTCAGATGGAGTGTTGGGTATACCTTCCACATGTTTTAGCTTCAACATGATCTGATCCTTTGCTGGCTGGTGGTTGGTTGGCAGTTCTGTGGAGGAGCTTTCTCAGCTGCGGCTGAGTAGGTCTGCCAGTAAGAGGTGCTGCGAATCTTAAAGAACGCCAGCACTAACTATATCTTAATATAATCATCGGTTATGCAGAATTTATAGTGACACAGAGACATAAAAACAAAACACTGTGAAAACAGTAAAAAAGAAAAGAAAAAGTAAAATACATAAAAATAAAGCCTGTAAACTTGAACTCAGCTGTTTTAGCTAGGCTATGAGCTCGTGCCTACTTATTTGTGCATTAGCATATTTGTTGCTAAAATAAGTTGTTGAGCATTTTAGCAGCTTTGAGCTATCTGTGATAAAATATGTCCACACACAGCAACTAGCCAGGCTGACCAAATGGCCTGCAGTCAGACAGGGATCAATGTACACGACGACAGAGGGGATGACTCTAGGAAGCTGATGCTATTTACAGTAAAAGGAATTGTGGGAGAGAAAAAAATAATAGGTACAGTCCAAGCTAAGGATGAGTTGATGTAATCTTGTGTGCGTGTGCGTGCGTGAGGGAAAGTGGTTTGATTTAAATGAGCGGCCTGTTACCCTATGACCATCTGAGAATAGCCAAGCACGCTATAACGGGATAATTTATTACCTCCAATTATAACCAAGCTATTTGCAGGTTTAATCTGTCATCTCTTGGACACTCGTTCTCACTCTTGTGGACCTTTTTATCCGTGGATATTATTAATTCAGACACTCAAGCACACCAGATCCTGTTATTGTAAATAAAGGCACAGTCAAAATGGCATTGTACTTTTCAAAACAGCAGTCGCTCTGTTTATGTCAAGACCAGAACACCTTGATGTATATATTTTTTCCCCTTGTGTGTTTTTCAGATGGACCTGAAGGTGATCTTGATATCTCTGTTGTTAGGAGTCTTTTGCTACTGTAATCCTCAGAAAGGTAAGATTTTCCTCTTGATACTTCCGTAGCATCCTTCATTTGTCCCAATTACATCACTTTGTTGATGTCAGCTCGTATAGTAAACATGCAGTTCATTTTGATGAGTCCCACTGTGGCGAGGGAGGGTTAATGATGTCGCTGAGCAGAGCTCCACTTCAGCATCAGGGCATAGAGGATAATGGAAAAAATGGAATTATCCGTCTCTGTCTCCCATTACCATTGAGACGCAGAGTGTTGCAGAGGAACCGATTTGTAAGCGCGCAGGCGGGGGCTTAACAGGACTGCTTATTTTGCAGCGACTGCGCTATACCTCTCCTCCCTCTGACTCTGCTCTCTCGTCTCTCTTTGTTTTCCATCTAGAGGGGAATGAGTGCATCAGTGCCAATGCCAAACACTGTGGGGAATGCATCCAGGCTGGAGCCAAATGTGGCTGGTGTGAACAGGAAGTACGTGAACTGAAGTGTTCAGCTGTTCTCACTGCTGCGGAAGCCATTTTTATGTTTTATGTTAGGCTTATACTCTTTGTTATCTTTGAAACATCGATAGATTCGTCAATTCCCAAAGAGAAGGGTGGCATTTTTAGCAATCTTTTATATCAATGATATACAGAGTTGGCCAAGTTACTTGAAAAAAGTAATCAGTAACTAATTACTGATTACTTCCCCAAAAAAGTAATCCCATTACTTTACTGATTACTTATTTTCAAAAGTAATTAATTACTTAGTTACTTAGTTACTTATTAAAAACACGATGTACAACCTGAATAGGTGATAAAGCGATAGATCTTTCAGCCCAATTCTACTTTTTCTGCATAATCCATCATACAAAATGTAATCAAATGGAAAAGTCTCTTTTTTTTTAACTTGTTTTATTAGTTTTAATCTTTTAATTTTATGCATCAAGTAAAAATTAAATTATATGCACCATTCTCTGACTTGAAGAAATGAGTTTAACATTTAAACTTATTTTCTGCACATTCCAGCACATAAAATAAAATATTTTTTGTGTTTACACTCAGTCTTTCAAATAGATGCAAGTAAAACACAGCAGAAAATAAATAAAGTCACAGACTAGCGGTCCTTTTGCTCTATTTTCACCTGTAAAGCAGGAGTAGGGTAGGCGGAGGTTTACCCTGGTGCAGGTGTGCCGCAGCGGTCAGTGGAAGAATCCGCGAGTTTCTCTGTTAATTTCCCATTACGTCGTTGCGCACTCGGAGCTTGTTTAGGGGTTTTTTTTCGCTGTAAAAAGAAGTTTTCTTCCCACGCACAACGGACACTAATGTTTTTGTCACTTTTTATGGAATCAAACTCAAAATAAGGTCAGTACTTCCACGCTTTAAACACTGCACGCTCATACTGTCTCCCATACTTGATATATTATCCATTGTTGATCTGCACACAGCTGTTGTCACGAACGTCGCACTCGCTTACGTCACTGTCATGAGACATTCTCGCAAAGAAATCACGGTTTTAGTAACGCAGCGTTCCTACAGGAAAGTAACGGTAATCTAATTACCGTTTTTGCGATAGTAATCCCTTACTTGTTACTTGAAAAAGTAATCAGATTACAGTACAAGTAATGCGTTACTGCCCATCTCTGCAGAGGAGCAAGAAGCCAGTATTTTACACTCATCCAATTTACAAAGACTGCTCCTACCTAGGAGCGCAGGGTAGGCTGTAGTCTGTTATACTTTTCTAGTCTCCACTCTAGCTGAGATTCCTCCAAAGTGATCATTTGGCTTGTTGTACATTGTAGAACATCCTTGTTTACACATAACAAAGATGCCTACATATGAACAGATTTTAACTTGTTAAGCTGACAGACTGCTCCTTTAATTCTCTCTGTGCTGCTGCTCTTAGGACTTCCTCAAACAGGGTGAAGCCTTGTCAACCCGTTGTGATGAGGTAGAGTCTTTAAAAGACAGGGGCTGTAATGATTCGCAAATTCAGAATCCAGCCGGCAAGAAGTGGATCCTCACAAACAAGCGTGTGACCAATCGCAAAAAGGTTTCTGGGGTTGAAACCAATAAACCAAAGCCAGAGGAAATCACTCAGATCCAGCCCCAGAAACTCAGACTCAACCTTCGATCTGGTGAGAACACATTCTGTACTGTCACTGGAAGTGCATCCAGGCTGGAGCAACCTCGGTTTCATTTAAACTTAAATGTAATCCCTTTATGTAGGTCAGCCCCAGTCTTTTGACTTGAAGTTCAAACGAGCTGAAGATTATCCCATTGACCTGTACTACTTGATGGACCTGTCCTACTCAATGAAGGATGATCTGGAGAATGTCAAGAACCTGGGAACCAGTCTCATGTTGGAGATGAAAAAGATCACCAGTGACTTTCATATAGGTGAGGATTATCAATAACACCTGTTTAATTTTCCCACTATAAAATGTAATTAAACAAGTAAAGAAAGACTTTTATAACTGCACAAATATACATTTGTAGCCCCCCTCGAAATTATAAAAATAAATAGATAGACAGTTTAGAGGTATACTCTTAAAGCAATTTTGAGGTTGGATGAAGTTCTTTTCAATTCAATTCTCATTTAAAAACAAGCAAAAAAACAAAAAACGAATCATATACAGGATTAAAAGATAATCAGGCCGTTGTGCCTCACACCTAACCCCACAGTTACAGACATACGCATTGTCAAAGCAAACATCTAGTTTAGTTTTAAATTTATTTTGCAGGTTTTGGTTCGTTTGTGGAGAAGACGGTCATGCCTTACATCAGCACCACTCCATCCAAGCTGCTAAACCCGTGCACAGGGGACCAGAACTGCACCAGCCCCTTCAGCTACAAGAATGTCTTGAGTCTGACCAGTGACGGCAATATGTTCAACTCTCTGGTGGGCAAGCAGCAAATCTCAGGAAACCTGGACTCTCCAGAGGGGGGCTTTGACGCCATCATGCAAGTGGCTGTTTGCGGGGTAAGCATCAAGAAAAGGAAAGTGATCCTGTGGGAAATTTTCACTCTCAAGTAATTTTCCAGTCATTACGGGGCTTGCTTGGAGGGATATAGTGCCAGTAAAAGTGTTTAGATGTAGTGTCAAAAAGGTATTTTATGAGCGCTTAGTGTTTATAAGGAGATTTGTGGATGTAGTCAAAGATGTGTCACATATTAAGCTGTTCTGGTAATTCCTTAATATATTTTCTCTTTTATTTATCAGAAGGAAATTGGCTGGAGGAATGTTACGCGTCTGCTGGTGTTCTCCACTGATGCCGGTTTCCACTTTGCTGGAGATGGCAAACTGGGAGGCATTGTACTGCCTAATGATGGAAAATGTCACTTGGAGGACAATGTGTACACAATGAGCCACTATTATGTAAGCAGTTCCTTTGTGCTTTGATTGTTTTGTACAGGTTAGCTGTGTTGATTTTGTAAATATGGCTTTTTCTCTTCCTTGGTCTTTTTAAGGATTATCCCTCAATTGCTCACCTGGTGCAGAAGCTAAGCGACAACAACATTCAGACTATCTTTGCAGTCACAGAGGAGTTTCAGCCTGTGTACCAAGTTAGTTCTTCTTCTTGTTATCCCTGTGATCTCATTCACGTCTTTCTTCATTGTCATTTTTTAAGCATGCATGTGTTTGTCCAGTGCAACAAAAACATCTGCAAAAAGCTTAGCCATCTGCTAAGTGAAGACTACCATCCCCTTGAAGTTCTCATTATTTCTTGCTAACAAGCTGTTGCTTTTTAGGCACACCTTTCGAAGTGTGAACACCCATCAAAGCAATAGTTGAAATTTGTGTGATCAGAATCTGCAATAAATTATTTTTGTGGGCTGTAGTGTAAGTTGAAACAACTTGTGTCTCTTTCTGAGGCCACGAGATTAATAGAGTTCTGAAGTTTTGCTCTGAACATGCCTCTTCCTCCACAGGAACTGAAGAATCTGATACCAAAGTCTGCAGTGGGTACACTGTCTGCCAACTCCAGCAATGTAATCAACCTCATCATAGACGCTTACAATGTAAGTACATTGTTGAGATTTTTTGCTGTAAGCATAATGTCATAAAACCTTGATCAAGTTATCATTTCCTCATATGAACTCTGTTAAAATCTTGTAGCGATTACTGAGCTGGAACCTTTTCTGTACTTGTATTCTCATTTAACCTACAGCCATGCCTTTGTGTGTTGTACTCTGTCAAAACAAAGCTACCAGATGACATTCCAAAGCAGGAAAAAAACCTTCATGTTGTTATGTTTTTGGCTTTTGGCAGTCTCTCTCATCTGAAGTTATTCTAGACAACAGCAAGCTTCCAGAGGGAGTGGAGATAGAGTACAAATCGCAGTGTAAGAACGGAGTGGTTAACGACAAGGACGATGGACGAAAGTGCTCCAATATCTCAATTGGAGACGAGGTGGGAAATACAGAATGGCTTCTTGTTGTTGCAGTTCACAGTTCATATTTTCTATTTCGGTTTTCACACCATTCTTCTCTCATTTAGGCTTTCTTTCTTATTCCATTATTCAGGTCAACTTTAACATCACTGTGACATCTAAGGGCTGTCCAAATGAAGGCAAGAGTGAGACCATCAAGATAAAGCCCCTGGGATTCACAGAGGAGGTGGAGATTATCCTCAACTTCATCTGTGACTGTCAATGCCAGAATAACGATGTTGTTAAAAAAAGCGAAAAGTGCTCCTTAAATGGGACCTTTGAGTGTGGAGCGTGCAGGTAAGCCTTTAATTCAAAAGATATTTTGCTGAAAAATGCCATCGTTCACTTCTCGCCTTCGCATGTACTTGGACTTCTTTTAAAATGCATCACAACCTCCCCTTTATTGTGTCAGGTGTTTTGAAGGCCGTGTGGGTAGAAATTGCGAATGCAGCAGCAACGACATGGCTACAGACGACATGGATCAGACCTGCCGTAAAGACAACAGCACGGACATCTGCAGCAACAACGGAGAATGCGTGTGCGGCACATGCGAGTGCAAGAAGAGACCCAACCCAGAGGAAAGGTACAGCGGCCAGTTCTGCGAGTGTGACAACTTCAACTGTGACCGCTCTGGAAACAAACTGTGTGGAGGTGAGTGTGTCAATGTTACAGATTATATCTGTGGCTTCATTTAAGTGTTCAGGCCATTTACAGTATTTAATCACAATTTTCCTTTTTTAACTTTTTTCCTTAGGGAATGGACGATGCGTGTGCAGGGAGTGTATCTGCGACCCCATGTGGAGCGGTAGAGCCTGTGACTGTTCTCTGGACAACAGCACATGTTTGGCCACCAACAAGCAGATCTGTAACGGCAGAGGAAGATGTGAGTGTGGCGTTTGCAAGTGCACAGACCCCAAGTTCCAGGGTCCCACATGTGAAACCTGCCCTACCTGTCCAGGAGTCTGCGCTGAACACAAGTAAGTCTGATGTGTAGAAATAGTTCTGGTTTTGCATATATTTCATAGATGATAAGTTGTGTAAAATGTAAATAAAACCAGCATGCAATGATTTGCAAGTCTCATAAACCCATATTTTATTTACTATAGAAAAGCAAAATATGTCTGATGTTTAAAAAAATATACTTATAAATAGGGATGGGTATCGTTTAGGTTTTATCCGATACCGGTGCCAAGCCGGTACTTTTAAAATGGTGCCGGTGCTTAAACGGTGCTTAAACGGTGCTTAAAGAATGGAGAACACAAAATTGGTCCAAAAACCTCTCATGTTCAGCTGTTTTTTTTGTAAAAAGATAACAATGTTAGCCTTTTCTGCAGCTATGGGGCATATATGGCATCACTCTTGGCTGGAAGCAGTGCTTAAACAATGGAAAAAACACAAACTTTGTCCAAAAACCTCTCATGTTTAACTGTTTTCCACTTTTTCTTTGGTCATTTTAGCCTTTTTGGCCAGGGTGAAGGGAGTATCTGCCATCAAACAAGAAGACAGCTGCATGTAGCTACGATGTGTTTGCTAGTTCACCTTACATGCATTAATGTAATAACGTGGTTAGCCTACTCAACGTAAATTACACACCAACAACATTAAGCTACTCACGCAGAGAAGAACGGCTGCTGCTGCCATCATCATCCGTCATCATTTCTGCTACTCTGTCAGGGCTAGGGGCCAGGACTCTCCTCTTCGGGTTTTTGGGGGATGTTGCTAACTCTGGGTCCGATAACAGGCACCACACCCGCAGTAGATGCGCTCGATGTGAGGTCTCGCAGCAAGCTATCAAATACAGCGCATTTTTCGGCTTTTAAAAAACCTGCTATCCGTCGCCAGGTGTTTCATCGGATTTGAGGTGTTACCTCCTTTGACAGCATCACAGTATCACCCCAAAGCACTTGTTGCAGGCTGCTGAGTTTGCATATTTTGCTGTGAAGTACAGCCAGACTTTTGACCGCTTTGCCTTGGGCATTTTTAATCTGTAGCTCTGCTCTAAAAGAACGTACGTACCTGGGCCCGCCTACTATCCTCGGAAACGTAAAATGATTGGCTAGAATTCAAAGTGTATGACATCTCAGGAAAAAAAAAAGCACCGAAATAAAGCACCGAAATGTGCGCTGCTTTTCGGTCTGGTTACTACCGTTTATGTCAGATGGCACCGGATACCGGTACCCATCCCTAGTTATAAATCACAAGGCATCACAAGGTAATTAAAGGCTCAATTGGGAGTGCTGACAAGATGCTGTAGTGATTGGTGCAGATATCTACAGCTTTACTACAGCTGTGAGTGCATGCTCACTGAAATTATTGCAAACCTCTACTGTGTGCATGCATTAAAATAATAGAGTGATTGGCATGTGTGTTCCTGTTCAGCTGCAGAACACTTCTCTTTAAGTGTCATGTTTGCTCTCATAATGTCTCTGTACTATGCAAGTACATGTACGTAAATCAGCTTTGAGTAAAATCTGACTGCATATCCACTGCAAATAAGAACTTAGTAATAGCTGATCTGTCATATATTCATTGCTAATAATAACGTGTCAACATATAACAAAAAAATAACAAAAAAAAAGAAAATGATCAAAAATCTAAATAAAATAAAGAAATAAGGCTACGTTAACTGACTCCATGACAACAAGGAGGTAGATGGGCTGCTGCAGTTGTTTCTTTTTTGTTGTCACATGGCAAATCTAACTGAGTGTTTGCTAACAACACTCCTTGTCCTTTCCAGACTGTGTGTCCAGTGCCGGGCGTTTGGCACCGGTGAGAAGATGAAAACATGCAAAGAGGAGTGCAGCTACTTTAACCTGATTACAGTGAAGGACAGGAACAAGCTGCCGCAGCCCAATGACTACCCTTACCCCGTGATGCACTGCAAGGAGAGGGATGCCAATGACTGCTGGTTCTACTATACCTACGCTGTCAACGACACGGAAAGGGAAGTCCATGTGGTCGACAAGCTGGGTAAGGAAAGGGCTGGGCTCACTGGGAACAGGGTGTGGAAGGTTTCTGTTACAGAAAAAGCTAATTACAGGGGCCGTGGTGGTTGGCTTACAAAAATAGAGCTTTTGTTTACTCACATATAGCTGTGTGATGGTATGTTACTCCCATGGTGTTTTTGCTGCACTGCGATTTCAAGCTGCCTGCTGAACCCTGCTCTTTTTCAGACTGCCCCTCCGGTCCTGACATCATCCCCATTGTGGCCGGCGTGGTCGCAGGCATTGTCCTCATTGGCTTAGCCCTGCTGCTGATCTGGAAGCTGCTGATGATCATCCACGACAGAAGAGAGTTCGCCAAGTTTGAAAAGGAGAAGATGAACGCCAAATGGGACACGGTGAGTGCCTGGAACAGGAAGTGGCTCTGTGAAAGACGAGCAGCAATATTTTTGATTGTTTTAGTTTTGGTTTTATTGGATGAGGTTAGTAAGTTAAATGTGGAAAACAGGTGTCGGTTGGCCGCTCAGCAACAGCAGCCACTGTCAGAGAATTAAGTTGCGAAGATCTTTTGTTGTTTTTTAGCAACGGATGAGATTTGCAGACTTTTCGAAATCATTATCAAGTATCTTGTTCTCACTCTCCACCGTCCCACAGCTGCACACACAGACTGTATTTGTTGCTTTTGAGCGGAGCTCAAAATAAAGAGGGAAAAATGTTGAAGACTGTGTGGACTTTTTTGGGAATGCTATGCACTCTGAGCATACCTCCCCTCCCTGCTTCTTCCACATCATCTGCCAATATCTATATAACAAAAATCTGGATTTCAGCGTAATTCCATGTGCAGTAATATTCCCCCATCTAGTGGCAGGAGTTTGTCAAACCTGCAGTGAATAATGGGGTTGATGGTGCAGATGTCTCTAATCAGCAGCAGTAAAGCTGCTCTGCATTTTGGGGTCTTTCTTATTCCCACAGGCAGCGTGGCCTAAAGCTCCACATCCCTGTAATTTTGAAAAATAAGAGTGCATGTAACCCCGCTCCCTGTCAAGATAAAAGGAAGACGTCTGTGTCAAATATCATACCCAGATGCTTTGTTTGATTTGTTTTTATCTTCATCCTATAATTTTTAGGTATCTATCATCAGTTATGATCTATTTATATATATATGTTGTGTATATTGACATGATGCAGTTGTATTTAAGCTGCAACAACACTTTAATACATTCAGTACGGGTCTTTAGGTGCAATTGACAACAAAAATAAACATCACAGGTGCCCTTCATGTTTTTTTGTAAATGTTTTAATCTGATGGCAAGTTCTTTTTATCCTTTTATTTGAGAGGTGGGAAACTGCCAGACAGGGAGGGGAGGATTAAGTGCTTGAGCACCTTCAGCAACTTCCAGTTAACCAAAAGCAAAAAGACAAGAAAGACTGCAAGTGAACAAGTGAATAATTGATGAGCTATGTTAGGAAAAATGCTTTGGTGGCTCATTGCTTAATAAGAGCTTCCAGCTAAATTCCTTCTATTTCACATGCTGTCTTTTCTTCTGTCACCGCACCTGATTCCTGCTTTTTCATTTGATCTCGCCTTTTGTATTTTTTCTCTCCTGTACTGTCACTCTTTGTTTCCTCATTCATCTCTGCCCTGTGCTCATCTGCACCCATAGCAAGAGAACCCCATATACAAGAGTCCCATCAATCAGTTCCAGAACCCAAACTATGGACGTAAAGCTGCTGTTCTTTAAGTTTGTATTTCTTTTACTTTCCACTTGGTTTTCCCTGCACGGGCTGTTTATGTGTGTGCTGTGATCTCTCTCTCTCTCACCTGTCTTTTTAAAGACCTACAGACTCTGCAGCTATATTAAGAGTAGATTAATGAAGACTGCATGAACAGGCTGTGACAAGCAAAGTTGCTTGGTGATTTTTACCTTCTGGTGTTTAGTATGTGGTCACAAAAGCATGTCTGTTTGCTAAGTGTGATACAACAAAAACTGACATGTAAATTCTGTGAATATCCCAAGTTTTGTATGTTTAATCATAACCAGTGTTTTTGGAAGAATAACACACACACACAAACATGCATGGTTTGATTGAGTTTTAGAATTTGACCAAATTTCAACTTTTCTTTTCCAGGGTGAAAATCCAATCTACAAAAGCGCCGTGACGACTGTGGTCAATCCCAAATATGAAGGCAAATGTTAGCTCCACAGTTCAGCTCTGCTATCAAGTATCCGACAGCCGCAGCCTTTACCGTAGCTTTGAGTTCTGACAGGAGCGTGCGGAGGAATTTATGTGCATTTTTTTTTCCCTATTTGCTTTATCATTACAGTGTATACATTTGCCCACTGCATCAGTATTTTTACTAACACTTGATGATATGATTTTTATGCATTTGTTGTATTTTAGATGTACAGTATGTGTATATACTTTTAAGTTGCATATTAGTTCTCCTGCCGCTGGACTGGTACGGGCAGAGGGCTTTTTTTTTTAGCAACACAGCGTAGACGCCATGGATAATATAACACGTGCACAACACTCCTTCAGCTTCTGTCTGTCTCTACTCGTCTGTCTCTGTCTGCACTGACCTCCTGTGAGTTTCTGTATGTTTGCTGACAGGGCCTGAGTTTAATATGTAAATTCTTGGCCATATCAGGACAGTATGCCGGTGTGTATATATCGAAAACAACTGCAATAGGAAGTACTGAGTAATGTTGAGCATTCGACTTAGATTAGGCTATTGCACAGTCTATTATGCAGTATATATTATATTGAGTGCAGCGTAAGAACATTTAGTGATTCAAATATCATTAAAGGGAATGTATACCACTTGTTCAGGTTTTGAAAATGTGGTGGTAATGAACAATCAATGGAGTTTTATTACTATAAAATAAATTACTGCTTAACTAATGAGATATGATTGTATATGGTAAATGAAGTAACTTTAACACTCATTCTCAGGTCCTTTGCTGTCTTCTTTTCAAGTACACCAAACGCATGTCCTGTCAGTGAACTGGTGAAGTTGCCCGTTTCATCCGATCGTGCTGGTTTGTTTTTGAGACTGTGAGGCTGAAACTCTCTTTGAAACGTCACATGAAGAACCTCTGAAATGTTTCCCAAACCCAAATGCCTCTGATACCACACTCAAGCCTTTTACAGTATTATTTTCAAAGTGCCTTTTATCTCAGTATCATGTTCTCCCACAGTGCTGTTTATGACTTATTTATTAAATAATGGACAAAAAAAAAGTGTATTTTCTTTCTTTCAGGTGTTTCATTTGTGGAAGGGCTGTAAATACTGTTAGGTCCGTAAAGTTTGTGGACGATAATTCAGTTTGTTTAATTTTGCATGTGTAAACAATCACAGCGGAGTGTAAATGAAACAGTCAAGTCGATATGTGATGGAAGCGCAGACTTTCAGCTTTTCAGCTCGCATGAACTGTTTAGGAATTATGGACATTTTTATGCGCAATCACAAAATTTCAGAGTCAAACGTAAGTGGGGAGTTGATTGAGAAGTATAAGAGTTATTGTGTTTTCTAATTAGTTTTTATTTTATTTCATTTTTTTTTTAAATTTCATTTCAGTTTAGTTTCCACAAAGGTTTGATATTTCTTCTATATTTTTATTTGAGTTTAGTTTTCCAAGTTCACAGTATCGTTTCAGTTAGTTTGAATTATTTTCCAAAATTCGAATTATCCCATCAGCTGCAAGTGGCTCGGGATAGGCACCAGTTTAGCTCGGGTGTGAGCATTCGACTATATGCAATATAGCCGGAGAGCAATAGGCCTGGGTTCTGGTTTTCTCTCTCCCCACTTTCCTCTCTGTCTTCACTGTCCATATTCAATAACCCCCCCCCCCCCCCCCCCCCCCCACAAAAGAAATATATATATATATATATATATATATCTTGTATTCTTAACCTCCTAAGACCTGAACACTTTCATTGCAAGCATCTTTAATTTATCTTTGAGTCATTCCATGAAAATGGCACAATTTGAGTCCCTCTCACCTCTTATGGTGTATTTCATCTATTGGGTCACCAAACTTTCTATTTAAACAGCTTTACATATATATTAAAATGTACCCTTTAATACAGTGTAAAAAACTTAACTAATTTTTATCTTTTTCTGGGAAATAATACAGTTTTTTCATTTGACACCACCTATTTTGTCATGTCCCTCATGGCCTTGATGAAAGTTTACTTTGAAAATACCAAATAAAACTATTTAAAAAGTCAATAAATTTTGGTATCAACCTAAACATCTATTTGTGCTCTTTTGCTGTTAATATTTCTTTTTTTCAAATTTAATTGTTAATTATTCAATAAAATCACAATTATTACCTGACTAACCCTTCAACCCCGTTACATGAATGATCCCACCCCCATAAATACAATGGTGTGATCCAGAATTCCATATACATCAGGAAGTGACATCACTGAAGTCTTTTGGACAACAGGACCACAGAGACAGGCAAGTTGCTCCATTCTTTTCCTTTATTTTAGTCATTTATCTTGTGATATTGTGGTCGTCAACCTCAATGACTCAACACCGTAACATGAAAAAAAGATAGAAAACTATGACTTATGAAAAGGTTTTTTGTTAGTTCATGAATATATGGTGATTTTGAATTTCATGCATGCCATGTGTTCTCTGTCTGGTATTCACTATATTGAGCAGCGGCCAGTTTGTGCAAAAATCTCAACCACACTCAACCCTGTTATGTTTTTGATTGTAACGGGGTTGTGATTTTAATACTTTGGTTGTTAAGTTATCCAATTATTTAAATTTATTATTATTATATTCAATCACCATTCTTATACTGCATGTGTGCTGAATGTGATTTATGTTCCATGTTAAGGATGCGGTAAGATGGCACCAACAACAGTAGCAGAAAGGCAAAGGAAGTATCGGGAACGCCTTAAAGCTGATCCTGAAAGAAGGGAGAGAAACCTGCAGAGTGAGCGTGAGAGATGGAGGCAACTGTCAAGGTGACAGTCAAGAAATCTGTGGAGGGCACACAAGAGGACCTCATTGAGCTCTTCCAGAGCTTTGTAAAGAAATTTAAAATGCATCACTTTAATATCACGCAGCAGTATGCCTTCTGCCGTGAGCTGAAGCACAACATGTCAGCGGAGGAGGCTTTGATACATGTTGACTTCTCAGAAAACTACAGCTGTAAATACAGTTCTCAAGTTCAGGCGGTCCACTTTGGGGCTTCACATCAGCAGGCCACCCTTCATACTGGTGTGTTGTATGTTGGTGGACTCTCAGAGCCTGTGTAGCACCATCTCCCCTAGTAGACATAAAGGCCCTCCAGCAATATGGCAGCACCTAAATCTTGTGCTAGATTAGCTTCAAGGCCAACATCCACAAGTGTCTGTGCTGCACTTTTTAAGCGACGGAGCCTGTACGCGATACAAACAACGAAGAAACTTCTACCTTTTCACTACAGAACTGGACAGAAGAGGATTCAAAGCTGGTTCTTGGAATTTTTTCGAGGCTAGTCATGGAAAAGGAGCACCAGATGGTGTCGGGGGAGCCTTAAAAAGAGCAACTGACATGATGGTAGCAAAGGGGCATGACATCCCAGATACAGAAGAGTTATTCAGGGCCTTTTCTGAAACAAACACAAGTGTGAAACTGTTCTTTGTGAAAAGTGAAGATGTTGAGGAAGCTATGAAGAAAATGCCAAAGCAGATATCAGCTTTTCCTGGAACCATGAGAATTCACCAGGTCATTACTATAGCTCCAGGAGAACTGATGGTTCGTGATGTAAGCTGCATGTGCATAACAGGGAAGCAGTTTAACTGCAAGTGCTGCAACACCAAGTGTTTCACTTTTGGCCAGAAGATAGAAACAGCTGTATCGCAGGCAGAAAATAAATCCATTGGGGAAGTCCAGAGCTGATTGGTAAATGGTGTATCCTCAGATATGACGATGATTTGTATGTATGTATGTATGTAAATAGCAAAGTTGCTATTTGGGCTGATTAAGAACTGATGAATGTAAAAACAAAGAATTACGTGATTTATTTATTTTTTTTAGCACGGTGGCACGGTGGTTAGCACTGTTGCCGCACAGCAAGAATTCAGTTCAATTCCACCATCAGGCCGGGTCTTTCTGTGTGGAGTTTGCATGTTCTCCCCGTGTTTGCGTGGGTTCCCTCCGGGTACTCCGGCTTCCTCCCACCGTCCAAAGACATGCAGCTTGTGGGCATAGGTTAATTGGATAATCCAAATTGCCACTGGGTGTGAATGTGCGAGTGAATGTGAGTGTGAATGGTTGTCTGTCCCTGTGTGTTGGCCCTGCGACAGACTGGCGAACTGTCCAGGGTGTACCCCGCCTCTCGCCCTATGACAGCTGGGATAGGCTCCAGCGCCCCCCGCGACCCTGAAAAGGATAAGCGGAAGCGAATGGATGGATGGATGGAATTTATTTTTTTTACCTTATTTTTGTTTCTGAGAAAAATGAGATCCACATATGAGGATTCGCTTTAAATTTCGATAGAACAGTGGCAGTATAACGCCCTCATAAGTGGATATCAGATCCTTGTAAAGCAAAATTTAGCATTTTGGTCTATACAACCCAAAATGTGATGTCCACATATGTGGACGCCAGGTCCTAGGAGGTTAAACAAAAGGCTGATGGAGTATAGTTGACTGTTTTGACTAAAGATAAAATAAAATTTTATTTGGTATTCTACATAGGTGTAATTACCTTTTGCCATTGTCGAGCTAGTTATGGACCTGACCATAAGAGGACCAAAAATGTAGCCTTTGAAAAAAACATATATTGTTTTGTACAGTTACATGTGTAAATACTGACCAAAAACCTTCCCTGTCTTTAGAATAGGACTAGTTTTGCAGGGTAAATTCATTTAAAAACATTAATAAGATCATGTTCAGTGGTACTGGTGAACATGACTGAAAAGTGGAAAATTCATAGGAGCCTATATTTTTCATATATAAACCAATACTTTTTTGGTACACAGAGTGCAAGAAGTAGAATTCGGTGACATGCATAAATACCTCATGTAAACAAATGAGCCATTTTCAAAATGTCAAAATTGCCAGTCACAATCAATTCACTGTGACTGTCAGTGACATAAGAATTTCAAATGGTTAAATTTTAAATTACATTAGTAACAAATGTATCGGAGTGTGAAAAATCCCCGTTTAAAGAGTCCAGTAGCAAAGATACAGTACTATTAAAATGACACGAACACATGACGTCGACATGTTGCAACACTGCGTCCTTTGTCTTACATGATCTTCTCCCAAGATATCCTGTAAGATCTCCAGCGGAAGTAGTGACAAGTCATACCGGAAATGGTTGGAGTGAGACGTCTCACCAAAGGGCTGTCATATTATTATCTGTGCTGTGAGCTGTAAACAGTGTCGCAAGTTAGTCAGCTTCACTTTAACAAGTCTCTTTTAGAGATTTATTGAGAGTAACACAGCATACAGTGAAGGAAGAATGGAAGACGACGTGCTTACCACGCTGAAGATACTGATAATAGGAGAAAGCGGCGTTGGGAAGTCCAGGTAAGACCAAGTGATCAACAAAGTGATGTCGTGGCTCCCTGCTAACGTTAGCCAGCGCTAGCAGGGATGTAGCAGGTAACCAAATGTGTGGATAAAGAAAATTTAGTTTTTAAAACGATGTAGATAGTTCAGTGCTGGTTTGTCCTGTTCTTTATTCTAACAGAGGTCAGACTGTCTCGGTACAACATGTACAAGAAATGCTTACAGTGTGCACACTGTTTAGCTAACGCATTAGTCAGATGCCAGAAGCTCTGTACGTGACATCACATCAACTATGTGCACGTCTGACATAATTGCTAGAAACAGGCTGTTTTTGTTCACACTAATTTGATGGCTAAACGAGAAGCTGCCACTCTTTTAAGTCCATTTACTTGTACTGCTAGCATCTCCGTCATTAAGAACCCAGCAGAAGGATCGATCCGAACCGGTCACGCTCAAGTAAGCGTACCCCTTCTCCAGATGGGACTTCAAAAACATGTAAACGATACACTTGCTCTTGTTGTCATGTGGTAATCAGAGTCCTTATTAACAACCACAAATCAACTTGATAATATTCCACGCAGGGTAAAATGCTTTTTACCCACATCAGCATGGAAGTTTATAGCGTGTGTCCCTGCCAAAAGAGATCATGATCCAGGTTTGCAGGTCTCCATAACAGTGGTCCCGGCTGCTGGAGGAATTCTGATAGCCTCCCTGAGCCATCAACCATCACATTGTAGACTATGGTGTTGACTGCAAGCGTGCCTTCCATATCCATAGAAGATTCTGAGAAAACTATGCCATTGTAAGCCTTTAAACAAGTTCTTGACCAAAAGTACACCCATCTATTGAAAATAGACCAAAGAGAGGCAATAATAAGACTTGGAACTTCAGCATCAACAAGGACAGAGTGTTAAAGTTAAAATCAGCTAGGTTTTAAACCAGAAAGCAGAGATGATAATGAATAAAAAGTTTGCAGTAATTTATGTTCTTTGCAGCTGAGATTTTAACTCCCAGTACTGTGTCCACTATTAGCTGAAATGGTTTCTATTTTTCCAATTTCCTGGGTCAGTTCATTGATGTGCAACATGTGTCTACTTATACTAAAGAGTTTTTTTGGGGGTTTTTTTTGAACAGGGCTTGTACTGCTAGTTGGCGTCTTTTAATGGCTGGTCTGTATAAGCTCTGCCCAGAGGAAGGACTGGCTTTATGCCGACACCATAACACAGATCTGTGTTTGCTTATATTTCCAGAAAACAGGAGAATATCTAGACGGCTGTACTGCATGCTGTCTGCCGTTGCATCATCCAGGCCGTGATGCATTGTTTCCAGAAAGCAATTTAGTATTATTATTAAATAGGATTTTGCTTAATACAATAAACAAAATCAGACCATGATTAGTTTCAAATGTCCTAATTTGAATCATCCATAGCCAGCTTTGGTAATATCAAATAGGTACACTTATTTTTGAATAGTTTACAGATATTTATTTTGTTTCCCTGCAATCTGAAGGCCCTTAAATCATGACGGATTTGAATGCTTGGCGGGGAATGTATGTGTTTCATGTTTCCTGACCTGTACAGAATACATTTCTAACTTGGCTGTCTCCCTGCATGAGTTCATCAGCCATATGTCCCTCAAACAATAAACACTTACTGCTTCAGCATCTCTTCTGATGGCCCGCGAGGAAAAAGTACGAGAATTATGTCTGGGTCAAGGGAGAGGAGCGAGCATATTGCCATCGTCAGCGGGGCTGTTAAGGCCTTTGCACTCGATTAGTCATGGTTAAGAAACGAACCCTGTCCTCCTGACTGCAATCTAGTGGTGATGTCATCTGGAGCTTGACATCACCTCTTGCTTGCAAGTGAAGGACAGAGTGATCAATAGAAGGCGATAGAGAAAGAGACTGTCTCCTGCCGCAGGAGTCGGGGCAACCGGAAACCTGACTTCAGCTCAAAAGCATCCCCAAGAGAGGAGAATACAATTACTAAAAAACACACGTGTGAGTCATGATGAGGTCTAATCTTCTTATTTCCGTCTTCTTGTCAACAGCCTCCTACTAAGATTTACAGAAGACACATTTGACCCGGAACAATCAGCAACAATAGGTGAGTTGAACATGTGAGGTCTGTTAAAGGGTAAAATGGAAAAAATGTGGCTTTGTAGATCAGAATGTGCTGGCAAGTACAGGATCATCATCAGCAGCAGCAGAGATTAAATAAGACACAGACGTAGAGTAGTAAACAGTCACAAAGACAAGGATCTTGAATTTGAGTTATAATAAGCAATGCATCGATTCATCTGAGGCACAAACAGCATGAGCTCATTTAAACCTGTTGACTCATGGGTTAGTAATGATGTCCACATTACATATGAGTATGCTAACACTTTAGCATCCAACCACTGTCAGGAGTAGAGACTAAAATAGGGGTGCTTTTGGTCTATGCTGCATAGAACAACACATGCATTTGTCCTCCACAAGATGAACATGAAAGAAAAGGAGGAATTAAAAAAATTGCTTTTATCTATCAAAATACTATCAAATATGACTATGAGTTTATATCAGCACTGAATCTTTAGTGGTTAATGTTCACATGCAACTAGGGCTGCACAATTTTGCATAAAATGAGAATCACGATTTTTTGGCTTAGAATTGAGATTACGATTCTCTCACGATTTTCTTTTCCAATATAAATATTTATTGCGCTTATTAACTGCAAATCAACTTTGTAACAGTTGAGACTGAACATAAAAACAATAAATAAACATAAAAACAACAAATGTCTCACGTTTTGTTGTTGCTGCAAAATGTTGTACTGCTTGAAATTCCGTCTCCACCATTGCTGGACACTGCGTGTGTAGAGCAGGTAGTGCAACAATAGAAAAATAGTTGCGGGACGGCACTGTGTAGCGTTTGTCTAGGGCAGGGGTCGGCAACCTTTTACACCCAAAGAGCCATTTGGACTCGGTTTCCACGCAAAAGAAAACACTGGGAGCCGCAAATACCTTTGACATCTAAAATGAAGCTAACACTGTTATTGTTTTTTACCTTTATGCTTTGTGTGAACAACTAAGGTGTGTTGCTTATGAAATCCATGAAGTGCTACAGAGAAAATTACATTTTATTTATGTAATTAACACATTTTGAACTCTTAAAGAAATATAACAAAAGGAAAGACACCCAGCTGAACTAAAATGATCCATGTAGCAAACAAAAACTGTTGTCAGCCACCACCCTTATATCGCCTTTGGGCTGTTGGAGCCTTGACCTGACTTTTAAAAAATAATTGGTAAAAAAGCACTATGCTGCTGAAAAATTAAAAATAGATATTTGCAAAATTCAGCCTAAATATGTATTTTACCTGGTTAATGCGTGCGGCAGGGCGTGGTCTGCAGCGCCGCTGCAGGGGAGGCGGACGCACCTGAGCCACACCCGCAATCACGCCTCGCTGCCTTTACGTCTGCGCTATCTGTGTTGTTGTGTTGGTGTTGGTGTGTGTCGGGTTGTGAGGTGAAAAGCTACAGCCGGCTGTATGTGTACAGCAACCGTGTGTAAAAAGTGGTCAATAAAGAGATGCTGAAAAGCGTGTTCATGGAAACATCGTCGGGTCTGCCGTGATATGTTTACAATGGGACTTCTGCTCCTGAACCTCTGCGCACAGCGTCTGCTAATCGGGGCTGTAAGAAGTCAGTTTACGCAGGACTGTAAGCTTTCATCTGTCAGGCGTGAGCGGTGTTTGTCTTTAACATAGTTCACGGTGGAGCTGCTGACATAATGTGGATCCGAAGATCCATAATTGGCCTAACTGGGGTTGAAAGTCTCGATAAATGCACGGCGTTTCGGCGGGTACACCGGCTTCCGCGAGTGTGACGCTTATTTTGAGCGATGAAAAAATAATAGAATATAATTTTATTTTTATATTTCAATATCACAATAATCTTCCAATTTAGAACTACAAGTTAAAAAGAACTAACATAAATAAAATACACTTCAGCTAAATACTAATTTATTTTCCCAAACCACGCGGAGCCGCAGTATAAGGACTAAAGAGCCGCATGCGGCTCTGGAGCCGCAGGTTGCCGACCCCTGGTCTAGGGTGTTGATCATTTTCCTAAATCCCTCGTTTTGCACAGTGTTTGTTGATGGGAGCCATATCTTTGGTCAGGTGATAAGTAATAGCCTCCGTAATTTCTTTGTGCCTGCGGGAGTTTGACATGTATAGGGAAGCGCTGTATAAGGTTCCCGTTATTGATGTTTGGGTGGTTGACCGGGACGGATTTTCTCCTGTCACTTTCTCGTCATCCCTGACGTGCTCTCCGTTGTTTTTTCCCTGCCAATTTTAGCATCACACGGCACAGCTTCTGTATCACGTGGTATAAGGCTCCGCCCTTGTCATTTGTTGAGCAGGAACAGTGAGCGCTTGTTTTCATGCAGATTACGTCCCGGATCAAAATGCGGTACAATCGTTGTCGTCTTTTTTTTCTTTTTCTTTTTTTTAAATCGTTGTCATTTGCAAATGAGATCGCACATAAGTATGAATCGAGATCGCGATTTTCTAACAATTAATCGTGCAGCCCTACATGCAACACTTGTTGTGATCTCAGTCAGCAGCAGCACGGCTCCTCCAGGCAGCTGTATAACCACGGTGGAGCCAGGAAGGAAAAGGAGGAGTAGATTTTCAAAAAGTTTGTTGAAGCAGCAGGTTGCTGGCAGCATAGAGCCCGACCAGTACAGGACTTTAAGATCAATATGAATATTGTTGTGATTTGAGACATTTCTTGAATTTCTTCAGGCATACAACACAGTTTTGTTGTGTTTGTCTGTTAATTATTTATGTGTCAGTGAACAGTATGACAGTGCAGGTTAAAAAAGAACTTGTTTTAATGTCACAGCAGGTTGTGGATTATTCATATATGCTGGGCTTAAAGTGTTGTCTATACTTAATGCCTCTGTCGTCAGTCAGTGTGAGGGTCTGTGCAGACGTCCACATGTCTGCCAGTTTTTTTTGTTTGTTTTTTTGACCACGTGGACTTGTCCACAGACAATTTACATTACAGCGCATCAACTACACATGCAACCAGGGAGCAGACGTCAAGAAGTGTAACATGAATGACTACTCAGCCAGTCGTACTCCAGCTGTCCGTGTCTGTAATTCAGGCTGGGAGTTGTTTGTAGTTTCTAAAGACTTGTTGTTTGAGACTTGGAGTTTGCATGTTCTCCTTGTGTCTGTGTGGGTTCTCTCCAGGTACTCTGGCTTCCTCACAAATTCCAGACATGCAGTTGGTGGGATTAGGTTAGTTGGTAACTAACTTGCCCATAAGTGTGAAGGTGAGCGGGAACGGTCTCTCTGTGTTAGACCTGTAATAGACTGGCAATATAGGGCGAGAGACAGGATACACCCTGGACAGATTGCCAGGGTGTATCCTGTCTCTATAACAGCTTGGATAGGCTTCAACCCCCTCGCAACCCTAAAATTGGCTAAACGGAAGAGAAGTGATGGATGTCAGTCGGGCTCTAGACCAACGTTTTCTACATTACAATAAATGAATTTGTCATAAACAGTTGCAATATGACCATTTAAGCTGATTAAACACACAAAAGCAGCTTGATACCAGACAGAATTGTCTGATATTTGATGTTTGTGCACTCAGACTCTTAGACCAGTGAAACATGAGAGGGCAGAAGAGAAAATTATGCTGTATGTCTGTAGTAATGATTTTTAATTAGAAAAGTTGAAATGGATGATTTGGAAACTCTACATACTGAATCGTTCAACTGGTGGCTGGTTTTAGGCTTTACATGAGGATATTTTCTCCATAAATGGATACAGTTGGTGTCCAAAAGACCAAATATCCTGAGGGAGGACCACCAGACCAGATGCCCGCTGTCCCAATGCGAAAGCCAGTCGTGGTCATACATGACGTGAACTTCTGCCGTTGTGTGTACAGCATTAAACTCTAGCTCACCACAACACATAAGTTGAAGTAGGGCTGGGCCATATCATACCGTTCACGGTAATACCGGTATAATGTTGGGCAACGATAAGAAAATGAAGTATGGCGATAGAATATGGGTAAAACGCGTATGCGCAGTGCCTTTGTTTACATGGCGTCGACGGAGAATGAGAAGGGCGAAAGCGGATCGTTGAATGAAATGGATGAACCAGAACTGGTTTGTAAAAATGCTGCAACTTCAGTGGTGTGGGACTGGTTTAGCTTTCGTCCGTCAGATACACAACAAAGCGCTATTTTTGGTAGAGCATGCTAGCGGGCCGTCGTTATTACCGTGTTGTTTGGAAAATACGGCACACTTAAAATCAATCCTTTGATTTTTCTGAAAATCGACAGTGCCCCTTATAATCCCGTGTGCCTTATGTATGAATTCTGGTTGTGTTTACTGACCTCGAAACGATTTTATGTACACGGTACTCGAAAATCTGTCAAATGTTTCAGTACGACTTTGCTAAGCTACGAACCCGCACCGCTTGATGGATTGTCGGAGCATTACAGCTACCGTAGGCAGGCGCCTCGCGGAGTGATACATACTGTGCTTCAACATAATATTACCGTATTGTGTGTGTTTAACCTCTTTTTAAGTTTTGTGGATATTCTACATGGTTATGCTGAGGATATGTCGGCCAGTTTCCACTGGAAATGCCTTTTGGTCAAACTGTCAGGAAGGAATTTGCATTTGCACTGTTAATTTTTATATAACTTTAATGCACATAAAAACAGCTTGTTTAAGTGAAAATACATTGATGAGGTTTTTGCACTAATAAAGTTGAGGAGTTGTAAAGTATTTTGTCTAGTGTTAATTATATCATCAGTTATATCGTTATCGCAAATTTTCAAATGTATATCGTGAGAAATATTTTTGATCATATCGCCCTGCTCTAAGTTGAAGTACACCCTCAGTTGACATATGTATGAAAACGGAGTACGTTCTGTGACCACTTTCAGACATGCGTTTGATCTTTTCATAGATCGTGGTATTCCGTTTTGATTAGGAATATCAGAAAGGTCTTAAATTAGCTGTAGTAACAATGAGGTTTCAGGTTTTGTTTTTTTCAATCCTGTTGCTCAGCACTATTTGCAAACACCACCACTTATCAGGACCTCAGTAATGTAAGGATGTTAATGATGCCTGCCAGAATATTTGTGCTGTGACACACCCACGCAAAGAGTTTTTAACAACTTTAAACAACTGCAGTAGACTAAAGTGACAACCATGCTCAGTGTACTGTCCTTCACTCGGTTTCCCAGCCTGTAGTGTGCAGGCCTGGCTGAGGCTGCTGACAGATACTGTACATGGTCTGGAGCAACGCAGCCACAAGTTGACAGACTTTTTATGTTATCTGTTCCAGGCTCAGTCAGCATACTGGCTGCATGTGTTTGCTAAACCCCCAGTACCTACTGCAGATAACTGTAAAAGAGACGTTAAAGTTGAGCTTTTTTCTTCTTTTTCCTTTTTAAGTCAAGCTAGTGTCGCTAGGCAGAAATGTGGACGTTTAGGAGATTCTGCAGCACTTGGTGAGCTACAAGTAAAGTCACCACAATCCCACACACTGACACAGCCACAAAGCTTTCAGATTTATTTTAAAGTTAATGCTGTGTGGAGAAAAAAAACAATCTGTGGCAGACCAAACTATCCATCTTATCTGGTAAAGGTTTTTAGAAGTAGTGGCAACCCCAAACTGTGTATCTGCAAATAATATCAGCCTTTTTTTGGTAATTGAATAAATCAGTTGACGGATCGAGGACACACCGACTACACTTTCATAAGCTATTAAAGCTGCAGCTACCTTAATTATTTTATTTTGACAAAAGCATCCATGAACTCCAGATTTAAAATATTTTGGAGAGAATTTGGATGAAGAATTATACTTTCTTTTCTTTTCTTTTTTTTTTCTTTTTAGTTTTTCAAACCAAACTAATGTGGTTTTGAGAATCGCTCGTAGCTCACAATGCTGTCTTTGTTAAAACGGCCGAAAAGCACAGATCCCAAGAGGGGTTGGATCGGAGAAAATACTTTGTTTTGTCAAGGTCAAGGCACGGGCCGCTACTGTTTTACTTGGCCAGCTGGGATTCTCTGCCAAACAGATGTCTTTATTGGAGTCAGTTCTGTGCTTTGACTTGAGATTCAGTTTTTTTTTTAAAATCTGGTATCATTCAGTCTCAGTTAAAGTATTTTCTTCATCTCACCACCCCGAGGCTGGATTTCTCCCATTGCCAAAGGCTGTGTCGACACATCATCACACTAGCACACAGAGTGTTAAATGATCTTTTGCAACGATGATCAGCAGGGACATTAGCAGCTTTGCATTTATGATACTTTTACTGGTGGCTTAAAGCACCTTGTTGCTTCTCGGTGCCATTGTTGCCAAAGGTTAAAGACAAAAGAGAATACAGGCTAACAATGATGTGTCATTCCCCACCACAACTCTCTCTGTGTCGAACTAGTGGGTTGTGCTGCTCTGCCTTTGGTGTATTTATATCGTACAGAGAAGGGCCTGCAGAGAGCAGCCCAGCCTTGACCTGTAGCACTAGTAGCATCTTGTTGTGTTGTGATATTGCAAACAGATGCATTACTGTGCGTTCTCTGGGCAAGGCCCGTCTGTATATGTAGTGAATTAGAGCAGAAGAGACTGGTCCAGGTTCAGGGAAATGTTTAGTGTAAACTCGTCTCCACATGCGCCTGGCAGCAATATCTGAGCAACCCTGCTGGACGAGAGGAAGAGCCTGTTGTTGTGACGGGCTTTGTGAACAGACTGTGTATTTGTGTGTGAGTGCGGTGCCATATATCAGCCTGTCTTCATGTCCCCTTTCTCCTGCTCGATCTCTCTTCTGTTTCGGCTCCCAGCTGAACTCCCCTCCTCAGTCCCAGATGTAAAAACAAGCCCATCACAAGTGTACATTGCCCTGGTAAATCTGTCAGTGGATGCTAAAACTCGGCCGATATGTCATCCAGACGCCGCACGCTCCGCTCGCCGAGACACTGCAAAGAGGCAATAGAGGAGATTTACTTGTTGGGGGGGGGGACAACATTGTTATTTTCACGTCTGCTCCTCTGGGACCTGGCAGGGATTTTTAAGACCGAGTCATTGCTCACTGAGCCATTTTACAGGTGCCGGCCTTTCATTTTTTTTTAACGCAGACCTTCGTTGGTTTTCGTTCAGGACATTAAACCGCACTGTCCTTTCGTCGTGTGTGTGAATGCACGGTCACACTGTAATTTAAGTGCAGGACACGGGACGGGCGTAATGCCAGTCTGAATAACCAGAGGTTAACACAAGTTCATAGACATTGTGTTTTGACAATTCATCTTCAATAATTATGGTCTGTCACCATGATATGATATTGTTGGCAGTAATTGAACAAACCTGTAGGAGTCATCATATTGGGCCTGAAGCAGGATGAGGTAATCATGTGGGTTTCGGTGATTAACTGCCCCTTTCTTTTTTTCTGTTTTCTTTTTTTGTCATTGTCTAGGCGTTGACTTCAAAGTGAAGACCATTTCTGTGGATGGCAACAAGGCAAAGCTGGCAATATGGGTATGTTACAGACTCTATCATTATTCCAGTGCTTTAGTATCACTCGGTTAAACAAACACGCAGCTCTTGTCTGTCAGAGCAGAAAAATGAACTATGAAACAGCTCCAGCTCATGTCTAGACCGGCTCTTCTCTCAAGTAACCAGAAGATGGCGCTTATGTAACACTATTTGCACCCCTTGAGGGACACCAAGGAGTGTGTCTGTGTTGTTTGTGTTTGTCTGCCCTGGTTTGTAGCCACTGGTTTTTTTCCTTGCAAGTGTGAGCAGCAGTGTGTGTTTTGCAGGACACCGCGGGACAGGAGCGCTTCCGAACCCTGACGCCCAGTTACTACCGCGGTGCCCAGGGAGTCATCCTGGGTAAGCAAAGCTATTAGCACCGTCATTGCTCAAACACCTGTACGTGTGTGTGTGTGTGTGTGTGTGTGTGTGTGTGTGCAGCCTTTGACTTTACAGTCATGCCCCTGTTGTAAAGTGAGTGATGGCTTTTCATCCTGTGACTCACACACATACGCCTGCCTCTTTCTGGAAGTTAGTTTATACTCTTAAATCAGAGTCTTCATAAGGTCATGCATGTGCAGCATGTATACACACACACACACACACACACACTACGGAAAGTTAAACCTCTAAAGCAGACTTCCTCTACAGTTCATGGTTTTTGACCACACTAATGATGTAAAGTAACAGAAGGCGCCTCGTTGTATCAGTGGGATTTTGAATAAATCAGCCACGTGTTTAAGTTGATGTTCCTTTATTTTATTGCTGTATTTATTTTATCTTTTTTGTTAGATGAGGATGATGATTATTATTAGTATTATTATTAATATTATTATTACCAAAGTGGAAATTACAGTGTTATTGTCAGTAAAGTTTCATTTGCTCTGTGATTTTCGATAATAAACCAGTCGAAAAGGTTCAGCAGTCAAGGACTTCTTACACCTGTCAGATGAATTTTAGTGTGTCAGATGTTCCTATTGCCTTACACACCATAACTACTTTTGCATAATTATTGCAGTTCTCCCAATCGTGCATCCAGAAAATCCACACACTCATTCTGCACTTAAAATATTTTTTTCTCGTCCTGTGAATGAGTATTTTCTTGCATTCTGAGCATGCCCTGTTCATTCTGTGTGTCACAGTGTACGACGTCACGAGACGGGAAACCTTTACAAAGCTCGACAACTGGCTGAGTGAGCTGGAGACATACTGTACAAGGAATGACCTTGTTAAAATGCTTGTAGGGAACAAAATTGATAAGGTCAGTGTGTTTGTCTATAAAATTGTGATGTTAAGGGTGCGCGTGACATTTTTAATATTTAGCTTCAGTGCAGTCTTCCCTTGGTTTATGCTCTTTAGATATATATGTGATACACACAGAACAGGGAGATGGATTGCCCCAAAAATAAGTGTGTTTTACAAAGTGAGCCCTCGACCAGCTAAGCTAAATGATAGTAGCACTTTCATATTTTCTGGCAGCTGGTCCTTTGCCAGGATACCAGAATCAGTGAGTGGAGTTAAAAACGTAGACTGTTATGAATTCATTGCGTTCTGATCTTTGTCTGTGAAAACCACCCTCTCTCCCTGGCCCGTGACGACCACAGTAGCTGACAGCCCAACCCGACAGACCTCAAATAATCCATTACCTTTCCTTTGTTTTAGGAAAACCACGAGTTAGACAGGGCTGAAGGGCTGAAGTTTGCAAGAAAACATTCCATGCTTTTTATAGGTAAGTCAGGAGGATTCCCCGCTCTACAAAGAGCTGCCGGGCACATGAGTTACACCAGACTGTTACACAGGGGAGACAGAGTTTGAAATAACTATCATACTCACCGAGGAATGCTTGCATACTTCTATTTATAAAGCAGGCTTCATATATCATCTTTAGTGCACTCTCTTTTTTCCCCCTCTGCTGTTATTTTTCAGGTTTGTCAGTAAAAGGGGGAACTTAAAAGTTAACACCTAGTTTTTATCTTGAGCACTTAAAGTGTTATTTGGTAATATGTAAAGATTTTTTGACATGTTTTCCAAGCAATTCTCAAAGATATTTCTCGTGATTTGTGACATAGTAGGATTTATTTCTTTATGCTATGGTTATTACAATTGAAACGTTCCTGGATGTTATCATGCTACGCAGCAGGTGCTGACTAGAGCCAATAATAACCTGCTATGGTCCAGTATTAGCATCGTGGAGCTGACAGTTACTGTTGAGATGTTTTCCACCGCTCGGCGCTCCTGCTGGGGGGGCCAGCAGATGATGACATCAAGACGCAGACGTTAACAGTTGTTGTTTCTGCTTTTTGTCTTCTTTTTCTCCACCTGTTCCGATCTCTGCCTCCTCCCCATTCCCGTCCCTGTCACTTCTCCCCTCCTCTCTCCTTCCCTCTGCACTCTCTGTCCTCCCAGAGGCGAGTGCAAAGACGAGGGACGGCGTTCAGTGTGCGTTTGAGGAGCTGGTGGAGAAGATAATCCAGACTCCTGGCTTATGGCAGAGCGAGAACCACGGCCGAGCAGTCCAGCTCACCGACGAAGACGCGGGAGGTGGAACCTGCGGCGGCTACTGCTCCCTTGTCTAGACTACCTACACACACACTTAAAGATTTACATGGGACAAATACCCTCGAATACAAGCATATCCACACACACACAAGCATACACACTTTAAAAGAACAGCTTCTCTTCCTGCTGTGTGCTGACCTGAGCTCCGTCCTCACACATCAAGGCATTAGAGATCCAACTTTCTCCTCTCTTCTTAGGTGAAAGTGTTGATTTCTCTCTCGCAGACAGACACAAACACACACACACACACACACACAGACCTTTTGCACACTTTCTAGTGACAACGCGGCGCTAAAATGCAAATACAGCTCAGCTTTCCTGTTAATGGAATTTGAGTGTTTCTCTCTTTCTGTTTTGTTTTGAGTCGCAGTTTTGTGCAGTCGCAGTGCCACGGTCAACACATTAACCGTTCTCGCTTGATACTCGTGTGATTTAGTTATAGGGATGCAGTAAAGCGAGTCCAGAATCGCTAGCCAAAGCTTGTCAGACATATGGCTAAATCTCTGAAGTATGATAATGAGAGTGGAAACTCTTGTATTCGACCTAGGTTTCTTTTCGTATCAAGCATGCTTTTTGTCCTCGGCGCACCTCGCCTTAGCAAGCACAGCTGCATCAAAGCAGGGCCGACTTTTCTCCAGTGTTAGTGTCACTTTTCTTCTGCCCTGCACTTTGTCCTGTCCCGCGTGCACAGGCTCTAAGATTATAATGCTGCTTATGGACGAGCTTATCAAGCCGAGCCATCTTGTATTTTATCTCGGCACTCTCAGTCAAAGGCTTGGATCAAATGACTCTGTTGTGCACATGACTGCCTCATTTCTTTCCAAGTGTTTGGAATGGTGTTTTATGACTTTTATTGACTTGGACTTCAAACTAGTGCTGTGTTTTTTGAAAAGAGCATAAATCAAAGAGACTGGCACCAACGTGCTTTCCACTGGGTGCTGAAGAAGAGGGGACCTCTTAAAATTGCACGCCTTTTTAAAAAAAATTTTTTTTTTTAATGTGTGTAACAAGTTGCTTTAATGGAGTGCGACCTACTGGCACTCATTCACTCAGACAGATAATATCAGTAATATCACCACCACTGCTAGTCTTTCATATAGATCCCTTTGACTGGACAGAGACAAAGGAAAAGTGTTCAATATTAAAGAGGGCAGTGAGTCATACGGGTGTCTCCACTGAATTTGGAAAAATCAAAGAAAAAGCTGTGCGCTCCACATTGCTAATGGATTTCGCAGTTCTCCCATCTCTGTGTTAGCATCTGAGAAACACTCATAAATGTACTGTACCCCTGACCTCTGACCATGTTTGCAGCATTCAAGCGCTGGCATATGTTCCAGGAAATGTACTTCTGGGGGTTTGATCTCCTAACAGGGATAGTGAAAGTGACATGAATTTGAGCATGTCTCATCACACTTTGATTTTTATTATTTTTTTTAATTGCATGGGAAATCTGTGTGCCATTTCTTTCCCCCAGTTTGTCTGCTGGTGAATGACGTTTAGAGGCTTACTTATATTTAGCTGAAAATAAATGCAAATTTACCATTTAAATTGAATGGTTACAATAAAAAGGAAGTAGGCTTTTACTTATTAAACTGGTATAGCTGTCTCTTTTGTGTTGAAATATGTCAAAACATTTATAAATGTTGTATTTTAAGAATTTGTCGGGGAACCTTTGTGTAAAGCTGAATGTATCCATATTTCACTACAAATTGCCCTATGTATTAAACTAAATAAAGTTCTTTTTTAAGTGAATATAAATGGATGTGTTGCTGCTGATGTGTTACTTGACGCGCCCCTGTCATCATTGCCATGTTAGAAATGTGGCTGCTAGGTGATGGGTTATTCACCCGGCACCCGTCACATTCCTGTGTCTTCAGAATAAAGACTTGGTGTTTAAACAGTGTCCGAGGAGCCCTCAGACCCCAGACGTGCGATCTGTCTAAATCATCTTTTTGGCGAACTCCTCAGGAAGCACCACCGCAGCCATAATTCACTCTATCAGTGCTTTAACTGGGATGTGAATAATTCCTGAGCCATTATAAAAGGGTCAGGGTTGGCAGCTAAACCAAGGACTCTTCCCTTGTAGCATATCCCTCATTTCTTGCCACACTCTGGGCAGCTGTGTGGAAATATGTCCCAGTCAAACAAAAGAGACGCGGAGCCCAAAGTCTTCATGTGGTCCAACCATGTGCTGAGCTGCAGCACCACGGTTTCCTCATGCCTACACTGAAAAAACAGTCTTCGAGGAGCTGAGAGATTATATATTTTGGAGAATACGTTTGTTTGGTTTACATACCTTTTAGTGACATATTGTGCAAAGCTGTGCAGTGGATGGTAATTTTCGAACCCCCACCCCAACCTCTAATGCTGTATGCATCAGAATCCTGAACCTTTTATTTAAAGAAGGAAATGGAACTTTTGGAGATTTAGAATCTGTTTTTTGTGAAACTATCCTTGGCAAAGACATGGACAACTTGGATATTAGATCTACTGTGAAGACAAGGTTAGAACACGCAAACTCCACACATAACCAGAGGCACTAGAAGACAGGGTCCTAATGAAGCAGCAATGGCCTTTACATAAATGGACACTGCACTCCAACAGTTACTGAATAGTTGCATGCCCATGCAAAAAAGTAGACTAACTGTAAAACTATGGTATATCTGAATTTCATCGTAGTGTTTGACTAAGGCTACGTCCACACGTACACGGGTATTTTTGAAAACGGAGATTTTCCGTTTTCGTTTTAAAAAATAATCCCGTCCACACGTAAAGGCAGAAATGAAGGAAAACGCTGCTAGGAACATGCCAAAGCAGCAGGTGGCGATATATTCCTAACCTGTAGAAATGTTGGCCAATCAGAAGTCTAGAAGCCTCGGTGTGAAAAAGTAAACAAAGCTGGGGCATAGAAGCAGAACTGAGTCGTATGTGTGGAGGGATAGTAACTGTGTGTGTATATGTAAGCATTTAAACACTGCAGAGAGAACAATTAACAGTAACAGTATTGTAGAAATTCATTTCACCGAAACAATAACGTGGTGCACAGTGTGACGTCAAAAAAGGCGCACACCTTTGACACTGCGCTTTCTCCGTTTTTCTCGTCCACACCTAAATGCAAAAATGGAGTTTTCAAAAATATCCACCCTGGCCGGAGTTTTTAAAAATCTCCGTTTTCAGTGACCAAAGACGCTGTTTACGTGTGGACGAAAGGTGCAAACGCATAGAAAAATCTGCGTTTTCAAAAATACCCGGGTACGTGTGGACGTAGCCTAAAAAAACATGACTCACGTCAATTAAGGTTAAAAAAAAAGAAAAAAGTCACCTTTTTCCAAAGTGAGTTGGAAAGTGTTTGAATGTTAAAAAAGTGATGATTAAAAACTAAATTGTCTTTTTGACAAAAGGTCAATGTGTTGACAGTGGCTCAACTTACATTCAGAATACAGGGATATCAGGGCAGTGTAGCTGCTTGGATGTGGGGTGGAACTCTATCAAATCGAGTATTTTTATGACTTTAAGTGTCAGGCTAAATTCAGAGATTCATCACACTCAAACCTGCGATTGAGTAAAATGGGTCTAGCGATACCCAGGATGCTAACCTCTGAGAAACCTTTAGTTGTTACAGTTCCACCTCTGGGGTAGATGTTCCAAATTTATCCACCTAAAGCCAAAAAAGTCAAACTTTGTGCTGGCATTGCAGGAACATGACTGGATTACCACATCAATAACTTGATCACCCTCAGTGTCTGTGGTTTCAATGCAAATCATGCAGCAGAAGATTCAACAGTACGGCTTGAAGGGGTGGCCGAAAGACGGTGGTTTCCCTGGGGAAAAGAGTTTTTGGTAAACCCTGGTCAAACAGAAAAGCACTGAAAGGAGGATTAAACACTCTTTGGCACCCAACATGTCACATGAAAACACCCAGAACACCTCATGTCCTGACACACCTCGCTGTCTGAGAAAGCCTGAAAGCTGCTCTGGTGGGACTGCTTGATGGACTGCTCTCTGTCCTGCTGCCTGTGTTTGAGCATGCAGCCAGGCACAAAGCTAACAGAGCAGATCTGGCTCTCATTAGCACAACCTGGTCTTCCTGCTCCTCCTCTGCCTGCCAAAGCAGCAGGCCTTATGGGTTAGCGTTCAGATGAGCTCCTCGGGAGAGCAGTCATGCTGTCGTGTGTAAAAACCTTATGAGACACTGGGCATCGTTTCATAAGGTGTCGGGTTCCCAGACGGCACTCACGTCGTCATGCTTATTGCCATTTTGCTATCAGGTGATTGTTTTGCCATGTTAACTTATATAAGTGAGGAAGAGAGTGAGAAGGTGATTGGAAAAAGATCATCCTCTAGTACAACCACCTGCACGGACTATTGTAGTGAGGAGCTGTGATATGGTGGGGGATAGGGCTGAAAAGTGCAGCAGGCCTTTGCTGAGTTTAACAGAACTTCTGGACAACAGCTCAATGTCCTCTGCACTTAGGGGTTGAACCTCACTTGTTGTTGGTAAAAGGAGCCCGTAGGTCTGCAGATTGTTTCACTATTTTCTTTCTGAGGTAAGTTAGAGGAAAATGCCCCTTTGCTCCTTTTCCTTCCTCTAAAGTCGGGCAAAGTCAAGCTCAGGCCTCCCTTAGGTAAGCCACTGAGTCCCAGAAAACTGGGAGGTAATGACCTGCATGACCAGAACTGATGGCTCTGGCACTGCAGGTGGAAACACTTTGATTAAAAGGAACCTAGTGTTTACATTGTTGCACCCGTTCACATTTAGACCCTTTGACATTTTTGTCAGGCAGCCGTAGAATCCAGTTTCAGGCCTGATCTCTTGAACTTGAACTGTGCAACCTCCCGTGTCCTTTGCCTCACAAAGAACACCCACCACCTCAACCACCTACATTCTACAAAACCTTGAACCTTGTATGGGCTTGTTGGAATTAAGCAAAGTACTTGAATGGTAAACTCCAATACGGTTCACAACTAAGGCCACAGTACAACAAAATTACAACAAAATCTTAAATAAAGGTGTAAAAAGGCAAGCATAAGTTACTCCATAATACAGTCCATGCCCTGAAATGGAAAGCATACTTACAATGTAAGATGAAATATGGTTTTGCCATGAAATGACCAGGTTATTATAAACTTAAAATTATTCACAGGATAATTCTCACCCCAACCGGTCGCAGCAGATGGCCGCCCCTCCCTGAGCCTGGTTCTGCCGGAGGTTTCTTCCTGTTAAAAGGGAGTTTTTCCTTCCCACTGTTGCCAAAGTGCTTGCTCATAGGGGGTCATATGATTGTTGGGTTTTTCTCTGTATCTATGAAGCGCCTTGAGGCGACTTTTGTTGTGATGTGGCGCTATATAAATAAAATTGAATTGAATTGAAATTGATAATTTGTGTCACCTTTTCTGTAAAAGATGTGGAAATAGTTAAGGTTAAGCCCCTCCCCAATATGACCTCCTCTCCAAAATGTACAGCATAGTGAACACTACTTACCTGCTTTTAGGTATTTGTTTGTAAATATAACTATATCATAATTTCAAATAAAATATTATCACAAAACAAATAAAGTAAATTCTATTTAATTATAGGGAGATTGCGACGTTAGTCCCTGGGTGTATTATAGTGTTACCAGAATTTCTAATATGCTCCTCGACATGCTCAGGAGCAGCATGTTTGTTGCATATGTGTATAATAACATCAGGCTCCACATAACCTAATAAGAACAGGCCCAGGGTGAACAGGTGACCTCTGGCCTCGGATGCATGTAAGTCAGTTCAGCTCATAGTAGGTCTGTAACTGAGTTTCCTCATATTTGATACCCTGTCAATCTAATTTGAACCTAAATGATTGTATTGTAACTCACTCCTGTTATTTTCAAAAACACAGCACCGTGTGTACTAGTCCTAAAGAAAGCAGGAGATGGATGCTCTTCAACCTCGAAAAGAAAAGTCCTCTTGCTGTTGGGGTTGCTTTCATCCCGGCCTCAGGTTACTGTGGCAATAAGCGGGAGGGCTGAGGACAGGCTGGCAGGATGAGTAACTTCATTCATCGTCTCCCCACCCATAATTCCCCATGTTCACGTCACTTCCATCCCGTGTGGCATATCTCCTGCCACTCACTGCCTCTGCGTCTCGCATTCCGCAGCCGTGTCATCATCATCTGCCGTGTCAGATCGCCCCACCAGATGCTACCGCTGCAACATGGAAGCAAACAGCCATGTACTCAGGCCATCGGCTTCTATAATAAACTAATCAAACTGTATCAACATGGACTGGGTGTAAGCTTTCCACATGCCTCAAACATTTTCATGGACAGGACGCATGTTTGACTGCAGCACTGCAGAAAAAAAATTAATAAACTCCCTTCTGGGTGAGATGATTGGCATGTATAGAAACAAATTCATTATTTTGTATAAATAATCTGGGCCCCTGTGTAGTAATTTCCCTGCTTATTTTTCTTTTCCAAGCTGATCTTAATTTTGGGGCCAGACCAGAGAAATTTGTTGTAAACCACCAAGACTAAAAGACCCCATTTTCATTCTCTTTGAAGAGGCAAGGAGGTCTGTAAGGTCCTGGAAGATCCACAGTTAGTCGACAGAAGCCGTTTTCCCGCCAGGCCAGAGCTTAGCTTGAAAGAAGGGAGAGATTTCTGAGGTTTAAACTTCCTGACACTGTGTCGAGATTTCCCAGCGTCTTGTAGCTTACGTCCCTAACCTTATATAGAGTTTTTTTTTCTGACCATTTGCCGTCCTTTACGCCTTGGATGAAACCTGAGCCTAAGTTTATTACTACACGCCACGGGAAACCTGGGCTCCTTAACTGTATAGTGGACAATTGAATTTGAAGACACAAAGCCAACCTACATCTCCCACCCTCCTACCAGCACCCTTTAGTCAAATAAAGCTCTCTCCAAGGAAATCGCAGCCAGGTCATGCAAACACAAAATACTTTCATTTCATTCTGGTTGTGTGTCTTCCGCGATCCGCTTTGTTGCAGGATTTCCTTTCAATCAGATTTCGTGGAATAACAGAGACATGACAATTGTTTTGTAACCACATAGCTTACAAGAGTCATTTAGCGGGTTCAAGTACAGACATACCTGTGGTTTGATCTTATGTTACCTAAGGCTATAGCGATCATAATTAAGCAGGTCTTTGGGTGGAGATCTGTCAGTTCACTCCTCCTGGGGAGTACACCACATTTTAGCAGCTTTGTTATACTGAGGAGAAAAAAACCTGCAAAAAACAAAACGTTAAGAAACTACCAGTTATGAAAATTTTTTACATTTTAATGGAAATATTGTGAAGTTACATTTGATAAGCGTTAGCAATCTCCACAAACTTGAGTCACAATAAATGTTTTTTGACTAGCACATTTAATTCTTTTTAATTCAATTTTGTTTTATTTATATAGTGCCAAATCATAACAACAGTCACCTCAAACTGCTTTATATTGTAAGGTAGATATTACAATAATACATACAGAGAAAACAATCATATAAACCCCTATGAGCAAGCACTTTGGAGACAGTGGGAAAAAACCCTCCCCTTTAACAGGAAGACAACTCCAGCAGAACCAGGGGAGGGGCGGCAGATGGCTGCCTCTCCCTGGCAGATTTCTCACAGTCACAGTTGCATTTCAGACAGAATGCAGGTTTAAGAAACTTCTGCATTGGCTTAATTTTTTGAACCCGACAACTGCTGGTGTGGGGTTTAGCACTGTTGCCTCACAGCAAAAAGTCTTGGATTTGACTCTGTGTCTGTGTGGGTTCTCTCTTGGTACTGTGCTTCCTTCCACAGACATGCGGTTAGTGGGGTTAGGTTAATTGGCGATTCTAAATGGCCTGTAAGTGTAAATGGTTATCTGTCTCTGTGTTAGCCCTGCATCAGATTGATGACCCGTCCAGTGTGTACTCCCCTCTTACCCTATGGTAGATTTACACCAGCTAGTGGGTCTGATATGTTATTTCCAACACTACAGTTTTTTTTTTTATTTCTGGACACTTCTAGAGTTGTTTTGCATGATTCACAGTTCAAATTAATTAATTCATCCTTATAGGAACTATGTTACTTTGAGGATTTTGACTTCTAGTGAGTTCTATAACTTATAGATGCAATTTTTATTTTCTTTTTAGCATTTCTGTTGCCTATTATACTGCCAAGAAGCCATATTTGGTTTTCACTCATGTTTGATGAATTTCATCTTGTGTTTCAGCTTTAGGTGGTTGTGAATTTCTTGGAATTTGGAAAGGAACTGTTTTTGATTGTTTGTTTCAGATGTCGGATGAAACCGACACCTTCAGATGCCACAGACTTGGTAACCAGATGTGCATACATGTGGACATTCCTGTATGCCTGCCTGCAATATCTTTGTGTGTGTGTGTGAGCGTAGTGAGGTATAAAGGAAGCTGTAGTGCTAGATTGGCTACTTCGGGATCCCCCAGTTGCAATATGGCTCATGTTATTACCCGCTGAGCTCCAGCTTGTGTTAACGCAGAGCAGTACCGTCTGCATGTCTTGCTTTACATCAGCTTTCACAAACACTGTGCCCAGAGCAGGTTGTAATAAAAAAACAGACCCCCCACCACCACCACACCCTACTAATACCTCGTGCCTCCCCTGGGGCTGTGAACTGATATTGTAACAATAGTGTGTATGGGATTGGTGGAGGGGTAGCTTCTTGCTTCCCCACAGCTATAACCTTGACTTCTTTACAGGGCTCGGAGCAACTCCCAAATTCACTTATGGAGATGGATTTCTGGGCTCTTTTTCCCAGGAGGCAGCAGTCCTGCACTCAGATATTTACATTCATCCAATCAAGTGTCAGACAGTAGCACGTATATATATTTCATTGAGCTCATGAGCTGCCAGCCATTACCACCTCCACCGCGTGGAGATCAAAGTCTGACTCCTTTATTTCACTTTCTCGCTGAATGGTAGATGAGAATAGGGATACACCTCCCAGGCATGTATGAAGCTACTGCCAACAGCTAGTTAGCTTAAAATGTAAACATAGGTATATCATAAACGTCAGCCTAGAACTGGAAGCAGGGGGCAAACAGCTTGCCCGGCTCCAAAGGTAACACAATCCTACCAGCATATTTAGAGTTCACTAATAAACACATGCCAGGTTAGCTGTTTCCACTCAAAACACTAAGGTAAAAATGTGCAGAAGCACTCCTTATCTAACTCTTGGCAACAAAGTAGATGAGGACATTTACCAAAGTATCCATATACTCCTTCAAATCAGACAATGTGCCATTCAGACACATTTTTGCTTCAGTAGCCTATTAACTGACAGATTCGTTTCCCTAAATACAAACCAAACAGGCCATTAGGCTTTATTTCAATATTTTACTGGTCTTCATTCTAACATTGCTCAGCCAAGCTATTTCAGCTGCAAGGAGCCTGACAGTTATCATATTTACCTTCTGTCATGGCAACGCTGACAAGAAGCGTTTAAGCTAATGCTGGTTGAGTATCTCAGGATGTGGCCTGGTACCACAAATGCACTGGGTGAAAAAAAAGCTGTGATGTATGACTTTGTGCACATTCTGCTGCAGTGTAAATACAACCTCATTTCTGAATGTCCCTTCTTTGTAATGCCGATTCAGGGAAGTATCTCCTATCTGTCTTTTCACAATCACTAACAAGAAGCCCATAAAAATCACAGCCAGACTGCTCCGAATAAAAGCGATACTGTCTGTGACCATATATGTCCCGTAGCAGTGGTCCCGTGGCCATCTGCACCCAAAAATTATAATAAGCATTATAAGCATGTTGATTGAACTCAGAAAGAAGAATTGTTAGAGTGTCCTCTGTAGCAGTGAAGGATCATATTTTCCAAAGGCCTCAGGAGGTCTTGTACAGTCCTTGCCAAATGGTGCTAAAGTCACGCAGCAGGCTATAAAACGCTACTGTACACAGTAACTGAGGTCTCCTTAGAGGCAGATGAACCACAGCTGAAGATAGAAACCATGCAGATGTCCACTTAAGGAACTGGTCTTGGTTTTGAAACGTCTACCTTGGCTGGATTTCCAATGAGTCAGGTTGGTCCAAGATTTTAGAATAACTTTGATTGCTTTCCCCCCATGAATTCAGACTTCTGTCCTGGAATACTGTGTACATTGGGTTTAGGCAGTCTAAATATTGATTAGTCTTTTTTTGTTTAACCAGACAACAGTATTTGTGAGAAAAAAAAAAAAATCAGGCTTTTAACCCTCAGGTGATTGTACGTGGCCCTCATTCATTGGGGTCATTTATGACAACTTCTTTTACTGTAAATAGACAAAACAAATTGCAACACAATCAATTCAATTCAAAGCCTATAATATTAAAATACATTTATTCCTTTACCTGCACAACTTTCAGTTCATGTAAGAAAATCAAAGAAGGTGGAAAGTTAAAAACATCTTTTATGATTAAAAATATCACAACAGCAACTATAAATGTAAGACTGGAGTCATGAATGAACCCACTTTGTTATTAAATAGCTAATTGTGATCTCCACATATGGTTTGTGATATAAATAATAGTCTTTTGGATGATTCCTAAAAAATAAGAATAGCACGAATTTACAAGCAGTGTTAAGTATGTTTAAACACATAAACAGGGTTTATAAATTACAGTGTTACGGTTAGTTGCTAAACACCAGTAACCGTCTCTACAGTCTCCAATTAAAGATAGCAAGTCACACATCACCAGAAGATTAAAAGAATCATTAAGTTTTAAACACAAATATAAGATTCTTTTAAGAAATATCAACATTGAACTGGAAGTCTTAGCTCTGCTTTTTAAATGTACTAGATTAGCTTAAACATTATTAATAATAAGAAGTAATCAAAAAAGTAATGAAAAGTATGTCCATGGCGTATCAAACAACAGCCAAGGAACATAGATGCATTTCTGTATGTTATCCCTGCATAAACATGCTAATTGGCTTATCTATAGCCAGAAGTCACATACTCACATTTTTTGGACTAGACTAGACATCTGATAAATGTCAGCAGGCTGCTTAAGCAGAAAGGTTGTTTGTAGCCTGACTTCATCAAACTGATGAAATTCTGAATCCAGACAGCTTCTCTGTGCAATTTCATGCCTAACATGTGTACACATTTATCTGAGTAGGGGGAGAAAACAAAGGGGATCCATAACTAACATCTGGAAGAATGAGCTCCTGCATTGGCCGAGTGTGCCCGCTCAATTCCAGATTTATGGTAACATTACAGCTTTGGCTCCGGGTATGTGCTTGAGCAATGTGAAGCCTATTTATTTGCTGGCCTTCGAAACTGCCTGCCACACTCATGCAGTTTGCCAGGTCTGCTGCCTCTCACACTGTCGCTATGTCTCTCCTCCAACCTCCCAGCATGTTTAAAAATCACAATATGTTCTTATAAAATGGTAAAATATGTTTTAGCATCTGTTTTTAAGACCTTTTAAATACCACTCTGATTGTTCGGTAATGCCATTGTTTTAAAATACAAACCCAATTCCAATTGGACGCTGTGTAAAACCGAAATAAAAAACAGAATGCAATGAGTTTGCAAATCTCATAAACCCATATTTTGTTCTCAACAGAACATAGTAAACATGTCGGATGCTTAAACTAAGCTTTTTACTATTTTTTGAAAAGTATTAGCTCATTTTGAATTTGATGACAGTAACAAAAAAGTTGTGATGAGGCAATCAAAAGGCTGGAAAAGTAACTAAAGTACTAAAAAGAAAAAGCTGGAGGAACATTTTGCAGCTACTAGGTTAACTGGCAACATGATTGGGTATAAAAAGAGCATCTTAGTGAGCCAGAGTTTCTCAGATGTAAAAAACTGCATCAACAAATTGTGGAACAATTTCAGAACGATGCTGTTAAAAATCAAATTCTGAAGACTTTGAAACGGTTGTCATCTACAGTGCATAATATCAGCCAAAGACTCTGAGAATCTGCACAAAGGATAAGACTGAAAACCGATAATTGATGACTGTGATCTTTGGTAAATAGACCTTTTACTCTTTCTGAGCACTCAAAGCGCTGTACACAACTTGTACATTCACCCATTCACACCCATTTGCACAAGCACATTTTTCCAAGTGTTTTCTAAGTAACATTCACACACACATTCATACTTTAATGGATGCATCGGAGAGCAATTTGGGGTTAGTATCTTGCCCAAGGATATTTGGCATGCAGACTGGGAAAGCCAGGGATCGAACCACCAACCTTCCGATCAGTAGATGACCTCTACCACCTGAGCTACAGCCACCCCCAAACCTTTGAGGCTCCACATTGCACTACATTAAAAACAGGCACAACCCAAAGTGGAAAGATGTTCTGTGGTCAGACGAATTGAAATTTGAAGTTATTTTTGGACACTGCATCCTCCAGACTGAAGAGCTTATATATATTTTTCTTCAGGGAAAGCTTTGCATATTTGAGCAAGACAATGCTAAACCACCTACTGCAGCTATTGCAATAGCATGGTTTTGTGGTAGAAGACTCCAGTGCTGAACTAGCCTGTGTGCAAAATTTGGCATATCATGAAATGAAAAATTTAACTATCCCCTATCAGAGAACAGTGGGACAACATTCCTCTCCCAAAAGAACAGAAACTGCTCTTTTGGGAGAGAAATGACTGTTGGTAAAAAACAGCAGATGTTTCCCTGTCCCAACTTTTTAGAGAAAAGCTGTTATCAAATTTAATATGAGCCAATATTGTTTTTTTCTTAAAATGGTCCATCTTCTCAGTTTAAACATTTGATATATGTTCTATGATCCATTGTGATTAAAATATAAGATTATGAGATTTGCAAATCATTGGATTTGATTATTTACACTTATGGGCACAATATCCCAACTTTTTTGGAATTGGCTTTGTATGTTTCACTAGATCTGCACTGTGTGGGATTTCTTTCTATGTGACCACAGAGATGAGACCCACAACCAACACCCCCCCGGCAGACCTGACTGAATCCTGCTCAGTCTATCAACAATGTATTTTTGTGTTCCCAAACACAGAAAGTGTTAACGTGAGAGGACCTTCCAGTCTCTCTCCAGGCCTCACTTGCTGCCAAACCACATTCCTCCAGCAGCTGCCATTTCTTACATCTGCTGCATTGACGTGGTTACACTTGACTGTAGTAAGGAATTTATTTAGATTTTCTGTGATGAAATATTACACAGACACACCAGGCCGTGCTCTCCCCTATGTCTTATTTGTGATCCCCCCTATTTTACTCTGGAGTGAAACAACATAAGTCAACGTAAGCCTTTATGAGTATTTTGTACATTTATTATCACTAAACGAGTCTTTTTGTTATTTTTTATACAGCAACTTGTGGTTACAAAACCTGTAAAAATGCTTTTGAATTCTAACTATGCTCACAATAATCATACAGGATGATAAAGAGTAAACAAAAAAACAAAAAATGCCATCAACAACCTAAAAATATCAGTTAATGGTACATCCAGTGGATCAGTGGCAAAAATGACTGTATAAAACACTACCAGTATAAAACACTAGCACCTGAAGATGAGATCATTTTATCCCAGGTTTATAATGAACGTCAATGCATAAGTATCTAACTTAAATGATGAGCTGGTGTTGTGTCCACACATAACAGACAACTTGTCTGTGTGTGTCTTAAAGTGTATCTTTAGACACTTTGTTACTAGCAGCTGCCATTAAACATATAATTTATTCCTATTTCTTCAGCGGAAAAATACCACAGATACACACAGGCCCAATTTTTCAGCATGACAATCATCCCAAAGACACTGTCATATCGTCTTGATGAATTCTCAATCATCCAGGAAAATAAATCTCCAAAAGTTGATTCTGTTCATCTGGACGTAGCGTTTTCTGGGAGAAACGTTTCGTCACTCATCCAAGTGACTTCTTCAGTCTCAGCTGACTGCAGGTTTCCCTAATCTTATAAACAGTACATTTGCATAATGACTGAAACCAGCCCACTTCCCGGACAGGGAAGAATGCTGGTTTGAGCGCGGAGTCAAGGAGGCCATTTACGTGAAAAGGGAAAGACCATCTCTGAATCAAGGAGGGGCCCTAAGGGTACATCTTTCGCCATCTTACAATGCTGTGATTGCAGCCATTCCCCAACTCTCTGTGAATGGTACTCATGGCCATTGATCAGTGGTCTTTGATCAGTGGGTTTTGGTCAGTGGTTGTTGATCAATGGTCATGAGAATTTGCATAATTATGATTAAGGAACTGACCTCACAGCCCATTGTTCATTCACTGGGCTGGTTTCAGTCATTATGCAAATGTACTGTTTATAAGATTGGGGAAACCTGCAGTCAGTTGAGACTGAAGAAGTCACTTGGATTAGTGACGAAACGTTTCTCCCAGAAAACGCTACGTCCAGATGAACAGAATCAACTTTTAGAGACACTGTCATATCGGTAAAAGAATACCTGGATAGAAGAAGACACAATGAAACAGTATCAGTCGTAGATTGGCCTCACCAGAGCCTCAACATTGTTAAAGGCTGTACTGAGAATTTCAGGCTTGTTAGAATTGCACAAACCCTCTGTGCAAACTCTATATACTGTATTTTCCAACACGTTCTCACTCCCAAAGCGTAACATTTTATGCTAGGTGACAAATCGTCAACATATTACGTTTTCGGCTACCCACCACGTTCCTAAATGGCGACCTCGGAAAAATGAGGAAATATGAGAACCGCATGGACTCAATCTACACATGTTCGCTCTTTTCCTTCAAATCGCTTAGAAACACGCTATTTAACATCATTAAAGTCCTGGTTAAGATCAGGAAAAAGGTTATGGTTAGGGCTAGGGATAAGGTTAGGTTTAGGGCTGGAATACAGGGCTGGAACGTCTATTACCGCGGGAGCGTCATTGCACTGGATTTCAGCCATAACCCGCCGCGTACCATAAGAACGCCGAAGGTCTCCTTTCGAGTTCCTCAGGAACGCCCCGGGACGTGACAAAACGTCGGCATGTTACGCCTCGGGAGTGAGAACGGGCTGGTATTTTCATGTATGTTTGTATGCTTAATAGCTCCTGTTTCCTGTTTTTCTACCAAAATATAAAGACATTAGTGGTGGCTCAAGACTTTGCGACACTACCTTACAACAGAATGTATTTATTAACTATATCTAAGCAAAAACAAAAAGAGACAGAGAGAAAAGTTAAAGTTGTGTGCCCATCTGAGTTAAAAATCCAAGAACTCCTTTTTTTTTGCATGTGGAAAGTGGGCGCATGATGCACCCACCTCAATGAGGCACTCTGTGTGCAAATTGCAAACCTTGCAAGATTCCACTTTCCTCAACTGCTCAATACATCAGGCTAAAACCCACATTTCAGTGCCTGAATGAGGTTTTACCCCACATGGAATGGGCAGCCATATCAGCATCGGAGGGCAAAGTGGCTGCTGGTGACACCACAGAATGCGAAAACAACAATCATGCAATCATGGCTTATCGTGCCGCCATGAGTGTTATTTTTGAATTATGCTGCCTCGCTAACTGGCAACACCCAAAATTCATTCACAGGAACCGAAATAAGACTTAAATGAAAGGTTTCTTCCTGCGGAACAATAAGGCCTGTTTGTAATGAAAGTTATGAAACCTCATGACCATGACCTTTGCCTGTACACCAAATATTCTAACTCTTCCATGTTCCAATACGACTGCTATATTAAGGCCTAGTAAAAAGTTGTTTTCGACAGTAGCTGACACCGTTTTAGGTGACGTGACATTGACAGTGCCTTTGATAAGACAGCGATAATTGTGCTATGAATGTTTTCCTTAACTACAGTAGCTGAATTTAGACTAGTCTAACCTTAAACTTAAACCTTGATTGATGTCAGGTTGTCAAAACACACACACAAAATAATGGCAGCTTTGCATTAAAAAGTACACAGCTGAACAAATGACACTTAAAGCTGGGGTAGGCATCACTGGGGAAACATGCAGTAATAGCCTTTCAGCAAACTGTGATTAAAGTTGTCTGAGAGGAAATTTGACTTGTGCACCTCCTGTGGGATCTGGTTTCAGGCTTCAGAAAAAGTGTCCACATTGGCAGCGGGATGTGGTGGATGAATGGGTTAAACAGAGCAGCTTTACTAAAGAAAGCGGAGTTCGTGTCATTTGTAAAGCCAAATGCCTATGTAGTGTTTGGCGTTACTATTTATAGGGTGTTTCTATGCACATGCTGGTCTGGTTGGAGGGGTTAGACGGGAGAGAGAACATTTTTTTTAATCTAATCTCTCCCCTTTGCCAATTTGGACTCCCAGGCTGGGAACCAGTGTCCTAGCAATTAGACTGCTGATCATAATGGTGCTAATCTATGGAGCAGCAGATCCAGAAAATTGTGTTTGTTAGTAACGCATTGTGAAAGCAAGTACAAACTTGGGGCGAACATTGAGTCCTGAGGCATTTCAAATCCTTCCACGGTTCCCCTTTGGATCTGAAACGAGATGCATTGTACTTTGATGAGGCTGGATGCTGGAAGGCCAGCAGCAAGTTTGGAGTTCGTCAATTCCAAAACAATGACTGTGAATAATCTCAAGTCCAACTCAAAAGAGAAACTGAGTTCAAAACATTCTCAGGGTAATTTTAAGTGCTGAAATATGGACATACCGACTCCCATTGTGGGATTTCATGTGTATATGAAAATAGATATGTCTTCTTGACTTTTGTTTGCACCAACACAAGTAAAAGTACCAGTTCTCACCCCTTGGCTTGCATGTCATCCTGCCTGTCCCTGATCCCTTGTTGGCAGCTGTATGTTGGCTTGGGAACACAACACCTCTGGAAGGGGTGTCATTGTTTGTAGCAGCTGTTTAGTCGGCCTGTCTCAGGAGCTCAGGGGAAGGCCAATTACCAGGATTTAGGCTGTTGGGAAACAGCTGAGGTCCAGGCAGCTTAACTGCTTGTCCAGCGTTGTTACTGTCACTGTGTGCGTGTGTGACACTTGGATGGACTGAAAAAAGGGATCCAGGGAGGAAATTCACAAGCATTATCCTCCAATAAACAAACAGGGAGCTCTACTTCATGTGGCGGTTCATGGTGGGCTTGTTTGGATGGTAGAGGGAAACAGTAAAAGATCTGACTAACCTCTGGACAACAGCGCTGAACATGAGAGCTGTTGTGTTGCAGGGCTTTGCGGTGAGACTGCGACTGGGATTATGTCAGTTTACGGAGGAGAGGAACACACGATTTGCGTGGTTGGAGTTTGTGTAAGCATTTTCTTGCCGACAACACGGCGCGGCGCATGTAGGAGCGCCTGCGGTCAATGAAATCATGTGAATGAAAGCTGAAAAACTTGACACCAGGTATCAAAGCATAGATTTCCTGCATTCCCTCGCCCCCGAAGACCCGTTCGTGTTCCGTTTCACGAAGAGCACGTCTCTCTTTTCTGTGAGAGGAGTTTACTCTGGCATCTCAACCACCTACACTTATCCATTTCCTAGTGCTCTCAGGTCAGAACAATGTGCATGCCTCCACATGCTGTTCTTACAAGTGCAACTGACCTTTTTTGTTTCAAACTGGCATGTGTCACAATTTTCCCTCCGACCCTCTCTCAAAACAAAACGGAGATGATGTCCACCTGTAATAACACCCAGCGTGTCCTCGTTTGGCCAAAACCAGTGTTTACTTGCGGTTCCGTGTAAGCACGGCTCTCTCCGTCTTGTTCTCGGTGGTTTGCGAAGACGTTTATTATGAGAAATGAAGACAGGAAATATTTTTCAACTGCCTTAGGTTAGCTCAACAAGGAGAGGGAGTCAGAAACCACACCACAATAAAGCGCAACGCAGAAGAAGTGCAGAGAAATGTGGCTTTAATATAATAGTGGAATCAAGAAGAGAAAGGCGGAATGTGAGTGATTTGAGGAAATGATACATAATGAAAGAGAACGTAAGACAAGACAAATGAAGCGTGAAAGGCAGGAGTCGGATTCTTTCTCGGGTGAAAAGAACGTTGTCTTCACCGTGAAAATGAAATATCTACAGGTAAAACAAAAATCTGAAATAATGAAAGTAATTCTTTTAGTTTGTTATCTATGCGCTCACTGTGCAGTGCAGTTCAGCTCATTCTTGCGTGTCTACTCAAAGCTCCCAGACTAATGCAAACTTAAAGTGAAACTGATCTACAGTACAGATGTGCCCATTGGGAAAACATAATAATTTATAGGGTCTAATTTGTAATAATAAGGCTTCGCTGACCCTTTTTCCCTCCCATGTGATTAGTTCTGTTCACACAGTGTCCGTGATCTAAGCGGTGGCCTTAATGTCTCGCCTTCTCAAACACCCATGAAGTTCCAGTTGATCCAAAACAGTCCCAAACCCAAAATGATTGCAAGGCCGGATGAATTTTTTAATCAGTCAATTCTTTCAGGAATCTAACAATTAGGCCGAGCGGTTCCCTTGTATTTGCATCCAAAAGACAAAGTCCTGGTTTGAATGAACGGAGGCTCCTCGAAGCATCCTTCGCAGCAAGGTAACTAATTACTTCAGCATGCCACTGGAGTCGTGTTTCTTCATCGAATGGGGAAATGGTTTCTTAGATTTCCCTCTGAGTGGTTTTACCTGGTGTCAGCGAGAGTTTAGTTTGCAGCAAAATGGCGAAGGTGAAGTCCAGAGAAGTTTGTCTCATGCGCCGAGATAACCGTGCACTTCCATGCCTCCTGTCAAGTCCTTCACCAGCAAATGCAGAGAAGCCACAGATAAAAAGGTGACTGGGAAAGCTATAGGCAGAGTGGAATATCACTTAGGTTTTCAATGGAAAATGTTGCTCAGGGAATCTGGGGTTTGGCCAGCTAAGTGCAGTGAGGGATGAGAGGTCAAAAAAGCTGAAAGGATTACTTCAGGAAGTGTCAGCGAGAGCCATCTCGCAGGTCCAGAGACAGCTGTGTAACAGGAAAACCGACGGGACATCCTGATTGGTTCTGATTCGTAATGAAACCACAGGATGCCTCTCGCAACACAAGCCAGATTGTGGTGTTCACTCCCTCCAGTTTGGTAAAAGCTCTGTCACCATCTTACAAAACCCTTGCAGCCTTGTTTCCTCTAGCTTGTTACCTCTCCTGCCAAGAGAGAGGTCTTGGCCTCAGCTCCGTGGCAGAGCTCAGGTTTGGGAAACGCAGTGGCATGGTAGAGCCATTAATATACAGGAAGGACTGAGCCCCAAGGAAAAGGACACACCTCGGAAGTGTGAGGCTTTGTCTGTTGGCTTTATCATGCAGAATCCACCGTACCGCAAATGTTCAAATTATAGTTGCAGACTATAGTAGGTATCCACATCATGACAGAGGATATAGAAAACCATAACTTTATGAAACCTATATTCAAAGCCATTTATCTCCTTCTGCTCTCTTCAACTGCAAAGAGACAGATTTTGATGGGATCCCAAGTTGAACAAATAAAGTCAAACATTCTCGTTAAGGTAGCAAAAATACACATGAGATAGCAAACGCTGGGGCCCAAACCACTAATGTGTGGTATGCGGTCGACGCAGCTAACTGCTGTGTACATTCAGTTCTCCCAATGGTTTGTCATGATTAGTTTGTTTAGCTCTTAAAAACCACCACGCCTTTTGTGTCATAAACAAACATCTCCTATATTGCATTTAGTGTCGAGCCGTGGCCCGTAGATGGAATTAAGACTTCGGCCTCCTTACATATACAAAAGAAGGCTAAAGTTGCCCAAAGTGACTGTTTGCAGAATTTGTGTTTGCATGTTCTTCACTCATCAAAACGTTTGAAATGATAAAAAATAACACTCCTGTATGTAATTTGCGGCACTTTCATCCTCTCTAAATACTCTTACCATGTAAAATTTCTTCAGTTTGTGTTTAAATCTGGACTATAACTGAATAAAGTAACTGAACGTACTATTAGAGGTTTCGCTTATTGTTGTAAACCCAAATAAATTTACTACAAATCTCCTCAGTTCCACACAGGCTATATATGTTTTTGTGTTTCTTCTTCTTTTTTTTTACATGTAGAAACCCTACATTTGATCGCACATTTCTCACCAATGTTCTTTACATCTACAATAAAAGCATCACTTCTGGTGATTGCTGATATTGCTAACAGTTTAACATGTTAGCAATTTTTTAATATTTAAGCTTTAATTGTATATGCATGTACCCACCTTAACCACCTGTAGCTTGTAATAGCCTGTTTTAAAGCCTTGATTTGAGAATTGCCTTTTTGTTTTTTGGGGTGTGTTAAAGGATCAGAGGGTGGAGTGCTAAGTTATCAGTTAAGACTAGGATGCTTGGTTAACAAGGCCAGATGCAGGTAGTTGTAAGTAATATCACAGCTCAGTCACACTAGAGTGAAAAAAGAATGGCAGCCACTAGGAAAAATTGTTGGTTTCTTGGTTTTTTTTCTTCTTACTTGTTTTTGCTTTCAGCAGCTGATTGCAAGTAGTTACAGTGACCTGTCTCCAAACAACAACAGTCTGACTGCAATCACTGTCAGACAGATTGTTGAAGGTTTGCAAATCATTGCCAACTAATTTCAAAATGTGGACAGATTGCCAACGGGTTGCAATCAGTCTGAGTCAGCTTGCACAACACATTAGTCATGCATCTCGTTGCAATAGGAGGCTCAACTTAAAAGGTTGTACTCTTGTTTTCTTTTCAAACCTATGAGCTTCTGGCTTGACCTGCAAGCTAATGTGAAATTCTACTTGGTGCAATTTTTGTTGTGTATGCAGACAACAGCAGATTTGTGATTCCTCTTCTATTTATCACAGTTAATCGCCCTATCAGCACAAACAGATACCTGTTTGCGAAACAGAGGGCCTCAATTGGCCAAATGAGGAAGGTTATAAGAACTTCCACATTGGCTTAATTTTCACCCGTGGAAGTTGTTGCTTGGTATTAAGTTCGTTAGTGCACCAGTAACATGGAAAAAAACAAAAACAAACCCCAAACCCCATCGATTTCATTTAGAGGTTTATTCATTGCTTTCATCAAGTAACAACTGTTTTTATAAAAGATATTTTACATGAGAGCAAATCGGACAAGATGAGGAGATATGTGTTTGGTCATTGGATTGAAAATCCAGTCTCTATCAAAACAAACAAACAAATAAACATAACATTTCAATTTATATAACTTAACAATAAAAGAACCAAACTATGGTCACCACTTTCTTTGTTTCGACAAAGTCTGAAATAATAATTTATAAGCTTTAATATACGTTTGCTTTCCATTCGTCAGCATGGTTGTGAAAGCATGGTTTGTGCTGGAGAAAGACATATACAGTACCAAAACTCTTGGCTTTGTTTATACTTGTAGGGTTTTCTTTCTTTTTTTTTTTTTTTTGGGGGGGGGGGGGGGGGTGGCAGGTAGGAACAACAAAGGCATCTTTGTTGTCTCTGAAGCCTCCGTCCTTTTGCTCTGCCTCTTCCCAGAAAGCGAGTATTGTGTGAGGTGTGAGGGTCACGAGCGGCCCAGAGGTTCAGAAGTGCGATTAGAAACACAAGGAGCGGGTCCGACGGTACCCCGCAGCCACCCTGCCTGGATCAGGTGTATAAAAAACACATGTGGGAGCCCCCCCACCTGCATAAGCAAATAGTGCCTGGGGAGTGGCTAGTGCGATTCATTCCATAATACTTCCATAGTCACACTAACAGGATTAACATAGAGTTGTCCTTCATTTCTCTTTACTTCCATTCATTTTTATGTAAAAACACCTCCACTGAAAACTGTAAGTGCAGCTTTTTTTTAAAAACAGTTTGCACATTCAAGACACATAAAAAGGTCAAAAAGTTACTTTGTGCAGTTTCACTCCCTTTCAAAGTCCTTGACCAGATGCACAGTCTGGGTTTGTCAAAAAAAAGAAGGAAAACTGCACAATTTCTGAAGGAGTGTACATTTTGACACATATAAACAGTACCTTGAAGATATACATAAAATTAAAAAGTCAGCACAGAGAGCCAACTTCAACTTCTCCCATTGACTTCAATTTCATTCCCCCTGTTTGTGAAGTTGGCATCCACAAACGTTTCTAACATATGCACCGTACATTAGTACATTCTAGATTCCTTCCATTGGATGACATTCGCTTGATGCGAAGAGTTTTGAGTTTTGAGTTTTAAACAAGAACAAAACAGTCAGACACACACACACAGACACAGACGGACAATAACAAATACTTGCTTGGCCGACGAAAAGATAATACTGAAATGTATTTTTGAAGTCAGGGGTAAAAAAAAACGGAACGAAGGAGAAGAAAGTCAAACTTTTAAGCCTGTCCTCTGGCTCCTTGTAAACAGCAATTAGAATGTAATGCTAAACAGCTGAGAGGGCTGAGGATCAAAAGGCTGGGGGTGCTCGTGGCGGTGGCTTTTTTTTTCTCATACTAGACCATCTTGTTCTGAGCGCAGACGTGAAAAGGCAACAGTGTCCGCATAAAACACTGATAATGCAAAGCAAAAACATCCCTTTTAGGTCATGGCATTCCTCCACTGAGCCTTAAAGCACGCCTCAAATGCGTATATCTTTGTCACCGCGTCTTCATTTGGGTCCAGCTGAGCGTCATGTGCACATTTGAGCAAGTAAAAAGCCTCGATAAGAAAGGAATCCTTCGCTGGTTAATGAAATCCAAGGCCGAGATGTGGACAAGGAGGAGAGAGCTGGCTGCTTATCTGCGTAGCCAGCAGTTGCTGTTGGCCCGCCATCGACGTGGGTGGGACTGGGACAGAGTTCAGTTTACAGTCAAAATGAAGACTCCAGTCAAAACAAGAACAATGCCTTCAGAGGATTCACACCGGGCATTTTCCCAAGCCCAGTGCGCATCCGTACAAGTGTGTGCCACTCGAGTTCGTCGGCGCCTCGGATTGCTGAGCTCACTCAGCCCTTAAGGCACATGCTGTTGCTGGGAATTTTCATTCACAAATTGAATCCTGAATCCTGAATCATGACTGGGACCCTAAAAAAGTTCCAGAGGCACGTCAGTATCTGTGCTCCCCATCGACCACAGTCAGTGAGTTATTTGTCAGAACAACAAAGGCACTTTGGCAAAAAGACTCAATTTGTAGCGTTAAAAAAAAGAAGAAATAAAAAATAAAACATGAAAAAAATAAGTTAACATTACAAAACTTTTTTTTCTTTCTTTCTTTTCTTTTTTTTTTTTTTTTAGGAAATGCTGCTATAACTAGTACTCGCAAAAGAGAAGATAGCCAAGGCCTCTTATGAACCTTTTTTTTCAGACATCAATAACAACCAAAAAGAATGAAAGTTCTTTTTCTGCCTCACGCTTCCTGACTTCAAATACCCCCACCCCACGACCACCCTCCCTAAACAACAGTTCTTTTCATTTTGGGGGTGGGGAGGGGGGAGTTTATTTGGACTCTGGTGAGTTTGCTGAAACAGGAATGTTTGCTGGTTTGCATAGAGTGGACGGGAGGACGACGTCCAGGCTAATATTTCTGCACCAGCGGCACTTTGACAGTCTTGATCTCTGCTATATGAGAGGACTTCTGGATAATGCAGCTGGTGGTCCCGGAGGCGCTGTCCTTCCCCTGTGCCAGGTTGGTCAAGGCCATGGCGGCGTTGATCTCCTTCCAGTATGTCTCGTCTTTGCCTTTCGCCTTTTCTTTCTGTGTGGCTCTGGGGCCACCGCTGCTGCTGATGAGCGAGCTGACCATGCAACACGAAAGGACATAAACACAGAGCGTTACGATCAGCTCGCAAATGCAAATGACTTGATCTGGTCTGCAGTGTTAAGAGAAAAGCTGCTCACCTGTCACATTTACTTGATCCATGCTCTGTGGTTTCTGAAAGCAAGGAGAGAGAGAGAAAAAAAGGTTCATTTTGCTGAGTTCATCGGGGTCAACGAGGATTTATTGGAATGTCGCTGAACATACACTCTCGCAGTGTGTGTGCAGTAGTGTGAGAGGTCTATGCTGTGCGCTCTTATGCGTACACCCTGCTTTGTGCAAACATGTGTTGCTCTGTTTTCTCTCTTCGCTCAGATGCTGGACAAAAAGGACGTTTTTTTGTTGTTTTGGGGGGTTTTTTGCAATAAGCCGTCAAGAAACAAGGTGACTAATAAGATCGAGTTGAAAGATGTTTCTTATGACTCACAAGCTCCATTCTCTAATATTTTGTTGGGAAACAAATGGGCCCGGGCCAACGTAATTGAGTTGTCTGAGGAAATCAGATCAAAAATGACTGAGCGCAGAAGATTTAAAGGGGGAATGAAAAGGCAGCAAGTGAGTCAGTGAGAGAAAGATGGATGCCTGCTCTCCTTCTCTTTTTTTCCTCTCTTCAAATGGGAGCAATCTTTATCTCATATGTGAAACATTAGCAGAGGGAATAGCAGAGTCATTAAACAATGAAACCCAACTTCTCTTCGGGGCAACCAGTGTGTTTATTTCAGCATGCTCTTGTTGCCTGAATGCGTGTGTGTATGAGTGAAAGAGGAGTTCAGCGTGTTTGAGCTGAACCTGTCCTGCTGTCTTGGTTCCAGCCTTAGGTGAGATCTGCCCAGCAGTGAGTATGAGGACACAGGCTTGGCGTTTCATGAGGCATTAACCAAAAAAAAAAGGAAAAAAGCACAGCATCTGGATTTTTCTAGTCGCGTCGCCCCCGGGCGCTCTCTTTAAGTTAACTAAACACGCGTTTGAGGCCCCATGAGCTTTTAAGAAGTTCGGTTTTGACCAGATATAGATGACTGGATGACTCAAGAATGTTCAAAGGAGGGCAAACTCTCCCCAAATTTTCATTTCGTCCAAAGATAACAGAGTTCGTCATACCTGGGTTGTCTCCTGCTTGGCTGTCAATCCGATTTCCTGAATGTCCTCACCCACAGCTGAATCACCCAGGGTCACCCAGTCTTTTATACCCCGCCAATGTCGCATTTCCCCATAAAGCAAGTGTCTAAACCTGAGCTGGTGTTTTAACGAGACCCTTCCAACAGCCACCGTCACCACAAGGCAGCAGTTGGCAGGCGTGCATTAACGTTCTCCTTTGCTAATAAAAATCTGCACCCTTCATTTTAGCTGGAATTTCATTTGCTATCGTGGTAAGAAGGGACTGGAAGAGGTTGAGCGAGGACACTGTGTTCAGGCTTCGACATAGCCAACAGAGACCCACTGAGAGCAAAGGAGCCAAAACTCGTTCAGCGACGGGGAAAGCACATGCAACATTTAACCGTTCTGTTGTGTCACCTCTAACCTCGCCAAACCCTCCGTAGATTTTCCAAATATCTGGATGCAGCGTTCAGGCTTGAAGCGCCTAATTACTCCCAACGCCGCGCTCTGTTCCTCTTTCATGACAGCGTCGGGGTTCAAGAGGCCCCAGAGCTAATGCGAGCCTGATTATAACATTTCCTGCACTTTTCCCGCTCATTCCGTAATAGGTGTAATCCACAGAGAGAGGGAGAGAGAAAGAGACAGACAGAAGAAGTCAATCATTCTTAGACAGAAGAAGAGCAGGAATGTGTGTGTGCACATGTGTGAGGGCGTGATAACCCAGTACTACAAACCACAGGATGAGATTTGGGGCTTCAGTGTGTAAAAGTGTTCCAAAAAAAATCCTCTCATTCCCATCCGACCACAACTCCCTGCTGTCCCGTCTTTTGCTCTGCCTTTATCTCACTTCATCAGCGAGTCCCCTTTTCCTTTACTGATGTCCCCCAGGTCGACTGTTCACCTTTTGATTTGCTGTAATACCCCCTGATTGAGGTACTCATCAGGAATCAGCCAAAACAAATGCAATGTTTCCCATCTGTTTTAATAAAGAGTGACTCTGCGCTATGTCAACAGCAGGTTTTTTTTAAAGCCCCTAATATTATCCATCTCTTCTTAGTCTCCAGTTTTTAATCCCTCTATATTTCTTCAGCCATTCTTCAAATTAATTGCCTAAATTGCCAGTGTCAACTGAATACTTGAAAACTGTGAAGCCATCCTCCCTGCACCCTATCTCCATCTTTCTTTCCTGATTGTTGCCAGGGCTCCAAAACAGATTGGTCCTGATTAAAAATGTGCACAACACTCCGTAATCACAGCGCTGTAATTAGAGGCCAAATTACACAGTTTTCATGCGCTGTTTATGCCCCCTGCCCCCCCTGCCTTCGAGATACATTAGCTCAGTGTTTACGGCTGTGGTGCCCGGTGTAAAGATCGGTTGGTGACAGCAACTGATAGCAGCAACATCAAAGACAAACAACAGGCAGAAGAAAAGTGTGTGTGTGTTTGTGGGATCTGAAGTGGAGCGTGTGAGACTTTCCATCCACAGCTTTAAGTGTTTCCAGGATGTGTGAGGCAGCCACTGTCCAGATGATTCCTTTCAGAACACACACATAAAACAGTGTTTTCTGAGCTTTCTAGCAGGTGGATGCAAGGATTACCTTTGCCACCCTGCACTCCAAGGCCCTCATTGGGGACCAGACACCAGCTCTCAACCCCTTGGACCCCAGATTTTGAAAATGCACCACTGCCTTGCAGAAAAACTCTGTTTCCAAAGCTCTTTGCCTAAAACATCTAAAACTGGGATTTTTAAAAACAAGAGCAGCGCCAAAGACTCAATAAATGGCCAATAAATCACTGAAGATTTTTTTTTTTATTATTTTCACTTTTTTTTCTTTTTTAAACTCAACTACTTTGCTACTGAATACTCAGTCAACTTCACTGTTGCCTTTGGGCTTCACTGACAGTGGGGTTGCACGGACCGCCAAAGGGGAAAACTAAGAAGTCTGATGGTTTCTGGCATTGTGCTGGAAGTCCAAAAATACTAGCTCACTTAACATCACAGCGGGACGATGGAGGGGAAGGGGGAAAAGAAAAAAGAAAAAGTAGCTTTAACAAAACTTGAAACGTGAAAATGAGGGAAACAAGCAGGGGCTGACAAATTATTGGGGTTATGAGGTTCCACCTGTTAAGATGACTGCAGAGGAGAGTGGCTGACTATCATCATTACCATCTGGAGCTGTTGTTAGCAACTCGCAACAATAAACAAGGAAAGCTGAGTTGCACAAACCGTGGGCTGGGCTGTATCAGACAGACAAATAAGCATACACACACACACACACACACACACACACACACACACACACACACACACACAAAAGGGCATTTTATGATATTGCAGGCTTTTAGCCTTAGTATTATCCAGAATAATTTCTCGTCACAATAAGAATAAGAATAGAATAGAAATTGTATTGTTTAACAATTCTAACACTTCTAGGTCTTTTATGTTAATTTCAATCTCCATATTTTTATTCTTTAGCTCTGCTAGAGTAGGTCTGCATGATTCACAGAGATGTATAATCCTTATTCATCTTATATCGTGCATTGGTGCAGCCCTGTTAACTGAAACAAGTGCTCTGCCTTTAAGGCAACACTCCCTTTAAATCTTTCTTCTAACAGGCTTCTCCCTGCAAAGAGAAGGGCTGAGGTACATGCAGGTTGGTGGGGCTTTGGTCTTCAGTTTGAGGTGACTGCATTAGAGCTATCAGCACTTTTTGCTTGGAATGTTAGAAGCGAGCAGAAACAGCTAGCTTGGCTCTACCAGCTCAAGTATTAACACACTGGATCTTCTTTTGCTTAATCTGTACATCATAGGAGCATTGTATCAACTGTGTGTAGGGAGTCCTTAGAGAAGCCTAATCCATTTGAAACCTGAACATGTGTTCACTTTAGATACATTTAAAGATGATACAGAAATGATGTGCTTTGTCTGGATATGTAAGACTACCAGTATGGATGGAAAGCTAAACTAACAATTGTCTGGGCTGCCAGTTTTGAAATAAATAATGAATAAATCTGTGAATCTTAAAAGGTTCTTCTAAAAATTGGCTAAACTGAGAGATCTGTTAATTATTTATTATTAAATGTATTAGGCTATACTAATAAAGGCAGTGTAGAAAGTCACTGGGTAGAAGGGAAAACATGTTTACTTTGCTCTGAATGAGAAAATATTCCACCGCTGGACGAAGGCCGGTGAATCTGGACGCAGAGACAGAATCCAAACTCAACTGTTAAAGTAGGAAATGAGCTAAGCTGATTTCCCCTAACAGGACCTGATGAGAACCAGAGTGGTGCTGCAGACTGGACAATCTGGTCACCGCTGACCTGTGCAACCACAGGATAGGAATGGACCATCATGTCATTAAGCAGCCTCTTTGAAGCCCGCCCAAACCCGAGGATGAGTCAGAAGTTACCATCACCACAGGTGAATCACAACGCTGCGCTCGACCTACAGGATAGAACTGCGATGAGCTCACCTGATGTGAAGTCAAATCAACATCAGAAGATGCATTAATTACTTTTAGCTAAGTCAAGAAGACTTGGCTAAAGGAAATGCCAAAAACCCTCAGGTGCTGCGACGCCTTTTTGAGCTTCTTTCTTTCTGCCACTTTAAGCCCGACGTGCGAGCCTATGCATTTGGCCTTTCAGATTTCTCTTTTTATTATATTTCTCTGATGCTCTGTGCTTTTTTATAATGTCAAGACGAGTCTGTAAATGAAGTTAGGGATGCCTTGGCACTCCGCTTGCCTCGTGCTCTGCCAACCCTACTTTTATATCACCCCTCCCAGCCATTCCTTTCCCCGTCTCTGCCGCGTTTGAACAAAGTCTGAGGCTCCAACGAAGCAAACTGTCAATTCCACTCAGCTAGCCAAAGACATCATACATGGCGTGAATTTAATGCCTTCTCCATTCGCCCTGACAACACTTTCATCGCTTACAAAAATATTGAATAATTAGCTCTTAAACTATTAAATCCAACATACACGCGCTGACACGGCCAGACAGATACTGAGCTGCTGCCCAAAAACGACGTTCATCTCCTGCTTTTTCTGGGCTTTCTTTTTTTCTGCTTTTTTTCCCTTTTCCATGTCTGCCCGGCAGATGACACACTGGTGCTGTGGCTGCGGTTGGGGGCAGATAACCAAGATCCTAGCATTGTGGATTGCCTTGTGTCTTCTTGCTAGATGGAGAAATAATAACAGTGCTTGAAATGTTTAAACGCTGCCAGGTTGTCATTGTGTTTACGAGTGCCAGTAAACAGAGAGTAATCAGGGCCCCCGTAAATCAGCCAAAATAAGGAGCGCGTCTCGACGAAGAAGAAGTAAATACGATGTTATGGCAATGTGTGCAAGTGTCTTGTCTGTGTGGCTGTGGGTGGACTGCAACAGCATCCAAAAGAGGAACCAGGGGGAATTAGGAAGTGGAATGAGATGTGAGCATGGGTGGCCGCAGAAAGATTAAAAAGAGGATCACGTTCGACTGGGACACATCGCTGATGATGAACAGATGAGCCTCTTATCACCGCTTTGACGCGGCAGGTACAAAAGAGATTAAAAAAAGCGGGGCCCAGTCTCCTCAGGCAGACCCTTTCATCACAGCTTTCTCAGCGACATCCTCGGGGATGAACGGCAACTGCTTGTGGTGCAGAAAACACACAAATTAGGACAGGGGGAAAAAAAAGGAAAACCGAAAACCACAAGTAAACATTATTCAGATTTTTAAGTGTTTACATGTGTGCAAAAATAACCTTTTTTTCAGGGGGATCTGGCCAAATGATATGTTTGTGCTGCACACACTGCATTATTATGTTGCAATCGTCTGCAGCGGTAGTTGCAGTTGCTCACACTCTTGGGGGATTTCTGCGTATGTGTGTTCCGCGTCCTTGCTGGGTCACACCTCGGCTCGCTCGTTAAACTCTCTCCTCTCTCCTCCATCCCGTGGGAACGCGATGGCAAACGATTGTTCTCGACACGGCTCGGTTTTTAAAATGGAAACAATTTGTGTTTTATACGGAACAGGGCAGCGTGGCTCGGTTTCTCTGACTAGGCAGGCAGCTGTGCTTTCTGAATCCGATGAAATGATTATGTGTGCGTGTGTTTGTGTGTGTGTGTCTGTCCTTAGAAGCCTTGGTGTACTGATGATTTAAAAACAATCAGGTTGTGAGGGCTTATTATTCTGCACTCTTCAAGTTCTATGTTAGGCAGTTGCGTATAAACAGTGTCTGTGCTGGTGTTTGTCTGTTAACACTTCTCCACAGGATGAGCACTGTCTCAGTCTGCTGCTGTCCTCTCTGGTTGCCTCTCATCCAGCCTCTGTTTAGTGGTCAGAAGCCAATATCCCATCTTCCAGTCAGAGAGGTTCACCATGAGGGTTTTTTTTCTCCCTCTCTGTCTTTTTTATCCACCTTTCCATTTGCCTGAAGCTGTCCCACAGCTTAATGCCAGGATTATGCCTAACTTTTGCCAACTCCTAGTTGTTCCCACCGTTGGACCAGCCACACCCTGAAGGACTCTTATGTGTCGTATTATGTGTGTCTAATCTCGTCCTTTCTTAGTTCTATTTTCTGCTGTGCGTGACAAGACGGAAAAAACACAGCTGCAGCGGTGGGACACTTATATACCTTAATATACTATGTTAAAGTGGACCTATTACACCCATTTCTAGCTCAGTATATTTTATTATTATTAATGAACTATGCTAGAGTAGCTCTACATGAGTCACAGTTCAAAAATAATCCTTATTGGAAGGCTTGGTGCTGCTTTTATTTTGTTCCATTGTCTGAAATGAGCCATTTTAGCTTCTTCTCCCTTTAAGCCAGCTTTCCTCTGATTGGGCATGAGTTCCAAACAGAAGTTTTAAACAGAGGGTGGGTGGTGGAAAGGTGGGTGGAGCCTCTTAGCTCACAGTTAGAGCTGTATGCCTAAAATAACTGTATTGAGGCTGAAAGTCAAACAAATCAAAGACCTATCAAAGTCAGCTATTGGTTTATGGGGTTTACTTGGAGTTTGCCAAGTTTAATATGACCGTCCACCACTGTAAAAACAGAACATATAAACAAAGATAATAGCTGCTTTCAAAGAACAAATTATACTGAACATTACGAATGCATTTTTATCTTGTAACCTTTCGAATCCATCGGAAAAAATGCTGGAAAATCATTATGTAATACAAACAAGAGCCGTCCAAGCCTGCATACTTCCAACAAAGCTCAAAATTCATTTTGTACCACGCATAAACTGAGGCCCTGGATCTAGAAGGACATCCATATTAATTTGTGATATTTTCTTGGTAAATTCAATGTTTTGAATGTTTTTTTCTTGTTTGAATTCGATACACGTCTGTGAAGATGACATCTTCACAATGAAAAAAAGTAATCCTTCCAAAAATTCCTCTATTCAGATCCAGCTCGACGTTGGGCCTCATCCCATTTCTGCAAACCTGTCTGTAACTTTTATAAGTATTTGCAAACAAACAGACAAGCCAAAACCAATCACACAAGCTCCTTGGTGGAGGCAGCAAATATTACTCTTATTAGGGCAATAAAACTTTAATAGCTTATAGTAAATTTCCTGAACATTCACGAGCACACAGATATCACTGATGTATAGCTATAGCTTTACATAAAACCACACTGATTTCATAATAGGCTTCAATCCACTGTCTACTGCAGTGATTCCCAAAGGCTCTGCTGTGTGGCAACACTGACGCAAACTATATTGTCACATCAAACATTTAAATCATCTTCACTATCAAGAAACCTGCTTTTTCTTGTAAGTGAGATCAAGCTTACATAATTTCACTCAATCCAAAGTTAGTCTGAATATGCATACTTTACCTCATTGTTATGTCTTTAAATTAAAAAAGGGTTTAAACGGTTTCAACAGTTGTTACTGGAGCTCCTTTCTACCAGAAAATTCAGTTGGCGGTGAGTTCTTTGCACCGGGGGACACAGCTTCTTTGGAAATAATCACCGCTGCTTTTTTTTTTCTGAAGAAATTTTTCAATGCTCTGAGGAGGACAAATAAAATTCCAACCATCTCCCAATTGAGTTGGAAGACTTTTCAGAGGCGTTTATTATGGTTATTAACAATCTGCATGACCAGACACCGCAAGGGGTAAGTACAAAAATATATAGATCACTTTTGTAATTTGGATGAACTTTTCCTACACCTCAGTTTAATTGTTAGTAGTCTCACCCAATCCCCAAGTCCCAGTCCTGTGCGAAACAACCCCATCACAAAGTAAGGGCCAACCAGATGTCCCCAGTTTTTCCCCTCATCTTCCTATCTGTTTGAGAAAAAAAAACAAGAACGCACACACATGCACACACTCACTTCTTCCAACCACACTCTCTGTGTGTCTTAGTCACTGCCACCACGCTGTCTTTCCTCTCCCAACGGGCCACTTCTGGGGAAACTCAACTCTTGATCTGGATGGACCAAGCGCCTCCCTCTCCTCCCTCTCATGCTGTCCAAACTGATTTCTAAAGCCCAACCTGAACCCAGTCAGTCTTGGCAAAAGCCGCCGCCTTGGAACAACATCTCCAACCTCCTCCTCTTTCTGTCTTCCCTTTCTTCTTTCCTATGAAATTGTGGAAAGAGCAAATTGTAGCCAGTCTATCCACATCTTTGAATTCCTGAGACGACGAGTCTTCATCCATCACTCGCCAGGAGTGGCTCATTGTCATCAAGTGTCCCTGTATTGAGCGCTGTCTTTCCTGTTACTCTGTGGCTTACAGTAAATTACCCTGCCGCCCAAGCAAGAAAGACATTAGAGCCTTAAATCAGTCATAACAGCCGGCATCCCTGAACAACACTGCTACAAAAATCATCCCAGTCGGGTTCTTTTCTTTGGAGAGGAAACAAGAGAGAGTAAGGGAAATCCAGTTAAGTATATCTTGTTAGTCGAAAATATGAAAACAATCATGATAGAAATCTCTTTTTATCAGCAGTGACCATCACATCTCTCTACCCTTCCACCTCACGACAAGGAATCCAAACACTCTGGGTGTTTTTTTTCCACAATGAGACGACTTCTTCCATTCACCTGGACAAGTCGACAGCTCCTTAAGTGCTACGAAACTCTCCAGGATTCAATAACTGTCTGGCACTCGCTCCAGCCTAATTTGAAAGGCCCTTAGGACCTCAGCGGCTCCTGTCAGGCACTGCTGTTTTCATTGAACAGGTTTCTAAGAATCCTACGTGTTAAAAATCACCAGTTTTAGATTTAAGTCAGTTGAATGTGATAAATAATGGGCCAGTTTGTTTCTCTCGGTGGCAGAAATCCTCTAATTCATAGACTTATTGATGGGAAATGCAATAAATAGTGGAAGTATCAAGTGGAAGTGACAAAAATAAATAATTACACGATTTTGGCAGGTTTCTACACAAATATTTCACTTTTAGCTGCTAGATATTCACGTTCCCCTCAGGAAAAATAACTTTTACCTCTTTCTCGCATATTGCCGGGGCTCATGCCAAGCCAGTTCAAATGGCAGTACCCTCAAACAAACTTTATTCGTCCAAAAAAGTTGATTGCATGTAAATTTTCAGTGTAATTTTGTTACATTAGTACAACACAAGATGTTAAATCTAAAGGAATCTGTTCAAATGACTTGTATACATTCAGTTTGTACTGAGTGCATTTTTCTTAAATATTAATTCTTTGAGTAAATAAACCTTTGATTTTATAGATTTCAGTTGCATTTTACTCAAAATTATCACGTCATCTTGAGCAAGAGTGAAGAATCACCTTGGCACCTGTTGATAAGCAGACCACATGTGGACAGGTTTGAGTACCAAACATGACGTAGCCTTGGTCTGGGTATTTTTTATGGCCAACAGAATTCTCTGAGAATCATTGTTGAGTTTATTGTAGTAACCTCTCCCATACATGGTGTTATCACTGGTTGCAACTTTAAGCCCAACAACTTTACTGTGCCACTTTCTTTTATTTGGTGAAAACGTATGGGACAGGTTCCAGGAATTCACTGGCAGCAAAAGGGGAAAGTGTTCTACGGTTGACTTTTTAACTTAGTTCAGTGCTTTTGACCAATCTGCCTCAGCTGAAAAGAAAGTGCTTTTGAAAATGCTTTTTTTCTCTAATTTTGTGCAGTTGCACAAGTACTTTGGTCCAGGCTGCAATATCTCAACAACTTTTGGGGGAGTTTCACGATACTTTATGGCAGGGGTGTCGAACTCCAGGCCTCAAGGGCCGGTGTCCTGCAGGTTTTAGATATCACCCTGTTTCAACACACCTGAATCAAATGATTAGTTCATTACCAGGCTTCTGGAGAACTTCAGGACATGTTGAGAAGGTAATTTAGCCATTTAAATCAGCTGTGATGGATCAAGGACACATCTAAAACCTGCAGGACACCGGCCCTCGAGGCCTGGAGTTCGACACCTGTGCTTTATGGGCACATTTATAGCAACTACAAAATGAATGGCTTCTGTGGTCCTCTCACTTTGCATTTAGCGCAGAAATGACATCAAAACGTTTCTAAAATTATCGAAATGCAGTGTCTTCACAAAACCTGTGTATGAGCAAATGTTAGCATGCTAACACCTACATGCTGCCATTTTTATTCTGTTTTAGGATGGTGATAACAGCTATTAACAGTATCTCAACCTAATAGAGGCATGTCTTTAAACAGGCAAATAAAAATCTCATTACTGGGAACTTGCTGTTGGCTGCTGACTAGGTTGCAGTTATTGGGGCTTTCCCACATCAATAGACGCACTGGCAAGAACTCTACATTCACCATCAGGCTACTGTACTCAGCTGTAACCAACGTCCATAAAGGGTAAAACCTGAGAAAATGCACTACTGTCAATCTCATGTAAAACGTCTGACCAAGATCTCTCGGTCTCCACCCGCAGAAACGTTGGGAGTTATTTGGCGTATAATGATCTATATGATATCAGACGGGGCGAAATCTGGTACCGAGCAACAAGAAAAACACTCGGCCAGATTCCTGCCATTTAATATCCCATTAAAGGGTAATTTGGCATGAAACCCCTGGCGTGTGTGATGGAATTCTATTGCTCCTTGTGTTCAATGAAATTCCCCACAGGCTTTGGACTGCAGTGTGTATGCGTGTGTTTGTACTGGATGTGTGTGTGTCTATGCTCGTATGAGGCCTGTGAATTGTATGTGAGTCCTTTCAAGCTGGCAGAAGTTTAGTTTTCCACTGGGGTAAATCTACACTCACCATCTCCTACCACGTCTGACTGCCCTCTGTAGTCACAGGGGCTCAGGCTGCGGCCACAACAACCAACCGGCCTATTAACGGACTTTTAGCCAATGGCACAATGGTTGCCAGGCACGCCACTTTTGCTTTGACCAATCGCAAGTGGTTGTTCACAAGCTGGAATTCGGCAAAAGAATGCACCGAGAGACATCGTTTTGTGTTTAAGCTGTTGTTTTTCTACGTTTAAATTCTATTTCTCCCTGCTGAGTGAAAATGTCAGACGTTTTGTCACTGTCAGAAAGAAAGCAGGGGAACATTCAGAGAGCTTAAAGCTGATTTATTCTGTCTTCTTTTTTCTCTGCGTTTCTGATGTAAGCACAGATTTATGTGAAATCAGGTACTCGGGGAAACATTTTTCTCTTATTATAAAAACACAATAAAACTATTTGCAAAAGAGGAATGTGTTCACTGCACAAGTATCTGGGAAGCGGAGCCCACAGGAGGAAAAAAAAAATATCAAAAGTTGCAGAGGAAGTGACGCAAGCCCGAGCTTAAAGCGATTTCTCTCTCTGCTCTGTCATTTGCTCTGTCGGGGGAATCAGATGCGGTATTAAAATTTCATCTTCTCGACTTTTTTCTTTTGTTTCGTTTCTTTGAGCGGGTCGATCGGATCGGAGAGCCCCCGGCAGGTGTTCGATCCCATAAGTCAACGCCGCCTCTGAGAACTTTCCATGTGCGGATTTGAAAGCTTCTCTTGCATGTAAGAGAGTAACACTTCTGTAATGGTGCCAAAGCCCGAGAAATCCAAGAGGGACACCTCAAAGCCAAGAAGTTATATCAGCTATAGAGATAAAATAGTTAGCCTCTATTAAAAACAGCAGGTCAGCCAGATAAATTAATCCTTTTTTGGGGGGAGGGGAGTTCTCTTATTAAATTCTGGTAGAAAGGAGTTATAAGTCTCACTTGGTCTATCCGTCTCTTTCTTTCTTTCTCCATCTGTAAGTCTCAACAGGTGCTTCACTGTGAAAAAAGCCCGATGTTCGTTCAGGTCAAGGGGTTTGAAGTTCTTCTTTTTTTTGATAAAGGCAATTGTACCCGTTGCAGTCGTTGATGCGTTTCATACAAACCAACCCCCACACGCTCCTTCATGCTCAGATAATAGGAAACACATTTGTCCACGTTTGTCTCCCCCCCCCCCCCTCTCTCTCACACACACACACACACTTTCTCACTTCTCCATTACTCCACCACCTACACCTTCAGATCCAGGCCCTCCGGGTCCTGTCCATGCTCTGCAGAAAGTGAAAACATTACTATTGGTTATGAAGTCTGCTTGAACAAATGGCCCAGTGTTCTCAGCTGAGGAAGACCTCTGATTGTCCTCGCCACAGACGAGCTGCGAGCTGAAGCGCTGTGAAAGCCTCTGTAGGCTACAAGGCTTTTGTGATTTGCATCGGGCTGACAGTGACTTCACGGTTAGAAGAACGTCGACGTCAATGATATCGCTATGAGACATTTTATCTTATTCGGGTTAAAAAGCACAGCTTTCCCCCGGCAGACTTAAAAACAAGCTAACTGCAGTCAACTGGGGTAATTATTTCAGGGTGACTCACAAGTGACTGTAATGTAATGTGCAAAAACAAGTACGGGTATGCTATCCTTAAACAACAAAACATGCTAATGAGGCTTTTTTAGAAACAGAATTTAACAACTTCAGAGAACAGTTAATTGATTCAACTCACTTCAAGTCAGAAGACCGAGACTTAAAGGAACTCATTTCTAAGAACCGACAATGAAAACTTTGAAATTTTAATTTAAAACAATAATACACACTTCATTTAAGGTCCTCATAAAAGATTAGTGACTCCACTAAGTCCCTATGTAATATTTTACCATGCTGCTTTTATTTCTATTAATTTGTTAAAAAGATAAAATTGAAAAAGTTAACTCTAGCTTGCAATGAAAAAAAGCAATGCCCTAGATAAAAACATGTAAAAGTTAGGAAACATTTTTTAAGGATCATTTCCTTGTGGGGAATTCCTTTCCATGCCATTTCTACTAAAACACAGCAGCAGAGTGGAAAATATCAAAATACTAAAATAGGCATAGAAAAACAAAATCTATCCTCTGTTTTGATATGAAGGTGTTTTCATTCTGTAAAAAATGAACGGAAGCAAGTGTCTTCTTCTAGGGGGAGGAAAACGATCCTTCCAACTCTACTGACTGTAAAGACATTAGCAGCAGTGGAAGTGATGTAAAATAGAGCTGACCTTTAGGGTGATGTTGGTTTTGGTGGAAACTGCAGATTTTTGTACGTCAGAGATGAAAAAAAATCCTTTTTTAGTTAAAAAAAAATCAAGTTTATGCTTAAAGACACACACACAGAGGCTGTTTGCCCTGCTCTGTCAGCAGGACTTTGTGTCACAATCAAAGGCATCCCAAACAGTAGTGTGAATGTAAGCATAATGCACATGGCCCTGTTGTGTCAGAAGAGCGGCCTGTGGGTGGGTGAAAGACACATTTATGCACATGGGTTCACGAATGTGTATACGAGTTTGTGTTAGGGGGCTGGACACACGCTGGATATTGCTATAATTTAATCAAACTCTTCTTAACACTCAAGGCTCTGCTAACTAGGTCTCAGTGGTCATGAGAATCTCATTGACCAAGTCAAACGTCATGTGAAAAGACAGTTAAAGGGTGTGCTCTGGCAACCCAGATAAAGCGTCATATACTGTCGACACAAGCAGGGAGGCAGGCAGAGAAACAGACAGCTGGGGAAAAAAATGGACCAGCTGCAGGAATTAAAACAAAATGTGCAGATGGAGGGGACAGAAAAAGAACAAAAGTGAAGGATGGCGTGTGTGAGGGAGACTCTTAAAGGGAAAGAATGCAAGAAATGTGGCTTCTTACCAGCCCGATAAACAAAGTTCGCCTCAGCCTCGGAGGAGGACGGCGAGAGCAGCTCATCGTCATACTCGTTGGAGCTGAAGGAGCCGGAGTGGTTCCTCTTCCGAGCGTCCATGACGGCGTTGGCCACCATGACGTGGCGCAGCGAGTCGTTCAGGTAACGGTGCAGCAGGCTGCTCTTGTACTTGGGTGGAGACACGTAGTCCTCCGCCAGTGAGGCGGCTTCGGCAGCCGAACGCAGCCCCGCGCCCATACCCATGCCCATGCCCATGCTCATGCCCATGGCCATCCCCACCATGGAGGAGCCCTCCTTCTTGATCACACTCTGGTACATGGGCTTGGTGAGCTGCTCGGGGCTACTCTGTGTCCTCTGAGGGTTGTCCCCATCTGTGCCAGGATAAGAATACTCATTTAGATGGACTGCAGACATATATTCTTACACTTTCACAGCTGTCAGCAGATCTGCTGTTCAGAACTTGCGTTTGAGAGGATCAGCCGATCAAAAGACTTGAATTAAGGAGGAGGGGGTAAGATTAGAACTGTGAATCACACAAACCTTTTAAAGTTCATGTAACACGCTTATATATTTATTAAGAGATTTCAAAAAATTAAGATTTTATAAAAATTTGAAAACATGAGCTATAGAAGTTGGACACTGTTCCTTAATGGAAATGTTATATTGGATTTGTATTTGTTGTGTTTCATTTGCTTTCAGGTTTCTGTCATTGTGTGCAAACAATACTGTTGCAGTCACTGACTGCACATAAACCCACAGTTACCACATATATAGTTCACAAGCTAAACACTGTAGTTAAACAGTGCTAAATGCCCAAAACGCATAAAATGTTTTAAAGATCCCGATCTCTACTACTGCACATGGAACTCAGTCAATGCATTAAGGGGAGTTTAAACAGGAATTGCGGCTGGAGCTCCAGTTAGCATAAGTGTATATAACAATCACACACATTTTCTTCAGCAAATATTGAATTTCTAGAGTTAAAATAATTTTCCAAGTTCTGCGCGTCCCATCTCACTCGGGTGCTGGTTATTTTAAGCTGAACTTGAATCCAAATACGAGGCAGGGAGATTTGAACCTGGCACTCCTGCCCTCCCGTTGGCTCTCCTTCAAGAGCGGGAAGCACAGCCGAGACTTAAGACGCATTACTGAATCAAAACGGATGGTAGTCAATTTCCTCTCCATCAAAAGCAAAAGTTCCCCTGCAGAAATAAATAATTTCCAGGGTGCTGCTTTGCAACTGGAGACACTGAATTAAAGCACAGGTCCAAACCTGATGAAAAGGTGGGGGGGCAGGAAGATAAAACACTGCACAGAAGAACCAGATATCCTCTGGCAGAAGGGAAATTAGGGAGAAGTTCGCTCTAGATACCGTCTCTGCCAAGACCATAATTTTGTAATTTGGACAGGTTGGACATTTGATTCAGCCGGAGCCAAATTAAAATTATAGCTCCCACATATCAGAAACACATGGATGGAGAGTATTTGCTCTCCTTCCTATGCGCCATCAGAGAATCAGCATTTTTCCTGTTGTCACTCATACAATAAAATAAATCTTTTCACATCAAGTCCTTGCAGTATTTTAAAGAAAACAGGCCCTTTTCGCACATCCACAACACTCCAGTTCACAAAACAGAAAACAACATTTTCTCTCCATTTCAACTCCAAAACAAGCTGGACCATTTCAGACAGTAAGAGGAATGCACTCTGGGTCAGTGGGGTTAGATCTGGCCCCATAAATAGACTCTGGAACAAAAGCATAGGCTTAAAAACATAATAGAGGGCCTTTTAGCGCGTGGGTCAGAAGTGGAAGCAGGCTGCGGATAGCTTCATAACCATAATATGACAGGGAGAAGAGTCAGGGAGATATACAGAGCCTCCGGTGGTACAGTGGCCTGTGGCAGACACAATGCAAACACCATGCACACATTCTTCTGTGAGCCGCACACGGCTTCTGCTCCTCAAAAATCTAATTAGAGATCACTGACACCACAGCGCTCGTCCTTTCTCTCTATTCTTTCACTGCTCGGGGACATAAGTTGTATTTTTTTTTAGGTTTCCTACCCATGTTTTCTGTGCTGTCATGGAGTACAAAAAGGCAGTCTCTCCCCTCTGAGGATCAACATGTGTTTGCAGTAAATACACTACGCTGACAGCGAGCCGCTCATTTGCAATTGCAGACTAGGAGGCAGAGGTTGGCTCAGCAGGGTGTCCTAATGACAGTGTGTCGCAGCCCATCGGCCTCGGCGTCTCTCAGCTGGATCACCATTTATATCCAGCCCAGAACATTGTTTCTGCAGAGCGTCGGCCCACTTTAGGAGGAACTCAGAAGGAGGTGGACTGGCCTTTGGCGCCGGTTCACTCCGTGACACTACATTTAAAATTTTGGGGGTACAACAACTATGATGTAAGTTCGCAGGTCAGTCGGTACAGAGTGCATCAGGTTCACAGCATGTGACCAGTTTATATAAGAGAGCCATTATTATGTGATATCTCAGAAGTGATCTTCCATCAAACTGACTGAGCAGCACACGTTTTCCACTGTTCTTTAATGCACATTATTGAATTATTCTAACGTTCAGCATTCGAGGATATGCTCTCAGCGAGAGACAGAGAGCTGCAGAATAAGAGCGAAAGAGCAGGCAAAGGGTCAAACACCAAATCAGATCAGAACAACGCTGCTCATACACACACAGAGGAGTGGCCTTTCAAATGTCATCATTATTAAAATTCTGTTAGATTAACTAGTGCCAATGAAAATGGATAATATGCTTTGGTGAATGGAAAAAGAATTAATCACATCAATCTGCTCTGTGTGCTGTGCATGGGTGCACATGGTACAAGTCTGATTAGTGCATGCTTCTAATGATCATTTCGGGCAGTTCTTTTTTTAAAGATATAAAGTAAAAACAAATTTTTGATACTATGGACACGGAAAAATCTTGTTTCTGTTCCGCTGAAAGAAAAAAAAACATTAAAAAATATCTCTCTATCTATCTATAGATAGATAGAGAGATATGTCATCTCTCAGTCGGAACAACACAAATTTGATGGGACACAGTGATCTTATGCGTGTTCTATGTAACATTATATGTGATGGAAAACTTCCATAAATACGAATGAGTCACAAGTGACTGATATACAGCACGTGCACTGTATCTATGCCAGCTTCCCGCCATAGAAGACAATATAAATATGTTTTTACAGTCCATGTGAACGAAGTTAACCCTCTCAGGCTCAAATTAAACTTTTTGTTGCTAATGCACAACCAAGTCCTGCAGTGGTACTTCTGAGTAAAAAAAAACCTCATAAAATATGTATGTGGGGTAATCAGGTTGTTAGTTTTTAACTGTTGCAAATCGGCAACGCCTGCCTCGAGAGGGTTAAACAGGACACCCTTTTAATTATAACTGTTTGAATAAAACTAATTAACCATATTGCAGATCAAAATTAAACATGCTAGTAAGTAAAGGGTTGTTAGTTATCCAGGCCTTTGTTTACACTTTACTGTAATGTAATGTAATTACTGTAATGCTCTTTATAGGGGTCAGTGCTTCATAGATGACTCATCTGCAGAGGGTGCAAAATGCTGCAGCTCGTCTTTTAACTGGCACTCGAAAGTTTGAGCACTATTTTAGCTTCGCTTCACTGGCTGCCCATTCCTTTGAGGATTCATTTTAAAATTCTTTTATTTGCTTTCAATGCCCTCCATGGTCTAGCCTCATCTTATCTCTCTGAGCTGTTACAGCCTTTATACACCCACCCGCTCTCTCAGGTCAGCTGATTAGCTGTTCCTGAATGCACCCAGGACTGAGCGTAAACTTAGAGGAGATCGTGCTTTTGCCGTAGTAGCTCCAAAAGTGTGGAATGATCTGCCTTTAGAGATTAGACAGGCCTCTTCTCTGCTTGTTTTTAAATCACCTCTGAAAACCCATCTCTTCATGTTGGTTTTTACTTTATTTTTATTAGTTGATTCTATGTTGTTTTATGGTGTTTTTAATATATATATATAGGGCTGTTTTAATTTAATTTTGATGTATTATGTGTTTTATTTTTGTTTTATTCTATTGTTCTTAACTTACTTACTATACAGCACCTTGGTCCTGTGCCGGCTATTTAAAGTGCTTTATAAATAAAGTTGGACTGGATTGGGGAAATTGAGTGTTGACATTGCTGGCTAATAATCCTTCCTTTGAGGGGAAATTAGTCAAAGGACGACCACTCCCCCATCCCAGTAAACCTGGTTCAGCGTTGCTCAAATGGGATGGCTGACAGTTCAGAAACCGTACCTTCTGAGCAGCTGTCATCGCTGCTAACGCTCAGCCTCTCTGCATTCCCCTGAACATATTTGTTGTACAGCTTGATCCTGAGTGCCCAGCTCAGGTCTGGCTGCCTCACTGTGTTCTTCAGTCGCCTCCTGGCATTGGCGAACCAGTTGGACACCTAAGAGAGAGAGTGAGTAAGACAAATAAGAGGGAAGTGGGAACGTACAGCAAATAGAAACATATGTTATTGTTTGGATTCCAAATTCTTCCATATCCAGCAAAACAAAGTCTATCCCCTAAGAAAACGTCTGCTCTCTGCCTGCCATCAGTCTCATTCAGAAAAACCAAGCGAGACCGAAGCAAAAGACAGATACAGAGTTGGGTTGCAGAGGAGCTCTTTAAGGCCGAGACTTAAGAAACAACCCAGACGCTCCAGAGAGACACCGCAGCATGCATCCTTTCTGTATCAGTAACATGCAGAAACATTTAACACCATTCAAATGCCGGATGGCCAGCGAACGCAACATTTCATTAACTAACGTTCCAGCTGAGACGTACGTTGCCCGTGCTTATTTTGGACTCGCACGGCCTCCCACCAATAAGACATTTTTTCCAACACTGTCTTCAAGATGAGTGTCTTCAAAAGAGACACTTGATCCAGCGCTCTTCCTTTCACTGGGAATGGAGACTATTAGATATTATACAAGAAAAACTTTTCATGCTCAATAGATTTCAAGCAGTTTATGAAGGGGCTGAGACAGAGGCCTTATGCTAGAGTACTTATTTTTCCGATCCTCTCTTTCAGTATCATGTTTCTTGTTAACTAAGACCATCCCGCATCCCTCTGTCGCGAGCCCAGCACCGTGGCACACCAGGAGGACGGCGGCATCTTGTGAATTTGCGAGGTGAGACACGAGACAGCTTGCTTATGAGAGCCGGGGAAAGAATGGCTCAGGGAAAAGAGACAGAGGTGGTAACGCCTAAAAAGGTTGGACCCAATCGCCAAACCAAGCTCTCTCAGCCGTGGCTTGTCAGCCGCGTGTGTACCGTAGAGGAGACGGCATGCAGGGACGCCGAGGGATTTCAGTGGTGATGGAGAGATGGGACTGGATTTTCAGCACACTTGATTCACAATATTTACATGGAAAGAACAGGCTGTTTTGCTAAAACATGACAGATTTAGTTGTTTTAAACACCTGGTGCCAGGTGGGTGTTTCCAGGGAAAATGCACAGGAAGTGATGCATTCTACATTTCTGGACTAAACAGTGGAAGAAAGCGGTAGCTCTCATCCTCAATCAAGGGACAGGCAAAGAAATGTGAGTCAACAGTTAGCTGGTGCTATCATATAACACTTTTTAATGGCTCTATATAAATTAGTTTAGTCTACAAAATGAGAAAATACAATCATCAGATGGTCCCAGCACTTTTTAAAATTGTGGCTTATGTCCCAAATGCCCATATATTAAAGATTATATCCTTTCAAAAGTTCAACAAATAAGAGAAAAATGGTCTTCAAGTTGATTTGAGATTTTAGAAGCAGTGCATTTGTGACAGTTTGATGTCAGTCGGTTATTTGATTTGCTGATACATTGACTCAGCAACGCACACTTAACAGAAAATCAATTAAAAATTAATTAATAAAACTTTTATACCTCCTTCATGCTGGAAAATGCAATTATAACTTGCATACCTACACTCACCATCATGATATATTCCACTGACCTTTGACGCTGCTGCTGGTATTTGAGTGTCAGCTTAAACGCATGCATGCGTGTGTGTGAGGTTGTGTGGTGGTGTGTGTGAGCGGCACAGCACCCCTGTGTCCAACACAAAGCATTCCTCTGCACTCTACTCGCCCTCACCAAAACAAACAGCTCCATCAGGCCCCCAAAATGAGAACCAGATTAAGCACCGTGGCCGGCAGCCCAAAAAAGCCGCCGCAGACTTTCTGAGGCTGTATCAGTGACCTTGTCAGCCAGATGATACTGTACATACACAGCTGCACGTGCCAGACACCAAACACACTCATATTCTCCACTGGGTTTTCCTCTCAGCGGTCAGTCGCTAAAGTCAAGCCGTCCACTGTACTCTGGCATCATCAGCAGAGGGTGCAATAAAGCTTAAAGCGTATATGAAATCTGCGTTTCTAACTGCATTACAGCAGATCAGAGGATCCCAAACTCTGGGTTGGGATCACTTCGAGGTCCCACGTGAAGTCCCAATGAAGTGTTGTCAAAAGAAAATGCAGCATAAAGATACATCCGTGTTACGCAGAAATAATAATAATAAAAAAGACTGATTTCACCATTTTTCCAGGATTCTTATTTAAAAAAACAGAGTAATGGTTCAAAATAATTTCAATTTTCTTGTAAAGTCAAAAAAGTTACATGACATAAAATTCTATTTGCAACTAAGTGAAGTTTGTGAAAAACTGAACTGATAATTACAATGTAACTACAGTATAATCTTTGTTGGTTTGAAGCTAAAGAAAAATGTGAGGCTTTCTTGAGAAATAAAGGAATGAAAATATATAAATGCGTCTATGTTTTTCACAACTGACCTATAAAATAATGTAAATCTTCAGCAGTCATCGGCAAAGTGTTTTTACAATAGTGTGAAGAAACAACAATATTCAGTGCTGCTGCATAGGTGCACAGTACTCAAGATGAAAAGCATGTTCCACTTACTTCAAGTGCAAATGAAAATACAGCTTTTCAATGCTCTCAACAACAGACATCAACCTTAACTGTTAAACGTAACTCTAATGCTCTGTATTCACCGTCAATTTCTTTGTCACCTGACCTGGAAGTTTGAAGGATTACCAGAAAGTGGTCTCACCTGAACCAGCGTCATTTGGGAGCCGAGTGCCAGGAGGATTTTCTCTGTCTTGGTGGGGTAGGGATTGTCCCTGTGCTTGTAGAGCCACTGCTTGAGCGGCCGCGCCATGTCCTGCAGGGCCTGACGTTTGTGTCGGACTTTACCACCACTGGGACGACCCCTGTGAAGAAACGGGTAGACTATGTATCTGGTATTTGAGTTTGTAGAATCTTTTATCCTTTCTTTAAATGCCTAATTTTTAACACATCTTCCCTCTATGAGTAAGATAGGAGATTTGCCCACGGTGCGTTTATGAGTTAACACAATGCTTGTCATATTTGAATAAAGACTCAAAAGTAAACAAATTGTTTTGCTTTTAAAAATGTGATAAAATCTGAATTTAAAGCAATGAAACAGAATCAGGATCGTGCTGTATACTGAAATGAACAAACAGTGTTATGCGAGCAGCAAGTGGAGTCCTAAGTGGAGCGGCAAGTTGCCTGACTTTGTTAGTCATGACACATAAAGTGAAAACTCTACAGAGTGTGCAATTTTCTCACCAAAAGCACTGCAATTAAGCCGAGAGATGTTAAAGGGATGTAGAGATGGAGAAAAAGAACGAGAGACTGAGTCAGTGAGGGGGAGAAAGAGAATAGCCACTTGCAGTTTATTTTTCATTGCGTGTCCCACAAACCGCCAACACATTGCTATGAAACAAACAAAAACATTCTACTCAGGCACAAAGATTTGCCAGATTAACTTTTCACACCCAGCAGTGGATCAAGAACAATGTAACAGAGGCCCCGGCTTGAGCCAAACCATCACACAAGGGACGGACAAAAAGCTGAAATTATACTTCTGGTTTTCACTTACACAAAATCAAAGTAGGGAATATACTCTGTGGCCGGGAAGATCGCAAATATATTTTCTCAAATCCCAATTCAGCAACTCAGTGGTGAGTAGAGCTACAACAGCAACTCATAAAAGATCACTACAGTGAAATTACACAAGATGAAAAATGACAATATATGAATTTTCTATGAGCCCTTCAATAAATATTAGAAAGTCTTTCTTTGAGTCTGCTTTTCCTGAGCTGTAAAGGACTCAGTCTCACCTGTAGCTCCAGGTCTCATGAACCTGTAGATGTCAGTATGGTGCTGTGCTGCATTTCTCCTTTTATCTCACCAAAAAGCTGCTCTCACTGTAGATGTAACATACTTTAGTTTAACCTCAAAGTCTACCCGAGGTTCATGTTCTACAAATATTTTCCTTGTAATCCAGATCGCTATGAACATCTTAAAGGATATTTCATTCCATGTTCTGAACTTTGGCTTTAAGCACACTCTCTCACACACGCACTCTGTTTAAAAATTTAATGGACTTTGTTAGCCTTATCCGTCCCCTGAAAAAACACCTACAACTCACATAAGTTCACACAGAATTCTTTTAATATTACTGAGGGTTTCTTCTTCACAAGGCTCCTTAACATACCTGCTTTGCCCCAGGTTGCTGTGATATAAACTAAAAAACATGGACATATAAGGACATATCTTCACCTACACCTGCTTCCTATTGTAGAAAATATATAGTTTAAAAAAATCAATGGCCGCTTACATGATTGACTAGACCACACAGAGAGCTCAAGGGTGAATTTATTTATTGAAAACAGATGGAGACCTCCGCTACTGAACAAGGCTGACCTACTTATTAACTCTAAGATTAGCTGTGAACATCAGCACCAAAATAAAGACCAGATTGGGAAACGGTAGATATAAATTCTCTGAGCCCTAGAATCCTGGTGCATTAAATCTACATGAAAAAAGCTAGACTTAATAATTATTATTATTATTTCTTTCAGTGTTGAGATCTAGAGCATAATGTTGGGACCTATAAACGACCAAAATTGTGGCTTATTGAGGCCGGCGTAAGTTTCAAATGTTTGTGCATAAATGCGCAATTACGCACTGCTGCTGGTACTTTATCAAATCCAAATGTTAATAAATGCATCTGTATTACAACTCATTGAGGCTCGTGCACACACATGGATTAAATATGTTTTTTAACAGGATCTGAACCCAAAAGTCTGGCTTGGCTGTTTGGTCTGCTGTCTTTAATTCTGCGCACAAACTGGAGCGATAACTACAGCGCTCTGATAACAAAACCAGCATTGTTGTTCCCTCTCTCTCGTTCTGTTAGCTCGTGCTGGGAGAAATAACCGTGAAATAGAGGCACTCCTCATTAGTAACACCCCGGAGGGGAACTCCAGTTAATCCAACTCCGCACATGCTGACCAGCAGCGTTAACCATAACAGAACGCTCCACATACCCGCTCCGCCGGTGTCTGATCGCCTGGTTGTCTCTGATGGTCTGGTTGCTGGAGAGGAGGTCTGGATGCTGTCCGTCGATCACTTCTAGATAATTTCTGCTGCTCATTTCCACCTCCTTCGCTTTCTCCTCAAACAGAACCTGGCTGCTCAACTTGTTAAAGACGATGGTGTTCATCTTTGGTCAGACAATCCACCGTTTTTCTCTGACGCGTAAAATATCAGAAGGAGGGAAGGAAATCCACGGAGTTGTCACAGTGTCCCAGTGTCTCTTCTGTGGAACAAGTGTACATATTTTACACAAAGCGTGCTCAGAAATACCTCGGAGGATGACAAGTAAATTTGCGAGGGAAACTATTACAACTTGACCTTTGGCCACAAGGATCACAAAAAAAACAAACAAAAAAAAACCAACAAAAAAAAAAAAACACTTAATAATGCCAGTACACACTTTAAAACATTTCTCTGTCAAATTTAAATTCCAAACCTTATTAAATGTGCTCGCTCATTTATTTACACTTCATTTAAAAAGCCGATCGACTTAAAGCAGATCGTACCTAACAGCGAAGCTTTGACGCATCAGCTGCTTTACAAACAAAACAACAGAAGCACTTGTGCAGACTCATTATGAACAAATATCCATTGATGTGCAAAGGTATGCGTGAGGAAACTGACATCAATAAAACTGTGACTAATGCGTGCAGACAGCAGATCAATTATGAGACAGTGGGTAAATAAATGTTGTGTGACTCGTGCGCATTAATGCAGCACTGCAATAAACTTACTAACTCTTTATCTGATTTTTCTACGTGACAAAATTACTCTCTTCAATTTAATGCACTTCCACTTTATTTGCAGGAGACAGCAGGGAAGTGGTACTGCAAAATTTGAACTGTAAACACTAAATTTGAGTTTGTAAAATGTGTTCAAGTGGAATTCACCCCCAAGTATCGTCCTCTGCTCTGTGGTCGCGCGTCAAGAACTCGTGAATGGTTTATTTTGTTTGGTGCTTCCACTCCTCCTCCCTTTTTAAATCTAATACAAACAAACCTACAGCCTTCACAAAAATGTGACATTTTTATTTTTTCCTCCTTTCACCCTCAATTTGTAACTTCGAATACTGAATGTGTCCTGACAAGAGAAGCACCTTTGAGCTTTCATCATTAACCTGGCGCAAATTCCGCGCAGCAACAGCACTGAAATAAAACACCTAAGCGATATTACTACTACTGGTAGTATTACTAGTAATATTTAAGTTCCAACCTGTGTCACGTTTATTGTATTTAGCTTTCTATATGGGGTTACAAGTGAGAATAAAGAGCCATGCAAACTCGGTCCAGTTCATTCAAAGTTGTATACGTGTTTGTCCTCTACATCATCCCTGTCCTCACTATCAGTAACGCGGCTCCATTCCTGCTGCAGTAAATCACTGTGAGTGCAGTTACCTGTCCCGGGTCCCTCCTGCGTCTCTCTGCTGTGTAGAGCAATAATCCTGTTTCCAGTCACCCATTCCCTGCTCACATGTTCCCCTCCTGAGATCCTGAGCTCAAACCGCACGGACCGCCGTCTCCTCCTCCGCTTTATCGAGTGGCCTGCGCCGCGCTGCCCGGGACTCTGAATATCTCACCCTGCTCATGTTTCCTAGTACACAGCCTGAGACTGCGAACATACTGTTGATGGCTTACGCCTGTTCTGGGGCCGGGGCCAGCAGAGGGGAGGAGAGGGAGGGGAGGCATCACGCTGCAAAAAGTAGGCTGTCTAAATCACGAATCCACGGTGGAGTCTGAAATGTTACTCAGAGTTGTCAGCTTGTGAAAACCCCCTTTGGCTGGTATTTAGTCCTTCTGTTTGGAACATAATACTGCAAAGCAATATTATAACTAGTCATTAATGAAGCCTGAGTAATTAGAATGATAAATTAGTAGACCTGAGTACAGATTCTCTTCAGTCTTTTCCAGAAAATAAGCGCAAAAACTGTGAAAGCAGCGCAAAAAAGCACTACTAAATCCAAATGAGCAGATTTTATTCCATGTGTCATGTGCTGCTTTGCAAAAAACAATGTAGCACCTGTGTCATATACATGTAGTGTCAAAGCTGTGCAAAGGATGTGCAAAATGTGGGATTTTGCTAACATCAGAAAACTCCAAATACTGCAACAAGGTCAGTCATTATGGTTTCTTTTCTTTAGCTCCTGCAAGATGTAGACTGAGTCAAACCCACTGTCTGCTACAGACACTTTACAGTGCAATAAACCTGTTGTGGGTGCTTGTAAAGAGTGTATCATGTTTTATCCCTGCAAGATCACACTTGAGTCCTAAATGGTCCTGTGTCAAGAGATTTTGTCCCCTTCCAGCAACCACAGTGCACTTTTGTATACAGCTGGCTATCAGTGTATCAGACCATCTTCAAGGTCGTATGTTTTCCTTTAGATTCAGCACACAAACACAATTCTAAACTATTTTTGGTAACACTGAAAAGAAGAAAGAGAAAAAAAATCTGACTGTATATAGCCATGCCACTGCTGATTACTCCTGATGCACCCTCTCATTGACTTTCATTATAAACCTGTCACATTATGGGCTCATGAGTCACAGATTCTGAGGTTCTCAGCTGTGTGTTCCTTTGGGGTTTATCCAAGGTAGTTATTCAAAGGACGTGACTAAGCAGCAAGAGCCATTTGAAGGGTTCGAGCCCTGTGTAATTATTGTTTATTTGTGCTTATTTTCATTTAATGGGGGAAGTTAACTTTTACTAACAGCTTGTGCAAACATACCATGAATGGCCCAGTCATGTAATGGCTTTAATTAAGAATAGTTTATTTGCTTGGATTATACACAATATGTATGTTTGACTTCTCACCTCATGTGAACTCATGTTACCTCCCATGACCTTGCCAGTGTTATCTAAACTTGTGGCTCAGCACAGACTTGACTGGGGAAGTTTTGAGGCTTGTAAATGGCATCTCTTTGTTCTTAATCTACCCTCTCCAAAGCCTCTGCTTTTACTGCCTGCACCTCTATTTATGACTCCTGCTTGTCATCCAAGTGTGGGCGTGCAAAACGATTCAACAGGTAGGAGCACAACATTAATCATCATGTCCCACTCTATAAGGATTGGTGGCAGGGACTCTGCAGGCGATCCCTGTACACAGTTCTGTTTCATCTCTGGCTGGAGTTCCTAAACTACACCGGCATCTGTTTTCTTTGTTGTCTATTCTTCGTCATGTGTTTGGGTGTTGCAGTTAAACCATAAACAATTTTTTTGAAACCTGGCACCAGTGATTATATATTTCTAGTCTAGAGATATGGGTTACAGCTGAAAAGCTTTGCAGTATAATCTATTTTTCATGAAGTCTTGCAATGCTGAATGTGACACCTGACTCAGTCTTACTCCACTCACAGTTTAGACATTTCTGGAACACATTACTGCTTTGGATGAAAAATTAAGAAAGAAAAGAATTCACCAGACTTTCACTGTCTAATTTTAGAGGGTCCCCCCTCAATTTTGCCCATCAGTTTGGTGTAGTCGACCCACAAGGGGTAATTACAACTCAGCCTGTAAAAACAGTTGAATAATATTTTGTCTCCCATGGAGCTCAGACAAGCCCCAGAGATGATGTCATAGTGTCACAACAGCTTGTATTGCAGTCTTTCTGGACTTCGACCCATGCATATTAAGGATTAAAGGGTTGATGAAAAAGAAAACAAACACATATACTACAACCCATCAGCTCTATATTGTGAATAAACTCTCACTGTGTGATGGAGGACAAGGACACAGGACAGGGTGCTGGAATTGGTCAACACCTTGGGCTCTTTCACATGCTCCTTATGTTTTGCATTATTTTTTGCATTGATCTGCTTGAGTGGTTAGTGGTTAAGTAAGTATGCTTTGTTGAATTTGTAAGTTTGCTTTATTACAAAAAAACTAACAGTCACTAATATTTATGGTGTTCTCGTGGTAATGGAGAGAGAGACAGAATATCAACCAAAAAGTCAAATCATTGAGTGAAATAAGTATTAGATCTCCTACAATCCAACCAGAATTCTGGCTTCCAGAGATTGTAATTGAATGTTATTTAATCGACTGATCTCAAATCATTACATGTATAAAGCATGTGTGTCTAACCTCTCCACTGCCATGGGTAAGACCAAAGAGTTGTCCAAGGACATCAGGGACAAGATTGTAGACTAGAGCAACAAGACTATCAGGAAGAAGCTTGATGAGAGGGTGACAATTTTTGGTTTGATTATTTGGAAATAGAAGAAACAAGAAATTATCATCAATCATACTTCTTCTGGAGCTCCATACAAGATCTTGCCATATGTGGTGAGGATGATCATGAGTAAGGTGGTGAATCATCCCAAGAAGAGAAAGCAGATGAAACCAAAGTTGAGCAGCATCTACTTGTTTGGAGAAAGGGTAATGCTGAGTATGACCCAAAGAACACCATTGCCACAGCAAGGCACAGAGGTGGAAACATTATGCTTTTTGCTAAGGGTAGAGGATGACTAAACTGCATTGAGGGGCTAACAGATGGACCCATATACCATAAAATCTGGGATGAGAACCTCCTTTCCTCAGCCAGAACATTGTTTTCCTGGAAGACTCATCCACAACCCATCTAAATCATCCAAAAAGTACCACCAACACAACAAAGGCTAAAGAAGAAGTGCATTTAGGCCATGGAGTGGACTTGTCAGTCTCCAGACCTCAATCTGTGTAACGAGTTAAAGTTTTGAGTTGACAAATGTCATCAAAGAAAACTAAAGGATTTAGAGAGTTTCTGTAAAGAGGAAAATTCCTGTGCATGGTCTTGATGACCAACTACAAGAAATGTCTGACAACTTTCCAAACTGATGTTTGTGTTTGTCATGGTCTGCGGTGGGTGGCTGGAATTTCCATAAGGCTCCTGAACTTACCTGGGATCCAGCTCCTGCACACCTGGAGCCTATTGCAGCCAATCAAGCCAGAGGGATTTAAGCCACACGTTGATGTTCATTCACTGCCAGTTCGTCATCAACACATGTTGGTAACAGGCCTTATACTTCAAGTTCTTGCTGTGATCTATCTTGTTAACAAGACTCTCTTGTGCTGCAGTTGCTGTATTCACCTTGGCTCACGCTCCACCTCCAGACTCAGGATACCAAGCAATCATTTTGAAAATCCCTCTGTGCCTCACCTGCCTGCCCTCCTGCCATCACACTCCATCTGAAGCCCCGGATCTCAGGTCAGCCTTTCCACGCCACTCAACCTCCCCTGGATTCCCATCACCCCCCTCTCAACACCCCATATCCCCTACTGCAATGTGACTGCTCCCTGCTCAGCTCCACTCGGCATCTCAGGCCTCATTCCCTCGCCCTAGCCACGTTTCCCAGGCCACGCCTCGTCAAACTCCATGTCTTATTGTTTTTTTCTTTGCTATGTTTTTTGCACTTAAGCCTAATAAATTGTTACAACATCTGCTGTCTCTGCTCTGGGTTTCTGCACCTGAGTCCTGTTCAGTACAGGCCACTCGGCCCCGTGACAGTGTTTGTATAAAACTAAACCCCTGATGTTCTCTCATAAAATACCAACTCCAGTATATCCATACTGGTTCATAGATTCATGTCAGTATATATCAGATCCCAACATCTGGAGCATTTTCATACAATACCAGAAAGTAACCATTAGTTTACCCTACACTCCATCCAAGACTCATTTATTTAAATGTTGTACGTCAGTGTAATTGTGGGAAACTCTGTTCTTGCATCCAGTGTCTGTATGTTTTATATACCAATGACAGTCTCTCTTGTATTGTTTTATATGACATCGACTGAGTTCATTTGTATGTGGGTTTGGTCTGGCTTGCCAGAGGGGCGTTTGTAGTTAAAGTTTTATACACTTTCGCTCATAACATTTGTTTTCTCCTTAAACTTCCACTTCAGCTCTAATCCCTAAAGTGCCAGAGGGACTCAAATGTGTCTTATGTTTAATTAACAAATGCTGTAGTAAAGAAGCTGCAGAAAATTTGATATATGCTCTATATGCCATGGCCTAAAAACTTCCTTTTTAGTGTCCCTCTCTGAGGCAGGGATTGTAAAATTAAAAAGCAGACATTCATTACACGTCATGGATCCAACAGGGAACACCCGGTTTTGCCTTGAGCTACTTCATCATTCAGTGCACATTAAAGGATCTGGCTATGAAAAGTAGCCATTACTTAAAACCAGTGTTAGCTCAATGTCAACACCTTACGCCATTTCAATCCAAATTATTTTTTAAAGCTGCAGCCTCTGCACCCATCATCTGCCCCTCGTTTAAGATGATGTTTTCACTCCATGCTTGGGCCTAATTGCCCCATGTAAACCATGTTGCAATTACATAGTATAACTACTTGTAAAGCCAGAAACATATTTGCTCCAAAGTTTGCCAGCTATGGTGGAAAGTGTGACTGAGAAGAAAATTTGCAGGTTGTATAAAATGACCCAATTGCTATTTTCAAAGAGGGGTTTCAGACATTTGGGACACTAATCAGTGAGCTGAAGCGTGTGCTGTCTGTACATGTCCAGTGAAAGCAATCAAGTTCCATTAGCAGTCGCTGGGATTGATCCCTAAAATTACAGTGGGGAATAATTGCAACTTGGAACACCCAGTACTGTTTAACCCTCCTGTCCTGTGTTGCATCTCTAAATATGGCGTTCCAAGAATACACAACTGGCTACTAAATTGGCACATAGTACTCTACAGGGAGGAGATACCACTTCACTATCCAGCATGAATGGTGATGATGGATATATCTGTCAAGCTTTAGTTGCAAACCGAACCCTCTGGTTTTCATGCACTGTCGATACAAGCTGAATTAACAAATCATGCTTTTTTGCACACTTAAGTCTTGCCAAAAGTCCTCAGTCATGCTGGAATAACAAAGAAGCATACGTGTTTGACTTGTTCATTTATAATGCCAGTGCTGTTAAAACTTCAGTGAAATTTTTCACTTATTTGTGTGTCATCACCTCCATAATTCTGCTGCTGCTATCTTTGGTTCTCGAGTCTCCAGATATTTTTCTCCGTGAGCAGACAGCTGCAAAGCTCTGAAGTATTTGGGAGTGCTTGGGCAAACTGACAGCAAGAGGTAGACTGGGACAGGGGTTATTTATGCATCAGGCAAAAAGAAAGGGCATTTATTAGTGTCAGAATTAAAGTTGAACGAACAGGTTTGAGTTTAGAGGTCAAATAGAAGAGGAGACCACATCAATGAGATGTTGTGGCCAACACGCCAAATAAGAAGAATGCACTTTTGAGAATAGGCCTAATTGACCACTTTTACAAATATTACTGTTAATTCAGCGAAGAAATTTAAGCCACCGGTGTCTACTACGGTTTTGTACTTTGTCTTTATGTCTTAAGGTGCGCAATCAGTTACAGATTTAAATAGGATGTTCTATAATGCCTTGCTGATGATTTGTTGATTTGGTGCTATTCCCCTCAGTTACATGTCTTCCCCTCAGGTCCAGAGTTGTGATAGTTTGATGAAAAGAGCCTGATGAAAACTCTGGGATAATATAATTTTTGGTGGCGTGCCATACGGAGCTCTCAGGTTGGTTCGCGATCCAGTGAGGGGAAACCTGGCTGGGCTTATGGTTCACAGCTGTGCAGCTGGGAGCACACGCCAATTCATCACTGTCTGCCGTGTGGGGAACTTGGCATTTTTGAGTATCTTTACTATCCTTTGTCTGCAAATAAATATAACTGCCTGTTGGCTATCAGGATCCTCTCCTTTCCAGTTTAGTGTTAACGCAAGAAGAGAGGCTTTAGGTGAGGCAAATACAAAGCTGAAAAGTGCGCTGAGCGTTATCACGTCATATTTCAAAAAAAGAAGTGGGGGTTGCATGTTGCAGTTACCCTATGAGGCCAATCAGTGTACTAGAATCCTACATTTAAACTTTCATCAAATCAGAGCACTGGTCTCTAAGATTTCACAATTTCCTCGATTTCAAGGACAGGTAAGGAAAAGAGCTATGATCTGTTAATGTGGCTGACAGGCATATCCTGAAGTCCAGGTCCCCCCCTCCCCTTCATCTACCTTTACACTGACTACAACAGACAGATCCGGTGAGTAAAGAGTGTTTCATTAGAAATGCTTAGATGTTAAGTGCCGTAACAGTTCAGGGTGATTGCTGCACGAAGCGTCATCCAGTCTGTTCTTCCTCTCCTATTTAGGGGAGAAAAAAGTCAGGGGCTTTAGCAAGAAAAAAGAAAATGTTCCGTTTACTACAGTATAACACAACGATCCTGATCTCTAAAGGCTTGGCCGCAAACAAACAGATCAGTCACATGGAAAAACTAAGCACACCTCTATAATTATCACACTTTCAAATCCATAATGTGATCATCAGTCGTTCCAGACTCCCAAACTTGTCCTATTTAAACCTCTGACATCCAGGGCCTGCTGTTCTCTTTGCTACTAAAGTGTTTGGTGTCATCATGCCAAGATCTAAAGAGCCCTCTAAGGCCTTCAGAAAAGAGGTTTTGGATGCCTATGAGTCTGCTAGGGGATTTAAAAAGATCTCCAAATTATTTGAAAAAATAAATCATTCTACTATAAGGAAAATTATCTACAAGTGGTGTAGATTTTAAACAACTGTCAGCTGGTTTAGGACTGGCCATGCCAGGAAAATCCACACTACAGCAGGCTGTTTGACACCAAAAAAAGTCTCCAAGAACCTACAAATTTTATAAGAAGATCTGGAGGTAACTCTTCAAACTGTGGGTGTCAAAATGCATACTTCGTCAGTCACAAAAAGCATGCATGTGATATGTGGAGGGTGTGCCAGGAAAAAGCCTTTGCTGTCCACGAGGAACACTGAAGGTGAACTGCTTTTGTCAAAGGACACAGAGTCAAATGTGCTCTAGACACACAAATGAAAGAGTTGTTTGGAAACAGTAACTGAGGATATGTTAGGTGCAGTCTAAATATGGCTTTTCAGGAGACCACCTGTGACGTCTGGAAGAAATCTGTAAGTTTGGGGTTTCTCTTTTTGCCTTAGGAACTGGGGGGCTCAGAGTCATTGATTTAACTATGAATTCCACATCGTTCTGAAGAGTACTTGAGGACAAAGTGAGACCACCTGTACAAAAGTTACAAGTCAGCCAGAAATGAACCTTTGAAGAAGATAATAATACAAACTGTACCATATTCACACCTGATGCTAGCTAAATCACTCCCAGTAAAACTAAGCTAGCTATAAAATAAAGACAAACCACACTTTCAGTGAGGAGCTACAATATCAGTAAGATGGTCAAAATAATAATATATTGTCAGCCATGCCTCCAAATTTCTTGCTTCAGGTTTTTGCGACTTTCCTGAGTAAAAATGTACACGCTAAAGTAAATTTGTACCTTTAGCTCGTCTTGTTTGCAGTGTAGCCCGTCTTATCTGAGGAGAATGAAACTGTCATTCTCATCATGAAAGGAACCAACCAGGGACCAAATCACCTGCTCGAAGACCATCAGGCAGAGGTGAATGTGTTTGATAAGTCTTTATTTATTTGTGTTCACATTCAAATCACATACCAGAAATACAAATGAGATTTTAAACCATGTTTGAACACATTAGCAATGTGTTTTCCTTTTGTTATTATAGAGCTTTTGCCTGTTATAATTCACCTACTATCCACAAAAGCTGGGGTAAACGTAAGATAAGACATTTTTAGTACAAGCCTTACTTTGCAAGCACATCAGTTAAATTAAGTAAAAAAAAACAAAAAACAATTCAGTTTATTCACATGTGTGCTATTACCCAAAAAGGACACAGTAACTAAGTAAACTCAGGTTTACTCATTTGAGTAAACCGGAGTTTGAGCACCCTCAAACCCTCAGGCAATTGCTCAAAGTGTGGTTTTCAGATGCTCTTTGAGAGGGGTGATTAGTGTGCTCATTTATGGAGTAGAGAAAGAAAATATTTGCTTTTTCAAATTTATAGGATATATATTTATAGGATATTACGCTATGAGCTCATGAGAGCTCTTTTAAAAGCGTCTTCAAAAAACGCTGAGAAACGCAAGTGCATGAGAGGACAGCATGCAACGAACTGTGAGGAGGAAATGGGTGCAGAGAGCAGGCGGTGAGCAAACAGCGAGCTAGCACCACACGCAAGACTCGCTTCAACGGCCTGATGGTGTGAGCGAGCTGCAGTAATATAAAAGCTAATTTAGTGATTGAGAACAGAAGCCGTGTTCACCCCCACAGTCCTTGGCTACCAGAGAGCACAGCCGTCTGTTGGATGGAGCTCTAAGAGGTTGTTGTGCACATGCATGTTTTTGATGGCAGCAACGGCAAGCAAACCACACAACTTCTGCCGCTGCTGTGCAACAGTTTGTGATTTTTATATTAAAAATACACTTTAGACACTGGAGGGGACAGAAAGCCACTTCTAATATTTGGAAGGAATTTTTACTGGTCATTAGTTTCTTTTATGAAATATTGCAGCAGAACGCCTGGGGAGATGTGGGATCTAAAAAAAAAAACTTCAAAAGAGCGGTTGCCTTTTAAAACAATTAAGCTCGTATCACAATACATGGCAAACACTCAAAGGACTGCAAAGACCTAAAAATTAAGTTATATATTTACTGCCCTGTCCACCGAAAATAAGGACAGAGAAATTTCACAGCTACAGAGAGGATATTTCCACCCATAAGACTCATGTAATGTTCAATAAAGTAGACATCCATCCATCACTCCCACCTATGGGAAACATCTGTTGGAGTGTGCGGAGACAGGGTGAAGGTTAGGTCAATGGTGAGACACAACAGTTGGGATACATGGGTGTGGCAGACAACAGGGCCCACATGCACCCTCAAAACAGGAGCAACAACATAACGGATATCCCTCCTCTATTTCCATCCATTCAGTGTCGCGATGAGAATCATGGGATCTTGAATGGTGACCAGAAAGGCCAGAGTCGGACATAATTGCTGTCCCTGCTGAAGTGTGGGGGCGTAACCTCTCATTTCCCTTGAATAATGTCGCTGTTTTGGACAGCAAGCCAAAGAAAGTGGCAGTTTCTTTCCCACAGGATTTGTGGCTCAACTAATACATTCTGCTGTGGCTTTATGACCAATGAGGCTGAGGGCCAGGTTCCTGAAACTACTGTGCTCCACAAGGTTCAACATCAAGGCCTTCATTCACAAAGCAGCCAACCATCCATCTTCTTTGGCCTATCCAGTTCAAGGACATCAGGGGAAGCCTATTCTAGCTGCTATGGGATGAGTGGCAGGGTACACCCTGGACAGGTTGCCAGTATGTTGCAGGGCTAACACAGAGAGACAGGCGACTTAGGATTGCTAATTAACTGCATGTTTCTGGGGGAGTCCCCAAAGACATGCCACGGAGAACATGAAAACGCCACACAAAATCAGGGTAGATGGTTGAGTCCGGACTCAGGACCTTATTGCCAGGAGGCAACTGGTCCAACCACCACACCACCAAGCTGTTTGCAAATCTTCAGAGAATTCAGGAAAACTTTCACAGAAAATAAAGTGTCTGTAACTTCTGTAGTTGGGTTGTGAGGTTGACCGTATTGCTACAGTAGAGAGATTCAGACAATCCCTGATGTCTGACATATGCCTGTGAGGGATCCTGTGGAATCACTGGTTAATAGTAGATTTATACAGCAATGTTTGTGCAAGCGGACCAACTTGTTTTTCTAAAAGAAAAAGAGCTGATGGAAACTTAATGAAATAAAACATCCATGTGAGCAGAGTTGCCACTAAGTTGCCGCAAAAGAAGAAAAGAGATTTTCCTCTTTGTTTGCTCAAAAAATTAAACGAGATTTTCTTAAACATTTCTTAAGAATGAGTTTTGACATTTGCTCGTGTTGCTGAAGCCACAAATCTCGCTACATGGAATTAAAGATCCATTAATCACTGAGAATTTATTTGCTCTGACTGCTTTAGAGACAGTGGCTGCCTCCAGCTCTTACTTTTTGTGTTTTTGGGAGGAAGTTGCTTCTTCAGCGTAATAAACTCACTCATCCACTCCTCCTTCATCTGTGCTCTTCCAGTGACCCCCACGAACAGCTGGGAGTGCTTAATCTTTAAATGGCAACGACAATTTTCAACCACATATTTTCAGCGTTTTGCTAATTTTTAATTTTTGCACGTGGCTGATATTAATGACGGAAGCCCCGTGAGAACTTGTGGCAGCCCTTTGTGGTTGAGTGCTTTGCATCTAAGCTAACTGGGACCAGGACAGCGGGAGCAGAAGAAACTGAGAAACAAGTGAGAGGCAGTAGAAGCCAGCAGCCTTTTACTGCAAGACTGTTGAGCCTGACATGGGCTGTTTATAAGAAACAGGAACAGAAAACTGGGGGATCAGACGAAGGAAGGATCTCACTACTACTGCATTGTGTAGGGGGGGGAGTACTGGATTATTATTATGGCAATAACCTTTAAAATAAACTCAGCAACGAAGGCAGACAAAACAAACAAAAACTACTTTTGGGAAAAAGCTCAGTGTTTTTCACAAAAATCCTTCATTAGATTGTTTTATAGCTGCTGCTGATTTCAGGCCAATGCAACTGCTTTGGTAAAGAGATGATCCTAACTAGCCAAAAATCTACAACATTCTAGTTTTTACTGAGAAAAATAATGAGCTTGTTTATAAAATGTATTTTACTATTTATAATAAAAGCCCTACAAAATCTGAAAATACTGTAAGTAAACAGTGGAAAATTATGATTTAAATCCTGGTACTCTGCTGGTTGCTGAGGTGGAGAAAAAACACTCTATTGTGTTCCTAACTGTTATAAACATTTCTTATCCACTTGTGCTAACAGCACTTAAATTTATGTGTTCAGACTGTTTTAGGGTACTTATCCAGAACATTTCTCAAGATGTCCTGTATTCCACATTGACGCCATACGACCAACAGTGAGTTATTCTGTTTCAGTGCTCTGTTGCAGGTTTTGGTGGTCGGATGTGTTCAGAAGCAAGCAGATGTTGTTTTGACCTCGAGGTCTCTTTTAGTCACTTAGTGGAGAGAAGGTAACTCCAAAGAGTTTTACTCTTACATACGTATGAATTTGGAGAAAGAACTAATGTGAGAAAGTCAGATTTATTTTTGTGGAGATGGTCAGAGAGCGAGGAGGGCTTCCAAAAATGGTTGCTCGAGCTCCAGATGAGGTGAATGATGTAAGGTAGGAGTTCAGGATCAAAGTTCCCTGCGATAATGGAAACAAGAAGGCAAACAAATACACCCTGATCGATCGAGGTAAAGCATTTTATTTGAAACCCTTCTCAGAAGAACATATTTAAAAAGACTTACGGTATTGATATTTGTAACAATGTATCTTAAGCACTTTCGTCAACAGTTTCAGTGAACCACAAGACAGAAGATTTCCATGAACATAAACAGTATTAGTACAAAAGTTATAGCAGGGAAGTAACAGTAGACATTCGTACTTAATGAAAGGCAAACTTGCTTTTTTAAAAGATATTCTCTTGTTATAAAACTGGCTGTAAAATAAGCTGAACACTTGCAAAAATAGGGGATGTGCCATTTGAATGTGCTGTGGGTGAAACTGCATACTGGCTTAAGCAGCTTTCAGAAGCAGTAGATGTGGATCATTAAAGTATCATTAGTAGAGACTGAACCTAATGAGCACGTCAGTTCTGTATTATAACAGAACAACAGAACATTTACTTAGTGTTAAACCATAACATAACGTGCCAACAAAGCAGCTTTAATGTGTGTGAAGTGAAAATATTATTAACAGTAGCAGCCCAAAGGCGTAAGTGACACGATTTCTTCCTCTAATGATCAAAAACAAAGCTAAAATAGCTAAAAAGTTCACGCTATTTGTCATGTTTAACAATATTTTGCAAATGCTAATTTGATTACTGTCAAACTGTATTTTGGGCTTTTTTAGATATTTTCTTTTGTTTCAATTAAACAATTCAAGCTGAATTTAATAACCCTGCTGCTGTGATCAGTTTCTATAAGTGGCCATGCACAGTAATCAGACGTTGTGCACACAGCTCCTCGTCATCAGAACCAATCATGTTGCTCAGTGTTTGCCTGCTTTAATTGCTGGCCTATCACATAATCCTTCCAGAGGAAAAACAAAGAAGATTAACTTTCACAAATAATCCCACCATTATCAATTATTTGTCAGTAATGAAATATAAAGGAAACATATACATATACACGTCACTTAATTAGTTTGATTGGTTGACCATTTCTAGAAATTCGAACTCCTACTCTTGCCAACTCACGTCCTATAAAAGAGCTCCATTTGAGGCGGGCGTCCACTTTACCTGCAAGACAAGATGTTTCCCACAGAGGTTTGACCTGAGTGGCCTAAACTAAACATTTTGTTTATGCGGTGCTCCACAGAGGTGTGTTTAGCACCCGTTTTACAATGTTTGAGAACCACTATAGGGGAGTTAGGGATGAACATAGTGATTCCTAACATTTGTGAAAGGCCAGTTTGAATTGAGAAGGCGGGGTTTGAAGATATATTTAGGCGGACTTTTGGATGAGGGAGAGATGGGGATGAATGGGTTGACATTTTGGAAGTTGCTGCTTGTGTAATGATTAGAAGGCAATAAACTGTTAAATCAAGTCAAAGTGATGTCTCCCATTTTCCCCACCACATCTTAATGTGTGATACCCATAAAATCCCATTTCCTAAGCAGAGTTTCTCCAAAGTGAATCGAAACAGTAGAAAAGCATTAAGTCAACCATATCCAGGTGACTATTACATCTTTGGAAAAAATTCCACTGGACTACTACACCTATTTAGTGAACTTATACACCTTTGGGAAAACATCTTTGCATCTTTGGAAAAAAAACACACTAAAACATCCAGTGCCTATATAAATAACTTCCTCCTAATGTTTCTGTGTCGACAGGAATCACTTCACACCCCCACTGACCAGAGGGGCCTGCAGAGCGGTGGCTGTGCAACGACTGTCTCCAACTGCACTGGCACGTGTCCCCCTGTGTGCATTCAGTGTGCATGCGTGTACATCCCACTTCCAAACCGTGGCTCAGCAAAGGGGTTACAGCTGCATGCGCACATGCTTCTGCAAGTTTGTTCACATGAAAGTCGTGCAGGGTAGGCTCGACATTAAAAACCTGAGCATGAACCACAACACTCGACAGCCTTTCCGCCGCTCCAAAGGTCAGATTATATCCGACTATTAGTGGCTTGTATAATGGATCTCGTTAGGTCTTACTGCAGAACAAAGTTTTGAGCTCTCCAGAAATCTCTAAGTTTGGAAGTTTATTTTTTGCTAATATGAAATTGAACATTTAAAATGTTTTCGTATGTTCAAAGAGGTATTATTATGTGGAGCTAAGCAAAAAGGAACAAACTGGATATATGGAGTACCACAGAGTGGCATGCTTTTTTTCTTGTATCTGCAGTAAATCACTACATTATGTTTGTGGGCAGCTGTGGGGCTGAATCAAAATAAAAGTAAATGGATGGATTCAATGGATGAATCTAAATTTGTACAATGTGTGCTGTGTGGTAAAATTACAATGGTGTACCACTGAGGTTTCCAGTGACACACTTCCAGTTCTTCCACATAGGCTTGTTTATATAGATAACGAACCAATGGCAACATTACATCCCTCGGCTAAGCACTTAAACACTGCCAGCTCCTGAACATAATGAAGCCCCAATGAATACATTGCTTAGAAGTCTGATGCACTTTTAAGGTCCACATATAAAAGCTGTGCTCTCTGGTGGAAAAATGACTTTAACAAACTGTGTAGCAGCAGGCTTAAGTGGTGTGTTTGTTCCCCTCATTTCGCTGCAGCAATGTCACATCCATGTTGACCAGGAGCAGCATGCAACATGATCCAAGAACCAGTCAGTCTTACTCTACAAGCTTCTGGCTAATCTCCACCTGCTCATTGTCTGCCTCTTATTCAAAATTCACTTGAGCAAGCAAAGCTTCATTTTTACAGCACGTTTAATTCCAGATGGAAGCTCAACTTAAAATCAGTTTTTCTCCCAGGTCAAAGCATTAGAAACACCTTCCGACCTTTCTATGTTTTACATGCAAATTTAAGACCGCTCTACACATCAATGTGGTTTGCAAAGAAGCAGAGACAAGGCATTCCCAGGATTTTCAGGGCAAAAACAAACCGTGAAAGGAAAACACGAAAGATAAAGTGAGCCAGCCTATGGGTACGAGCACGAAAAGGCTGTGAACTTACAGCATATGTCCAGTTAAAATCTGAGAAACTGCTGTTCTTCTTCTACTTATAACCACATTATTTTGTGGAAAAAGTCAAAGAGCAGTCTCATCCGTGTCGAGGAGTGTGTGCAAAACATTTGCCCTCCAGTTTTATGTGATTTTTAAATAGCATCCAAAAGACCTCTAAAAGCAAACATACATCCACATGACGCTCACTAAACAAGTCTGTCCTGTGAGAAGCGAGGATGCCTGAGAGGTGCCAGAGGCAGCGTTTTTGCCAACCTCACGTTACTCAGATTTCACCAAATAAAGTCTCCTGAAGTGCACAGCTAGGATAAGACATCATATCTCTCTTTACTGCCCTTTGTTCTTGCTCGCTCTCTCTCCCAGCTGGGATCTCGAGGAATATAATACTCCACTTGTTAGCTGCTCCCTGACTGTGGCAACACGAACACTCGTTCCACATTTAAAAACTGAACCGCGAGCTTTTTGCACTTCAGAGAGCTCCAGTGAGTCCTGACCTCCAAGAAGGGACCTGTGGACCATGCTCCCCCTCCTGAGGTGAGGTGTGGGAGGAGCAGGCATGCAGTCTGGGAGGGCTGCACATATTGTTGCACGTGTATGCACATTCTGTCACCAATGGAGGTGTCATGGTGTTAAGCGTGCTTTGCTGGATGGTGCCTGGCTGTGGGATCTGAGGTTCAAATTCTCCTGTGCCAGGTCTAGCAGACCTTACAGCTTCACCAGCATCCCCCAACAGGCCATTCCTCCATTTCAGTGTTGCAGACTCCACTGAAGAAGCAAAAAGCACAAACAGGCAGCAATGTTTTGCTGAGGGGAAGCGGGTGAGGGAAGTCAAGGTAAATAACATTCCCTGTATTCTCCAGTGAGCCAGAGACTGTTGAACTGCTTTTTCTGTGTCTCTAAAGAGGAAGGGGAAAAGCAGGGAACCATTCAAATTTATAACTTTCAGGGCAGATATTTCGAATTCTTAATCCGAAGAACACAAGAAGCGTGACGGCTTAAGGCACCATTAGGTTCCGTGGATGCCGAAAACATGTTGAGCAACAGAGTAAGGCCCGTCTCATCTGCTCACAGCACCCACGAAAAGCATGTTTGACACAAACCCAGAAGAAACTGCAGAAGTAAACCTGTGATGTGCGACCTGGATTTATTTGAAACCCCCCAAACACCCAAGCTCCACACTTCCACTCAAAAAACTCTGAGCGTGTAACAGAAAAAAAAAATGAAAACAAACGCTCGCCGTGCCGGGTAAGAAGCGTACTCATGGCAACAAAAGTGCAAACGTTTTTCTCATTTAGATTAGTAAAAGCCTTAAAATACTACATACCAGGACCTGGCAAAGGCTGCGCTTTGGAATGCTTTCAGTTGAAAATTACCAATAATTACCAGTCGCATTTTGTAATTTTCATCAATTTACTTCACAAAGCTTTTCTTATGAAAGAGCCTCTTTAGTACAAATAGCTGGCCAAAGCTGTCTACAAGGATTTATGGTTTCAGCAAACAATCCCCAGTCCCATGGAAGCGATGTAAAGCACAGGGTGAAAGCACGCTGGTTCTGCGCACAACACAAAATAAAGCCCGTCCGTATGAAACTGCGAGACACCAAGAGGGGTCGTCAAATAAACTCATCTCTTATGTTAATTGTGAGAGCACCTGAAATACTTTTCTTAAACAAGATCTGATCTGATCCAGCACATTCACCAAAAATAAAAAAGCTAACATTTAAACTCATTTACTTACAATCTTTAAATTTTGGAGAGTAAAGTAAATAAATTAGAGAACATTTTTTTGTGTGGTTAAGACAGACTCACTAACAGACAAGGACGGGTCACTAATGTGTTTTCCAGTGTGAAATACATTCTTTTCAGTGCCTAATTTCCCTCATGAATCTTAAGGGACTGGGCCATAGCAGAAGAAACGTTTGCTTATTTGAAACTATACACTGCACATGTTTTTAGAGCTTCTCAAATGCACAGAAAAACTCTTTGAAATACAGTTGCAATAATACAAGAGGCAGACCAGAATTTTACACAGGGCTGTAAATTAAAAACAGAGCCCTGCACCAATAAATCGATAAACCCTCTCCAGCTCAGTCAGAACTATTAGAAATATTATTTTAACACATTCTTGCTAGCAGCTGTCTGTATATCATGAACCACAGCATTGCCGTGCACACTTAGTGCTGGAGATTGACAAGCTCCCTCACTGTAATGTTTCCTCGGGGTCACTCAGGTAAGTATCAGCCTTCCCCGTCCAGACTGGTTAAGACCGTGGTCACACTGAACAATGAGGCTGCCTGTGTTGTGTTTCCATGTCTGAGATTAAGAACAAATGTAATGCTGGTGCAGTTATGTGGCCTTTGGTAATTAAGCTCTTTAAAAGTCCAAAAATACATTATGGAGTAGTGTTGCAACTCTTAACTGGTACATTAATAAGGGCAAACATAGCGACAGATTAAAAAGGGTGGCATTTCTTGAATTTGCACATACATACACCCATTTTCTCACACTAGAATGTCAAATATAGACACACACGCACACTGGGAGCAGAAAAAAAGAGGGCTTGTCCGGTTTTTGTCGCTGCTTTAACTACAAAAGGCATCCAGCTTAATGACTTTTGCAAATTGGACATAACGTGTTCAGAACACCCACTGCTGAGTCCAGCAAACCACTTATGGCTAGTGTGGAACCACATACACTGTAACAGCAAATCAAGCAAAAGCAGACCTTTTAATGAACATGGGAAAAAATATTTGGCTGCAATAGCATTACCACTAAATATATATATATATATATATATATATATATGGATTTTAAGTCACTTTAATTATGAGGTGCTCACTCATACTCACAGGGAGACTTCTCATGTGAAAGTTGTATATAAAGTTGTTCTGTGAAACATGATTGAATTAGAGAGGAAGCTAACATTGTTTCCCCAATATACTGAACTATGTGTGTATTATCATCTGTGACAAGACATCAGTTACAGTGTAATCTTAATACAGAATCTCTGCATCACTTGCAGAGACAAACATAAACAGTCTTTGGAGCTGAGCATGGAAACAGCCCGACAGGCTCGAATGTTAGACAAAACAATGCTTGTTACTTTTTGGAAGAGTGCTACACAACTGCCACGATGAGGAAAGCTGGCGGATGTAGGCTGACAGAGGAGAAAAACTTGACCATAAAAAAAACATTGTTCTCTGTTGGTCTTGAACAGCTCTGACCCCACTCTTTGGCCTGAACCGTATTGCTGCTGCATTTTACCCTCATGTCCAGGAACAGTCCTTAGCAACAGTTACCCCCAGCTACAGCCCTTTGACTTGCACTGTAATGGCATCTAGGGTCTACGGTAGAAATGGCACTTGGCACACACTGAGCTGTTTGCTTTTCTGAATTCCCATGACGGCTAGAAAGTGGAGTCATGTTTCCGCCGTCGAATAAAAACCCACTTTGTTTCTGCTCCATCGGTCAAAGGCTCTGAAAATAGTCACAGCTTTTCAAAGTTTATTACTCAAGTGTTTTTCACACATCAGTAAAACAAGGGCGGTGGGAGAGCAAAGCACATTTTCCTTGGTGCAATCCTGCTAGATTTATACTAAAAGACACCATATAAACTACAAGTAATCACTATTTTTGACTCTACCAAAAAAGCATTAATATGGAGGCAGAAATCCAGGTACAACCGCACTGTAACTGTAACTACTCCTTTCTCATTGATGGTAATGCAGTTATTGGGGTACTTGGACAGTTGACACAGGGACGTGACATACATTAAATGTATGTGTTACTGTATTTAAATTACATTTTTAGTAATGCAGTAATGTAGCAAGTTACTGTACTGAATTCAGTACTTACATTACAGTTATTACTTCCATCACAGTTCATCAGTTACCTGCATGGTGGGTGAATAGAAAGAAAGAAAATCATGAAACAAAGTTGTTTTTTATTCCTGCATACTTGCATTACAATTAGTTGATTTCAGGTTCAAATTTTATTTGTCATAGTCAGAGCCCTCTCAATGTTGCATCTAAAAGAAAACAAAATTGCACATAACTAAAAATTAAAATAAACTATATAAATAAATAAAAAAACTATTTATTTATGTAAAAAAAAGAGTAGACTAAATAAATACAGATTACTAAGTGTGCCATAGGAGCAAAGTGGTGGAACAGTCTATAGCACACATGTGGACATTACTTTTATTTTTATTGAACAAAAGGACAAATGTGCAATGGTAAAGTGCACACTCTATCTGGGACAGAAACCACAGCATTATGCTGCCAAGAACAGCAGCCAGAGCCTCATCTTAAACAGGTACTGAAGGCAGTGATGAGTATGTTTGTGTTTCACTGTGGCTTTAAAGTCTATTTGAGCCTCCACACAAGTTAATTCTGTTCATCTAGAATTAGGGTTTTCACTCATCCAAGGGACTCATCCAAGTGACTTCTTCAGTCACAGGCCAAGGGATTTATCTTGATATGTGGGGCTGGAGCCTCAAGGTTATATTGGTTTTTTTTGTTTTTTTTAATGTTTATTTATAAGATCTTAAGTTCAAAGTTACATAACGGCACACCAGACAAAGGACATAAGATTCAAAAACAATAACATTTAAGCACAGAAAAAAACACACCAAACACAACAAAAAAAAACCCAAACAGGAAAACAGGAAAGAAAAGGAAAAAAATAATAAAAACAAAATAAATAAATAAAAATACACCAGTTAGCCAGTACAAATCAAAAGTTCAAAAGAAACACCATTGTCCAAAGAAGATGATCTTCTGTGTGAGTTTAGGCAGGGCAACAGAGAGTTCACCAAGACCAGAAGATGTGGGAAACGTGTCCAGAAAGGAATCAAGGTCCGGCAGAGGTGCAGTTTCACACAAAGTGCAGTCAAATGGGTTAAAGTTTATGTTAAATTCCCATTAATATGATTGAGAAAAGGGCCCCAGATTTCGACAAACTTAAAATGGGTGTCAGCCAAACGATAACGAACCTCTTCAATATACAAACAAGCAATCATCTCACGTAGCCAAACCCTGAACAGTGGAGGAGATGGTGATTTCCAGGCTCTAAGAATAAGTCTTTTAGCTACAATCATGCCAAACATTAAGGCTTTCTGAAGAGGACGTCTGAGTGCCAATGAGGTTAGGGAGCAGCCTAGCACTGCAAGTACACCATCCGGCTCTAATTTTAAGTCATAAATCTGGTTATATATATTAAATATCTCTGCCCAGAAACTCCTGAGTGTGGGGCAAGACCAGAAAAGGTGACCAAGGGTTCCATCCATTGCTTTGCATCTGTCACACAAAGACGAAATAGACGGAAAAATGCTGCATAGCTTTGTTTTAGAAAAATGCAGACGATGAATCAAGTTTATATTGTTAACTGGTAATTATGAGACAACGCATTTCAGGTCATTTTATGGAGGAACCAGCGGTTCATTACTTTTATGAAAAGTAACAAGTAATGTGAAATGGCTTTGCTGTGCCACAGCTCCACCTCACCAAATGATGCCCTATTGTTGCTCCACATGCAGCACTGTGCAATGACATCAGCAAGATGGTGACAGAACCTGTTATCAGTATCGAGAGAAAAAAGATTCTATTAAATCCCAGAGAGCAATTTTTACAAATTTGGTGATGTATAAATGAAATGAAATTGAACTGCATTTTCCCAGCAGTGAGGTGTTCTTACTATGTTACGGTGTGTTCACACCGAACGCGATGGACGCGAATAGAGCGTCAGGTTTACATGTAAAGTCAATGGAAAAGCGCGATGACGCGCGATTGTGGGTCCCGCGAAAATTCGGAAGCAGATTTGCGTCGCGAAAACGCCAAAACGCGTGAAACGCGCGTCAGTGTAGCGCGTCTGGCGCGTTTGACTCGCGAATAAAACCACGCGCGTGAGTTTTTGTGTTGCATTTTGTGCATACGCGCGTTTCGCGTCTACCGCTCGAGTTGGAAAAAGCTGAACTCCAGCGTCAAATCGCGCCGCGACAACCAATCAGGAGCCTGGTGACGTGGCTCTGACCTAGGTCAAAGGGGCAGATCCAGCCAAAGCCCTTCATTCTTCATTCAGTATGGAGGAAAAGCTAATCAGAGCCGTGGCTAATCACCCGGAGTTATATGATGCTAGCTACTACTTCTACCGAGACAGGAATAAAAAGGACCTAGCTTGGAGACACATAAGTGAGGAGATCGGGCAACCTGGTAAGTTCATTCATTCTTCTTTTTAATTTTCAGACTGACCCGATGTACCCGCGCAAAAGCTAGCAAGCCCGCCTACTGTCCCGCTATTTTCCCACTGATGTACAAATACCTTTCCGCTAACAAGATAATGCGTTTATTCAGAGGACATCTGCAGGAGAAAGTGGAAGAGCCTCAGGGACACTTATAATAAGGAGAAGAAGACAGAGAAGGAGAAGGGGAGTGGGTCTGCAGCAGGATCGGGGAGAAAATGGAAGTTCTTCGCGGTCATGGGGTTTCTGGACCCCTTCCTCACCCCGCGGGAGACTAGCGGTAATATGGTGCGGACCGTGGAGAACTTCTCCCCCGAGGACCAGGGACAGCCCGAAGAGGCAGCAGGGGAGTGTCAGTCAGAAGGTATGTTTACAATGAGTTAATGTAGGCAGTTAATTTATGCGTGTTGTCATACAGGAACATATTTTGTTTATTAATAAACAGTATACAGTAGTCCCGCTGTTCATCCGTCACTGCCTCGCCTTTTCGCTGATTTTATTTATTGCACCGTACAGCTTTCAACGATGCGCATTGCATTCTGCAGCCCAAATGACAAATCTCCTCCGTGTCGTGTCTCCTGCGCTTGCCAAACTTATCATGTTTGGTTTTGATAACCATCATGTCCAATAGAAAAAAACAGCACAAAAACACTCATAACTATGACCCTTATTCGGAAATACACACCTGCACCGGGAGCAAAAAAGGCGCACAAAAGTGGCGCCGCAGACGGAGAAAAAGCGCGGCATAATACTTTTACGTTTTAAAATCGACAAAGGTTTTCACTTTGAGAATCAACTTGTGAGAACTGTGACTACTGTTCATGTGCTGCAATAAATGAGAGACCACTGTATATAATAATAAGTATATAAGTATATAATAATATAATATTCTCTATGACTGTTGTTTTCAACCTGTTAACATCTAATATTGTCTTGATAGAGTCAAGTAATCATGCAGCAGAGTCCTCAACTGTCTCTTCTCCTGGCTCTCCAGTCCCTGGTCCCTCAGCTCCTGCTGCTGCACCCACAGGTATGAACATCAAGCACTGACAGCTTTTTACTCGCTTGAATTCCCTTGTGATCACCTTTACTAAATATCTACAACCAATCTGTTTATATCCTGTTTTTTTCAATTTTGAAAATGAAAATCTAGTAGCAGCCTTCTCATTACTTTGTGTTGTTTTGTGCTGTGTTTTACAGGCCCACAGAGGAGGACAGTTCGAAGGCGGGCGAGGGACGGGTCCCAGGACGGTCCATCGGCGGTGGAGCTGGCCATCCTGGAGTCCCTAAAGAGGCCACGCCCGTCTCCAACAGAACATTTCCTCCTCGGCCTTGTTCCTGTTCTGGAGAGCATGCCGCCTCAGACACGAGAATTCGTGAAATTTCAAATTTATAAATTAGTTTTTGAAAACAGCACAGCTGTGTTAAATTTGGAAACATTGGACCCTAATGATCAGTAGTTTTCTGATGAGGCAGCAGCTCTCCAGGGCAGAAACAATGTTCTTATTTTTCTCCTCCTTCTCCCTGAGGCTCTTCCACTCCAAGCTGGGTCCTTTTTATTCCTGTCTCTCTGTAAATAGTTAAATTTCATATATTTATGATAAATGTTTTTGTTAATGAATTTATATATTTTTTCAAATAAACATTTATAATGACTAATGTCTCTGTTCTACTACACAGCAAATATTGGCACCCGACTTGACACAAGTAGAATTTATTTCATATTATACTAATGACAAAACATACTAATACAGTGGGATGCAAAAGTTTGGGCAACATTGTGAAAAGTAATTATTTTCCTGTACAAATTATTGGTTGTCACAATAAAAATTGTCAGTTAAATATATCATATAGGAGACACACACAGTGATATTTGAGAAGTGAAATGCAGTTTACAGAAAGTGTGCAATAACTGTTTAAATCAAGCAGGTGCATAAATTTGCGACACAAAAAAAGAGAAATGAAATAAATATTTAGTGTATATCAATGTGTGTGTCTCCTATATGATATATGTAACTGACATTTTTCATTGTAACTGCGATTCATACAGGAAAATAATGACTTTTAATAAGGTTGCCCAAACTTTTGCACCACACTGTATATAGGAACATAGTGAAGACAAGTTACTTAAGAGAGTAAAAAGAGGTTAGTTTATTTTGGAGTAGAGCTCCATTTATTAAGAAAAAATTAAAAGGACAGGAACACTCTTTAGAGGTTTGTGGGTGGCTCTTAAAAGAGCCGTTGTGGGGAAGTCACTCGGACTTCAAACAGGCTACTCCTTTGGTTGCCAAGACACAGCTCCCTCCGCCGAGAAGTGAGCCATGAACCAGGACAGCCTCTCTGGAGGAGTTGTTTGCTGGCAAGGAACCTGGACAAAATTGTTTAAAATGAGTATTATGTGTACTGCAGTTACAAAATACATTATTGAAATTCCAAAATTACAAATTGAAAAACATAAATCTTACATAAAACCTTTTGTAATTATAAGGATAATTACATGATATATATTAGATATAATCTAAAACAGTCTGCGGGGATTATATACAAATATTCAACTATCCCAGAATTAAACCAGGTCTAAATAAAAAGGAGTGAGTATCACTACAAAGGTTAACTCAGTGGTCCTAATGCTACAGTTTGATATCAGCAAACACCGAGCGCATACATTGATATGACACCACAGACATGCTATCATTCAAACACTGATAACAGCATAAATCGAATTAAATCGGGACTTGATGAGACCTTCTGAGTATCACTAGAAATATTATAAACAGTCGTCTCCGTACCACATTCACTGTTAGCATAGCACATCCATGTTAGCAGTGTATAAATGGATGGTTTAGCATGTATTAGCACAGGTATCAATAAAGGACTACCGTATTAAATACTTTTACTAACCTCAGGCAGATGGACAGGCGCTCTGCAGGTGGGATTGAGCGCCTGTAATTGGTGTCTAGGCGGGCGATTCTGGGACCGACCCGGGGAAGCAGGTCCTCAAACTGGCCGAGTGAAAGACGGTGATGTCGCTGGAATCGGCCGTCATCCAGGCGCAGCTCCTGGAGCAAATGGTGAAACTCACCAAACTGCTCACGCCTCTGGAGGACCTGATGGACCCAGGTACGGCGAGGGCGTCTTTTACGCCGCTGCTCTGCTCTCCACAGTACATAGAGAAGGGAGACTCTCTCTTCAAGCGCTAACTCGACAGCTGCCATCTTGCAAAGATACCGGTCTGGCACAACTTCCTCCCACATCCCTCCCACATTTCCGGTTCACGCGCGTCAAAATATCATATTTTGACGCGCGATGGATTTTTCTTGGACACGTGTTGAGGCGCGAATGTGCACGCGTCAAATTAGGGGCGTTTGGGGCGTTTTTGTTCGCGTCCATCGCGTTCGGTGTGAACACACCGTTAGTCAGGCCAGCAATGGGACGACCTTGAAATCAGTGAGGGTTGCCAGATTCTCCTCGTCTTTGGCTATTTTGCAGAAATAAATACTAATACTTGCACAGCACCTCATTGTTTGTTGTGCTCAGCAATTTAACAATCAGTTGGAATCCACCGATGAGCGAGCGTGCCGTTTCTCCTGCATCCTAGAGTCAAAAAGTCTGTTATTAGCTTCAAACAAACACAGAAGATGATGAAGAGGGGAGCAGTCCAATGAATGAGGAAAGAAGAGATGCAGACTGGGACATTTGAGAAACGCAGACAAAACAAAGCCCGACCCTGTTTCCAGAAAACATCAGGATGCTTTTTAAAATGTAAATAAAAACAGAATGCAAGCATTTACAAATCATTTACACAAAGAGAAATGATCAAATGCTGAAACTTAATTCATGAGTTGAGAAACGGGTAACAAGAGAAAACTGGAAAAGTTGTGTAATGTTAAAAAATATCACATCTCAGAAATGATTAGTTAATAAACAATGAGGCCATTGCATGATGATGATGATGATGATTCAGTGTAAAACAAGTACGAGTCTTGAGTTAGCATGCAGAAGGACTGTCCTTTCTGTTTCAGACCACCTTGGAAAAACGGTTCAACAACAGAATAACATTTCTCAATATAAAACTTAATCAAGTACACGTATTACAACAGCATGGATCCACTGTAAAAGACTAATTTTGTGCATTGTTATTATTTACATTTTGAACCATATTCCAGCCTTTTTGGAAGTAGAGCTATATTCAGTGTCATTAATCTCACTGGTGGATGCTATGCAATGTATTCGTATTCCAGTTTCCTGTCCTGTGTGTTGGCTTTTGTTGAGCAAGCCAGATGCTCACAACCTTTTCCTTACTCCGGCCCTAATTTGTCATAGTGAAAAAGAAACATAGAATTTAAAGCTTAGAGGTGACATTTAAAACCTTTCCCTCAGTGTGAAACAATGTACACTTCATGGCTTCATGGTTTGAGTTCACGGTACTCTCTTCAACTTGTGGGGTGATGCCTACCAACCAACCAAAAGCTGGTGGGGAGCGCTGAGCGAACCACAGCGGAAGAGCTGGCAGAGACACCGGCTTCAGTTTGGTTTGGCACATCAGACCGCTGTTTAAAATCACAACTCACCATATCGTAAGCCACGGAAGAATACATCAAGGTGCCCAAGTCTGTAATGTTCAGTACTTTGAAAATAGAACCGAATTTTTCTCCAAAGCATACAATTATGGATCGCTGGATGCAACTCAGAAAGTACGCTTAATTTTGAGTCTGTCTTGACATCAATCTACATATCCAGAGCTGATGATGGGATTCTATCAAATTCAGCAACGAAAAATAGGCAGGAGCTGATTTACAGTTTTAGTGCACAGCTACTTTGGAAGAGCTTAATGTACTGTTGTGCTCTCCTCTCTTACAGAGAGCTCACAGCTGAGATCAAGCCAGGATGCGGTGTATGGGCCCTGTGATGCTGTGCCAGAGGATGAACCATGTGTGCAGTGCAGACCAGTGAGGAGGGTGCCAGAGCCAGGAGCTGACCCCCCGACGCACAGGAAGCTCTTCCTCAGGAATACTGATGATGGCTGGCCAGGAGTCCTTGCGACAGAGGAAGCTCTCTCAAGCCACCAGCTGCGACAGACTAGCCAGAATCTCTTTCATGGCCTGGACGGGCCCCCAGATTTGAAACCACAGCATTATGAGGCTGCACACGGAAAGGCCTTTCTTGCTATCCTCTCTCTCCCCTCCTCTTACCCAGGATGAAATGAAATAGAAAACACATTATGTGCTGTGCGTGATCTCAAGCTGAGGGGAGTGAGCCAAGCCCAGAATGGCAGCAGCATGCCCTGACCCCATCTCTAGAGCAATCAGACTTCTGTAGCATACATGGCTACTATGTAAAGGAAAAATAAATCAAGCATCTAAATGTGTCTCAGCATCCAAGGCAAATTAATGATACACCCCATTACGTGTGAGTGGGAAGGTTGTATTTCCTTGATTTAAGAACAAAGATAAATGAATGATTCACTTCTAAGTCTTTAGAGTACTTTTATGGTACTAAATCAACTTAAGTTGTAGACCTCTGGACACAGAGCATAGTGTCTGTCTATGTCTGTGTCCTTGGAGGGGCAAAAGTACCGTATGGAGCATCCAGCAGATGCATTTATACCATGGCTCTTTCATAAATCCACTATGGAACTGCTAACTCAAACCACATGGAGTTTTTATCTAAATAACAAATGCACCAAAGCAGCAGTATCAGGTTCCTCATGTCAATGGGTAAAGAGCGCTATTTAGCTCTTCTCATTGCTCCTGTCCCAGGAAAATCACCCAAAAAGCATGTTCATGAATTTCCCTAAAAACTGGCACACTGACATCCAGACAAACATTGTCAAACTTTGTTAGCACTCAACGGTGGGTCTGCAGTCCCCCCTCGCCCTCCACATGGCTGCCATGCGTACACTTCTAGGCCAAAAAAATTCCAACCCACTAGAAAAAGATTTCCCCCCCGAAGACACCTGCCTGGGTCCAGTATGTTTAAACTTAACCAGACTGTTCTACTGACAAGCTGTTTACTTTTAATCACTGCTATAATCTAATAAAACAACTTTAGGTGTGGCTGGAAACAATACAGCTGCTCAGGAGATCAAAGACCAGATGATATGTCACCCAAATTAAGGTTGATTGACGACACTGATTTGTAATAGTAAGCTAAAGACCTCAAACAACAGCATAAAGATGCTCATTATAACTTAAAACAGAGCAATGTTTACCGCTGTGTAGCATCCTCTCTCTTTTTTTATTTCCTACGAGGGGGGGGCACCCATTACTGACCTTTTCCCATGTCCCATTCTTGTACAATACAGCAGCTCAACAGCCCTGGGTCTTCTTTGTGACACTAAAGCACCAAATATTTTCAGTTCATGAAAGCTCTGGAGAGGCCTGGAGAAGCTATGCTATCCGATCGTTCAGTCTGATGTCACTAGCCGTGTCTGGGCCTAAACTCTGCTGCAGGTCCATATATCAAACGATCACTGTGGCATTACTGATTACATTACACTGTCTAAAGTCTTTCATCTTTAATAAAATTATCAGCGTTCTGCTCTACCAGGTGTAACAACTGAGTTTAACACCCAGGCATCCATGAAAACGGAATTTATGACATTTAACAGAGTTAGAAGTTAGCAGGAAGTTAGCTCGCTAGCTTCCATCTAAATACAATATAGCATGTCCTGACTGCGGCGGTTTGGAAACAAATTAAAACATACAGCTCTGTTATCACTTCCAACATAAATGAAGACAGAAAAATAAACAGCAGTGACGTTTGTAGGGTTACTGAAGTTTGGCTAGCTGGTATATAATGATGTGCTACGTGACCGCTAGCGACACAGCTATGTTAGCATAATATAAACAAGCTAACTTTTTTTCCACTCGATAAAAGTGAACGTGAGTGTTCTCGGTGGTCAGGAACAAATGTAATCGCATGGCAGGATGCTGTAAAAGGACCAAACTTCAGCCAGGAGAACAACTGAGATAATCCATCCACAATACAAGGTTAGTCATTCATATACTGCTGCATGGGCTGGGCTGTAGTTACATCGTAAGGTTTTAAAAACTGATCTTAAATAAATGATTAGCGGTAATAAAAGCCGAGGGAGGTCAACGGTGATCACTGACTTTTTTAGGAGCTTTTTGAGATTAAATAGAAGAAAATACAAAACATTAAACATGTTAACAACACAAAAGCCATGTTAGACGCAGACTACTTTAGACCCGGAAGTAAGATTCGTCACGTCACCACTTAATAATCGGATTGTAGGAGGTGCATCACGCAGTGGCTACAGCCGTATATTCTATAAGAAACATGTCCTGTTTAAAAATTATTATTCCTATTCTGTGCATGGTTCTATCTAAACGTATATGAACAACATTCAAAACCATGTAGTGGATTGTGTGCCTCTGGAGCCAGTAGCATGTTAGGAGAAGATTTTCAGCTGGGAAATCAGAAGCCATGCCACAGGATATTACTCAGTCTTTCTCCCCGCCTGCTTCCTAATTCACCAATCCCTTTGTGCCAAGGAAGCTTCTCTGCTTCATATTAGTCCAAGGTTCATGTAAGCCTCTTCTGACACAGCTCTGCCCCTGCTAACCTCCCAGCAGCAGCAGGTTGAAGGAAGGGCTTAGGAGACAAGCTTGATGATATAAGATGGCTTCTGTTTTGTGAGAAGGATAACCCTTCTGAAATGACACGAACACTGCAGAACTCTTTGATTTACAGGATAAATATGTGCTGGTGATGTGCTTCACTTCGCAGGAACAAGACAGAGGCAGAAGGCCAATTAACTTTAAGTCACGGATAACTATAAGAAATATGCACTTCACTGTACTTCTGCATTCTCAATGCACAAAGAGCCCAAGCAGCACTAGACTGAACATCTGCACTGGTTTTTTTTTTTTAGCAGCGACCACACCAGACGGATTCCATCAAGCTGGTCAATGATTCTGAAGAAAGAGAAAGACATGAAAGTGTTGTGAGAAAAGAGGGAATGAAAGAAAACAATGAACAAGCAAATATAGAAAATCTTAAAAAGTGTTACATTGTGATTTCATTTAGATCTTTCACTAAAGCCAATTCCCTGCTTGAAAGATATATGATAATATCTTTTTAACCATGTTTATTTCTCAGAGCTCCTGCTGTATCAGCCCAGCCAGCACCAGGCTCAATCCAAATACAACTGTAACCCCTATAGACATGGTTACTAGTATTTTCTTGTTTTTTACCTTGCATTATTATTTCCGACACCCCTTGAACACACTTTGATTTTCCGTAGTTCATTGAATGCAACAAAAGCACATTAAGCTAGGCAAAACGGAGCAAGACACCCGAGAGCAATTAACAAGCTACACAGTGAGTCTTTCGATATAAAATAAGTGTTATAAAGTATTTTTAACAGTCTCTAACTTAAAGTTATGTACTTTTCAGAGGCCTTTATGTGTTTTACTCTCGACCAAAACCAGGCAGAGCGTGTGTTTGTTTCTTGGGAACTCCGGTGAGTTACTAGAGATGATAAGTTAGCAGGAAAACCTATGCTAATTTTACATGTGGTAAACACTGCAACAGTGCGAACTCTGTATTGTCTAAAAAAGCTAAAACCAGTCGGAGTACTTGAATTGTGTGTGAAATGGAGTGTCGTATTTTCTTTTATTGTCTATTTGATTGGGCATCTTCACAAATGTGCAAAACTAACGCAGGATGCACTTTTCTTTTAGCCATAAATGTTGTCCAATGCTTTTTCTGCACTTTGTCATTTCAGTTATAGGTTAATACATGTAAATAAGTTATTTAAAACTAGTTACGTTACAAACATTTCATGATGTGATTACATATGCCTTAAAAGGGGGTATATAAATACAATTGATTGTAATGTTGTAAAGCAATACAAATGGAATTCATAGAAACAGAACAATGTTAAAACAACAGTGTACTTGATTTTGAAAACTTTATGAGATCTCATTTTATTTAGAAAAATTGTTAAGAACTATTTTGTTTATTGCTCTGTACTGTATGTGCAGACTGGTTTTTTGTGATCCTGGATCTGAAGTGGTTCTGGATATGGATGGCGAGCCAGACCCTGTGACAACTCTCGGCGAATCCAAAAGCAGTGTGGCCAGCTGTTCTGGATGCAGGAGTAGAGCTACAGTCTGAATTACTTCAAATCACAGGATTTCAGATAAGCAAGAGCAAAAAACTGCTTACTTGATACGGATTGTTTCTCTGGGAAACTGTTGAACTCCCAATATCCTGCTCATCAGGAGTCAGGTCTAAAGAGACTATTCATTTTATTTTATTTTGTTGTTATTTTCAAAAGAGCGCTCTTCTCTATTGATCTTGTGTTAATTTTCTATGCTGTTTACATTGGGTTATTGCACCACTGTAACATTGTAATAAATCTGCCGGCTGTTCAACACTCAATTCTCTCAAATTTATTTTACTCCTCTCGAATCTAGTCTATAAGCTTAACCCTACTATACTAAGAAGGTGTTACACAACCAAACAGGATCAAAGCGTCAATCGATTTCAGCAGTGGCTTTTCATCACAACTTGCCTTCAGTTTATCTAGGTTTCTTTCCAGGGTCTGAAACCCTTCTACTGTGTGCTCACTCAAATCATTCTCCATGGAAAAAGATCAGTGATGCTAGGGCCAGGTTAACTCACATACATCTATGTGTAGTGTTTCATACATGGCTTTATAAATAGAACCCAAGACAAATTTACACTTTACATTGGTGGCTTGTTTTTAAGCCAGAACCAAAAAGAGGAGCACTTTCCAAATCAAACAGAGCCAGAGACAGGTCGTTCTATATTTCATTGAGTCTGAGTGAAGTTTACTTAAGCATGAGCTGTATTTCATGTAGTATACATGCCTGTTTTCAAAACTGCAGTCAAGGTCTGAGAACTCAAAGAATTACGCCACAGTGCACCCGTTGTCTGGTATAAATAACATGTAACGTGTTCCCCATGTGTGCTTCCACCAACAAGGCCGACATTGAATGCTGTCATAATTACTTAAACACTCCCTAATCACAGTATCTCCGTGACTGGCAACGAGTGAACACTCATCAGGGACGTCCCTTGCGCCATCTGTCTTCCGTTTGCACATAAATCAGTCTAGAGGGATCATAACATCAGATTTGAGTCTGCTGGGCCTCTTAAATCCGGCCCCAAAACAAAAGTGAAGCGTCATATCGTCCGCCAAAACTGCTCCGTCTTCCCATGAAGCAGGTATGAAATAGATTAGCAATGAAGTTGCAGCCGACAGTGATGGATTAGAGGAGAAGACCACAAACCTTGGAGGCATTAAAACAACGTGTGTTCGCTCTTGTAGCTACACAAGATTCAGGAAGTGTTATGTCATTAACCACACATTGCCTACTGGTTGAGAATGAAAACAAACATGTGAGTATTTCATGGAAAACTTGAAAGTAATCAATGTTTGTTCTGGATCTTCTGTAGTTATGGATGACCTAAACGACAATGATGATGAGAAAATGATTGTGATGATCAACCAAAGAGGGGTTTAGAGAAAAAGTTTCTTTAGTTATAATGAAGTCATGTTAAGTGACAGGATTGTTGTAGCTAACTGTGTGGTATCATTCATATATCATCGTAATTGTTAGCTAGCCAAACACTGTTTATCACTGGTAATCTGAAAAACAGTGCTAGCTGTGTTGGGTTGAAGCAAGAAATGGCCAAATGTGAGTTATGTTAATTGCTCAGCAAACTGCTGTACACATACACACATGTCTCAAAATAAACTATAGCTGCAGAACATAAAAAGGTGGCTGCAGAAATAAAGAAATGTCTGTTTACAGCTAAGTGTGAAGGCAGAAAGATTCCACGCTTTAGCGTGATCATCGTGAGAAAACACGGAGAGCGTGATGAACAAATGTAACACATTTTTCCCCATTGTGTGAGACTTACCACAGTAACTGGCTATATTTTATCGTGCTGACAATTTTTTTATTGAGCTCCTTGGTTTTTGACTCCAAACAAATGTAATAGGTTCACACAACAGCATTAACAGCCAACTAACAATGGGAATTCTGACATTAGGCTGCATTTGTGTCCACTGCTAATTAAAACGGGTATTGTAGTCCTTAACAGCCTCGTAAAAGCAATGAGGCACAGATGGAAGCTCCGCAAAGCTCGGCGGTATTGAGGGTGAGGTTAAATGAGCAGAGAATAAAGAGTGCTCTGGCCTCTGCTTCACTGTGTTTTCTCATTCATGTAGTCTTGGACAGGGCAGGGTTTAGGTATGTTAGTCTGACCAGCTCAGCTCCTAACAGTGACCGCAGGCCTATAGTAAAACACTAGGAATTAAACCACAACCATATTTAACACAGCAGGTACAATAAACAAAGCTTTTAAAATCTGTCATTAAGCCGGGGATAAAAGGGTAACCTACCTGCATAATTACAAATTTTAAAAACAGGAGATTTCTTGAAGCATCAATGCATGACCAGTTAATGATACCGTGTTTAGATCCTAGACTTGATGTCATTCTTTTGTAAAACCGTATGACATCAATGCAAGGTTTGGAATATGTATGTTTGGACCTAATTTAGTAATAACAGTGAGTCAGACACATCACATTTTAAGAGACACCTCATATGAGGCTTGTCTGTAAATTATACTGCAAACTTTAAAGATCATGTTAGCTGATTGGATGTGCAGGAAGAAACATAGCCTTACAACATATTATCCTAACCAATCACAAGCAGTGGCTGGTGAGATTGCCCAAAGTGGATGCATAAATCAGTATGTCATGTTTAAAACATGGCATCACCCTTAAGATAAAACCCTTAAGATAAAAAGGAAGACCAGTTCATGTGATGTTATCGAAGTCACGTACTGGGGACCTTGTTTTCTCTGCCAAGAGCCACGTCTTTTTCTCTTTTTCTCCTTTTCTCCTTTTCTCCTTTGTGGTTGACAAGCAGCAGCTGTGGTGAAACAGGTCTGATTTGGAGCAGCAATGAGCAGATGGTCAGCTGCAGTGACAAAGAGAAACTGTGGTTCTGCAGTGACAGAGCAGCGCTTGACTGTAGGAGGAAGTAAATCAGAGTTGCAGTATTAGGTAATGCCAGCAGCCAAGATTTGATGAAATGTAATCATGCAAAAAAGCAAACTTAAATATCTTTTAATATGGGTTTCAGGCTTCCTTTGGACCCAATGAGTATTTCTAAAGCTGGGGTACTCCTTCCTCAGACATCTCAAGAGTAAAATTTTAATCTTGCTGGTGCATGATCCAATTGTGCTTAAGCTTCAGGAATGAAATCATGGCATTCTCCTTAACGATTTTCTGATAGGGAGCAGAATTCATGGTTTCACTGAGTCGTCCAGGTCCTGAAGGAGCAAAGCAGGCCCTGACATCACACTATCATCTTCTCTGTTTTGTTGGTTGTTATGAGTTTCTTTGGCTGGTGGCATGATGTGTTGTTGTTGTTGTTTTTTTTTAGATTTTTTTAGACTACTTCACTTTATTTGACAGGCTTGATTCTTTGATCACCTTCTAATACATTTAATAGTTGCTGAGAAATTTCTAGACCACAGTGTGAAGTGGTTTAACCAACAGGCTAACAACTATCACTATTCCTAGAGCACCAACCTTAGCTTTTCTAATAAAAAGTAAACATAGAGTTAGGCCACAAAGTCAAATTAAGCTATTCTCAGTGCCAGCCAGCATCAGCTGACATCTCAGCCAATACTCTTTTAAAACCCCACATAGGGAATGCATGCCTAGGCTTAGTTGCATCTGCAAACCACATTGCAACCCACCTCATCTTTGCTCCTTTGTAACTGCTGTTTTTGACTAAACGAACATAAAGAGCTCTCAGCCACATTACGTCCTATATCTTAACTCAGCAGTACAGACAGTTTTCCCACGGTTCCTCACAGTTGTCCCTTGTACATTATTTGCATAACCAAAGCTTTGCTGCGGCTTGGAAACACTTCCTCCCTCTTTTGCTGTGATTTTTCCTGTTTGCCACTGCTATAGAGTGGTAAACTATAGTAAACATTTAAAAGGGATATAATGCGGTTGCAAAAACCTCAACAAACCTCTGATGTACAGTTAAGTTCTACGACTGTTTTTATTCACAGTTACGGTTGCTGGCATCATGGCCTGTAAGCTATTGTAGATGGCCGAGGTCATTTGGTTTTGGTCAGGGTCCACTGACAGACAGACTATTCTCGCAAGTGAAAACACAGCTAATGAACAGAAGAGCTGCCAAAGGTAACTTCAGTGAAATTCACCATAACAAAAGACAATGGTTTTCCTGTGCCATTGCTGAAGTGTCTTCTGCACTTGACTACAGTAGAATTGTCTTGTAATCACAGACATAGCTTTTGATAAATGAACAGTAGGCTGTGTCTGTTTCTGTTAACCCAATCCCAGCTGAAGTAATTACGTGATGGCAAGAGCAACATTACACAAAACTGCCCGAAGCGGCTTTTACTGCAAGGACTGGAAGTTTATCTGAAGACGCAGGAACCACAGTGGAGCTTCTGTGGAGCAGATTTTCTTTTTTTAGGACTGATTGTTTGATTTTTCCTGTTTTCATTCATCTGTTCTAGTCATAACCAAGTGTAGAAAGATGAAATTGTGCTTTATAGATGTTTTATAGAGTTTTTAGGCAGGCTGAAGTGAAAGTAAGATATTACAGGAATGATGAACTTAGAAAGAGAAAGTTATCTGCTGAGATTGAAATTAACAGATAAATCAATCTATTTTTTTTAAATGTTGTAGAGCATTGAATGACTTAGGTGAGCAGATTGTGTCTGTGAGGTAAGGAGAAGTATCATTTAGCCAGGCAATTATGGTCTGCTCATCATAGGGCTGGAACAGAGGTAAGATGGAGGTAGTCAGTAATTGGAAGCGAACCCCACAATCTTGACCCCGAGCATTACTGCTCTGGCAAACACAGTCCGCGACTTGGCAGTTGTGACTTTCCATTGCAAAGTTATTCCCTCACCCTTTTGTTGAGGCTTTTTACAGGATTTTTGTGTGTCCATAACACCTCAGTATACAGACTCAAGGAGCCACATCTGGATGCATCCATAAATCTGCACAAAATAATGTTGCAGTGTTTCCAAGCAGGCTTTCTACTAACGTTTTCTTCATACATATAGCTTTGACCCAGGCATAGTGGTACTCCTATGAATAACATGAGGTTATGGCAATGTGGCTTTTTGACAAACGCACTTGCATTATGAATTTAATTATATTTCAGGACATCAATCATGTTTCATTTTGATCCATCATTAATCAAGAAAATGGCTAATAAGTGCTGCTCCTTGTCTTGATTGCAAGTCCTCCCTGCCTCATTCTCTACTGTCCAGAGCATGCAAAGCATCAGTCACAGTGTTGTATCCAGGTGTGTGGCAGACGGCGTGAGAACCCCATCTCAAGACTCTGGAGACAGATGTGCACTGGAGTGTAGCTTTATTGCTGAGTTACATATGCTTAGAATCCTACACAAACTGGGGCATGACTACGAACAGAACACAGAGAGTGACAGGAAGACCAACAACAATGTGACAAAGAACTAAGTAAACTGAGGACTTAAATAAACACAATGGGCAATCAGGGAGACACAAGGTAACACAGGTGAACCAAATCAGACTAACGAGAAAGGGAAATCGAACTGAACATAATGCACACAGTACAAGAGACTGTCACAATAAAACAGGAAGCTGATGGCTCAGGCACAGGAAGACGGGGAAAGAAACACTGAGACGAGACTGACTAAATATCGAGAACAAGGGACGCAGAGAGCAGAGAGAGAGACAGAGGGTGACATAACACAGACGAGACCAAGACAACCAGGAGGCAAAAGGGAGCTGACTTAATGAAAAAGTAGCTAAGAGTGCTGTTGTTTGCAGTGGGCCACAGGCTCTGTTTCATCTGACTATGAACTTAATGAAAGAAAAGAGAAGAAAACAGACTCTCTCTCTCTCATTACTGCTGTAACAAAACATATTCCAAAATGATTTTCATTTCAGTACGCCACTCAGCCTCTGATTGATTCTGAAATGAGCAAATGCCCCCAAAACCCTGTTACCATTAACAGCCTTTCCTTTTTGACAGTAATGGCTCTGTCGCTTCATTCCAAGCTTTTGCCTGACCTAGACATTTTAAGTGATTCAAATAAGCCTGAGAGAGTACGAAAAAACAGATCCACTTACAGATTCAAGTGGGCATTAAAAACATTTGCTGTGCATCACGCTGGTTTCCTCCCGAAGAGGTGGCCAATTTCACCTTCATTCATATCCAACTGTGCATGTCATCCAAAAAACAAAATATAACACCACACACACGGGAACCAAACCACAAAATGAGAGAACTCTATTCATATTACGGCCTGTTGATACTCTTACTAAGATACCTTTGTGACATGTTAAATTTAGAGTGAGGGCAACCAAAGTGTTTTTTAGTGTTTGTAAATGAAGTGTCACTAAATGTGCTTTACATAAGATTAATGGCATCATTATAATTACTTCTATTATTGTTATTATCAGTAGCGGGATAACTGTTTTACATAGTAACAGTGAGACAAGTCATTAAGTATGGCAGAGAGCCTGTACTGGCAGCAAGTGTATTAAGCTGCCACATTACTCATGGCAGTTAGGATGTTTTATCACCATGCCAAGCTGCAGTTAGCCTGGTTCCCAATTTTAGTTGTTTTTTTAAAGCCTTATTTGTTAAGAAATGACTAAAACGTCCGCTGAAAGCCTTATTTTGTTCCATGAAGAGGGAACTTCTCTCTTTAGCAGTTATGCTTCTATCATTAAATATAAAGTGTGTGTTAAGGAGATACTGATTTGTCCATCTTGTTCTAAAAGGATAATATTGTCGTAGTTTTGCTTCAAGTGAAGGTATTCACGCTAACTCAGTGTGGCAGCAGACCCTCCAGTTTCAGTTGGGAGGACTTAACCTAGACTTTAAATGCAGGATATCATTGTGTCAGTTATGATATATGAAGTGCAGAAAGCCTTGTGAGTGCTACTGAACCCTTTTTCTTGTTATTTTTAGAATTCCACTGAAATCTGAACTACACATAAGAAAAAAAGGGATTTTCACATAGTCTTACCTCTGGAAAAAGACTTCAACTTCGTATAGTACTTTTTTTTATCATAGCAATTATTACAGCAGACTAGCTTATCAGCTCCTTTGCTAAACTGAAAGGACTTGATTCTGAATTGATTAATGTGGTACCAAGGTGTTAAGTCACTGCTTGCTGTATACTACAGTCCCACACTCACAGTGACTAAGAGAATAAATAAAACTAAATTGTTCTTTTAAGAGAGTACTAGTGGATATGTGTTGAGCTGCCAGGGCATGCTCTGAGGACATTGTTTATTTAAGAGGGAAAATTACTGATTTAAAAATCATCTGACACTAAAGTGCAAGTCCAAAACCATCGCACAAATGTCATTACTATAGGAACCAGGCTAGATGACACTTAAACAAACCCCTGCCTATCAAGACAAATGATTAAAGGCTCTGTCAGCCTGCATCTACTGACATTAGAGAATCAGAGAAAGTCAGTCTGCGGCTGATTCTTTCAGTATGCCCATTTTTGGTTCATTTCTAAAAGGCCCTAACCAGCACATCACTTATGTCTATAAAATCAGCACGCACGCTTGATCCTTTGTTAGCAGTGGAAAAGACTGAAATCTAAAAGCAAAGACTTACATAAAAGATCAGAGCGGATAGAATCCGTACAAAAACTTTACATTTTATACAAATAATGACTTCAAGGAGAGACAATAGTAAAGGAGAGATATGACAACAGCATGCGAGTGGAAAAAGTGACACAGCTAGTCGTGAATGACTGAAAGCCCCCATAAAAATAACATGTGGTGATGGTATAACATCCCTGATGCACGCAAGTTGGTGTTCTATATCCGTCGCTGCTATTGATTTTATCACAGACTGCTGTTAACAACATCTTCCTGGGAAACATAAGATCCAAAAGTAATGGGCACATGTGGATAATGCAATGGTTTACTGCTATCAACCAGCTTTTCCACTGAGGGTCATCAAGTGATTTGTCAAAGTCATACTAATTGTTGTCACTGCTTAGGTTTCCTTGATCATGCCTAAAGTCTGAATGTCAGTCCTGTAGCTCTCCTGTAGTTACACAAAAATAAACAGATCACATAACCATGAATGATACCACCGGTCTGAAGTTTTGAACTTTATCTTGACTTTTATTATCATTATCGCAGCTCAGTCAAGCCCCCTGCCACTCAAAAATATATTTGTTAATCTTATATCACTGGTTGTTTTAGTTTCACTGTCTAAACTGTTAGGTGTGTAGCATTTAATAGAAGAAAAGTGTACATAATAAAATCACAATAGTTTAAACTTTTAAGGTGCCAAAAGGCACCTTATCTGATTGTAATGTGAATACTTGAAACATCCACCACACACTGGGAACACTTTTCAATTAACTTTACATATAAGCAGAATTAATGAAATAAAAAACAAAACGGGGATTTCTTGTGAAATAACCTGTCAGACAGGAGTTATTATTTAAAGCCGAGTATTTTAATATGTCTCAAAAATGTGTTTTGATGGGGATCAATAAAACTTCATGGAAAGACCGTATCCAACAATCATCGAATCATCGTCTCTTAACACTGCCTGCACTTACTAATTCAAGCAAAGACAGAAATGGAAGATTCCAGATCTGTTCTCCCCTTCCGGCAGTCAGAGCTATTATACAAAAACTGCTGACTCGTGCTTCTGATGGACTTGATGTCAGAAGCATGTCCATCTGACAGACAATTTCACCACTTAATACTTAATCTGAACATTGAGTGTGTTTGTATCTTTATCTTTTCCTTTTCTTTCTTATAAAGTGTCTTATTGTGTCCTCTGTTCAATCATCTCAAAGAAAGTCGATGAACAAAAAAGCAAATGCAATGTCAGATGAAATTCTGTCAAACTACCACTGGAGAACAGAATTTACAGGAGATGCACCAAGTTTTGTTTTCAGAGTAGCGCTTGTTGCTGCACCTGCTGCACTACCCCCAAATCAGCTAAAACCAGAGTGATGGCCTAGTCTCTACAGCAAGCCAGGACTATGAAGATTCTTAGCATGTCATCATCCAAGTTAGCTGATTGATGCTATAGTAGTGTTTGCTGATGGTAGGTTCAAACAATGCCCTGCTCCATACAAGTTAATGATAGGCAGGCAAAGAAGCCAAAGTATTGCTTTTAGTGTGGAACTGCTACTGACTGCAAAAGAAAAGCAACCTCTTCTAGAGTAGGTCATGATTACACCTTCACTTTGGTCCAAAGTGAAATTCAGACAGATTTACTTGGGGCACATTGGTTCACATCTAATTTATTGAGCACTTGAGTCGTACAGAGATTCTGTTAAATGTTAAAGTCACACATGCAGCTTAGGTCTTTAAATTATTTTTTGATGACACTGCAACTCAGGAGTATAAAGGGATTAGGAACATTAAACTCTGGGCATATAATCCATGTCATTAAGATCAGCTCATTGTTGGTTCTGGACTTTCAATAAATGTATGTGCGATAAAAAACAAAGGGAAATGGTTAGCCTTCTCATTTCCTTTGCAGTATATGTTTTAACACTTTTAATAGATGGTTAATTCAATATAGAATCACACTATTGTGCAGAGTATGACTTGACAAATTGTTGTCAATCCTAGGCCCCTCTCACCTCTGATGCATATTCCTGTAGGTTGCCAGTCACTGGAATGAGCATTTTCTGAAGTGGAGACTTGAGCTGGGGTCCCAGCAGAGGAATACCCCCAGCCTTACAAATGGTTCATAATGCTAAAGCCCCACAACAGGCCACCTCTATATCGTCCTCCTGGTTGGGAATCAGGCTGGCTAAATTAGGAAGGCAGTCCAGCAGCTTTACCTGATTGGAGATATAGACACCCCTAAACTTACACGTAGACAGACAGATAAAGCCGTGTAAAATCTCTACATAGAAACTCGATGAGACTGACATAAATTCAGGAACTAAACTGAAACGTTTGCCTGCAAGATTTGGGTAATAATTGATGGTTCCAGATGGAAATAGCAAGTTTTTGGCCCTGATTACAGGTGTAATTAAAGTTCTATTACCACTGGGTCTGAGAGGATGAAAACACCAGAGATGCTAGGAGTGGAAAACTGTCAGGATAGATGTTGATGTTAGGTCTGAAAAGCCCAGTGTGACCATTTATGGCCATCATTCTGTGTTCAAATCCATAGTTCCTGGCCAGCAAGACAGACCAGGCAAAGCTATTACAGACTGCACAGTTCAAAGGTGGTCTTGTAGCATAGCGTGAAATTAATCTGCCTCCGTGAGCAACTTGTACATGAGAACATCCGATTTGGGGCTGAGGAAAATATACAAGGCATGGTGGCTTTAATCAAAGGTCCCTCCGTCAACAAACATGAATGCAGGTTAGAGGATGTAGGAGACATTCTATCTGGTACCCAGCACCCACTTTCTAATTTTAAAAAACTGGATGACCACTATCGGGCATTTACTGTGTGAAAAGGGAACATAATTCTTTGATTCAAGGAAGCTAAAACAACAACAAATTTTTTTTACCCTTTGAACTATGTTAATATATGGATTTCATCAGAATAAAACACAAATTTTCACAAACGTTTTCAAGTTTTCTGAAGTTAGTACAAAAAAATACTACATCATAAACAAGCTGACCTGTTTTCAAGGAAAATCTGCTACTGTTGGAGATTTTTCATAATTACCAGTACAGAAAAATCAGGCTGAAGTCTGCAGTGTTTTTCCTGCTGCATTCCTCACCATGGGATTGTAGAGCTTGAGCCATGTCACACTCTGAACTTACATTTTACTGTGCTTACACTCACCAGTTTATTGATACCACCATATAACCTGACATTTCTTCTTGCTCTGCAGATCTTGGCCACGTTAGCGATGGTCTCGGCAGCTAAGGCCTTCAGTTCCTTGACTGGTGAGTCCAGGATCTTCACTATGCTCTGCACGCCTCTCATGTCAAGAATAACCGATGGATTAGAGATCTGATCTAATCACAAGAACACACATTAATATTAAATATGACTAGTTAAAAATTTTATTTTATGATATTTTATGACTTTTATGACCACCTAAAGACCAGCCTTTAGGTGGTCTTTAGCAGCCAAATACTCATTTCCACAATGTTGCAGTACAACCAAGTTGAAAAGCACCAACCCACACATCTCATTAGGAATGCTATAGAATAATTGCTTCCCCATTTTTTAAACAGCATGCTTTCTGCCTTGCACTGATGTTTCTAAAACTAAAACACAAGCTGGCACACATGGCCAGCTCTGTTCATGCCAGCAGGCCATGCAGGTCCAACTTTGTCATGGGTACTCACTTTGCATTTGTGTTCATCTGTATCCAGCAAGTTAAGGAGGACTTTAAGGCCACCTGTGTCCTGGATAGCCATTTGGCATGACTCCTGCATCAAATTAAAGTCCATCATGGCACAAAGAGTGTCAACAGTGACTATCTGGTCACCATCCTGAAACAATCATTTCAAACACAAATGAATTAAAAAGTAGGAGAGGAGGAAATAACTGAACATTAAGAAAAGCCTCCCTCCACTCCCCCGGACTTCTCCTTCCTCTTACACTCATTGTGTTGTTTCTCTTTATAATGCTACTCCTGCTGTTTTGTTTATGCCATGGTCTTGTACTGTATGTGTTTAGCGTTGTCGTGGTTAACACTGATGGAAAGAAATAATTTGCCAACAAAGAGCACTGTGCTCTGGTTTCATGCAAAAAAGGACAGTATTAACACTGAAACCCTGACACTAATTTTAAGTTAGAATTCAAAAGTTGTGTGTTTTGTCAGTTGCTATATACACACAAATCAATTTAGACCAGTGATTAGCAACTTAGTAACTACAACACTACTCAGTCAACAAGTGGTTTGAGGGAGGAAAGTCTGGTCTTTGATCTAAATTCAAGCCCCTCGACAAATATGGGAGAGGAAATAGAACTGATTAGATTTTATTGCCACTTAATTTCAATGTGTACACAAAAAACAGAAAAAAAGAAAACAGAAGAAAGAAACAATACAGACTTAAAATAGTGCATGTGTGGTCAAATGCTGTCATGCGCCGCAGTTGCAGAACCTTAATTTTATTTTATTGTTTTTTCCTTAAATTTAGAGTCCAAATACTTGCTTTTGTTGGTTTTTTCGTATACTCTTTACATAAATCTGCATAATGTCCTAGCTGTGGATGGATGATGACAGCATTACAGCACTTGAAATACCAGCGTTACAGTTCTTGCTTTGTGATGGTTAAATGCAGGCAGTGGTGGTGTTTTTGTTTGTTTATGACTGTATTTAGTCTGAATCACATGCAGTTATGTAACAAACTTGGTTCACATACAACGGTTTCCATCATGACATTGAGTGTTCACAGCAAAAAATGCAAAAGTTTTATTCAGCTTTGACATTCATTTCAATTCAGCTTTATTTATATATCATCAAATCACATCAACAGTTGCCTCAAGGGGCTTTATATTGTAAGGTAAAGACCCGACAACAATGCAATGGTAAATGGACTGATTCTTATATAGCGCTTTTCTACTCTCCCGGAGTACTCAAAGCACTCTATACAACATGCCACATTCACCCAATCACACCCACTCATACAAGCACTTCTAAACTCAAGTGCAACTAGTAAGCATTCACACACATTCACACTCCGATGAATGCATCGGAGGGCAATTTGTGGTTAGCATCTTGCCCAAGGATATTTGGCATGCAGACTGGAGGAGCCAGGCTCAGGGAGGCTTAGGGTTGGGGGTCAGGCATGTCACTGAAGCGTCCAGTCTAAAATATTCTGGCAAGTGAACCATCAAATATTGCTCCCTTTATTGCACTGATTAAAACATGGCACTGATAGATTATCCTATAGTAACTTCAAGGCTGCCTCTATGATTCGAGGCAAACTTTGAACAAACAACTGTGAGACTTCACGAGTTATTTCACGCAAAAACAGGACATGAATCTATCATGTTCTGCTAACAGCTACCCATATATGTAGAAAACAGCGAGTTTTAAGCAGCTGTTGGAGGGGCTGGCTGATCTGGTCAGGCCTATAGCACGGTCTCAGTGTTTGATCATATCTCGCTCACAAAGCAGTACTCAGCAGGATAACAGGCACATGTGTTCCCCATATCATGACGCGAGCCTAAATGTGAACCATTTGTCCATTAACAGCAGTGGATCTACTGCTTCCTTTGTCTCCTTCACTCTCACTCTTCAAAGGGTTTGGCGGGCGAGTTTCGTACCTTGTAAAAACAACAAAAAAAGCTGTGTTTAGGAGTGAAAGCTGGGAGAAAAACAGATCATGTGCTTTCAGTTTTGGTAGCTTTGGTCTTGAAGTATTGTCGACATTCTTTAAAATACTGACAACATCTGACAAGCTTTTATGGAGAAAGATCTTTGACTTTCTCCAAGCGTGATACAGGCAGATGCTCAAGATGGAACAAATTCAACCACCATTCGACCTCAGAACAAGAAATTCAAAGTAGTTCCAGCAAGTTTAATATCTGTTTCATGAGGCCTGGTGAGTGTTTGCATGTTTGGAGGGGGCAAAGACAAGTGAGTCAACAATGTGTAACAACAGCAGTCACGCAAATTCTGCTACATGGTTCACCAGTAGGCTGCAAAGGTCTTTAATATCAAAAGGAAAAGAAGCCATAGGCGAGTTAAGACCCTTTTTTTTTTATCAGAGCACCCCTAAAGATAACTATTAAGAGTATTAACAATAGTTTATTTTAGTATTATTTTCTGGAATTATCTTCAAATGTTAGACTTTCCTAATTTTCCTATTAACGACAGTACTGGATAGATTGATATCATGTTAAAGTCTCTCACACAAAAGGTGTTGGTGTTTTAGCAGCGTCTTTTATCATTAGCCTAATAACTGTCGTTGTTGCTGCAGAAAGAAGATGCTGAGGTAATTTCATGACACACATCAGTGGTGCTTATTTAAAATTATAAAGCTGTAGCTTCCATTTTACCCACATTCATTGATGATGAGGATTTCACAAATGTAAGAAGTGTGTTGTCCTGTGGTCGATTGTGGATCCTCCACTTTCTCTTATAAAAATTATTATAACATTATATTTTTACCTATACTTATAGCATATTGATATGGATGCTATCATTTTATAGGATTCCTACCACTCTGAACATGACTCAAAGAGGCTGGCTGCCACTACATTGATGTGTCCGACTACAAATCTGTTTACATGATGCTTTGTGCCGAGTCTGCATAATAATGGGAGAGGTTGTATGAATTCAAAAACAGTTTGTGTTGTGGAAGGGTGATTTTCCAGTGTCTACACTGAATAATGTTACTTTAAGTGCTTAATGATTTGGTGGACTGCCTCTATGTGATTACCAGACTGAAATAACGTTGTGCATGTTTCTCAGCTGCTTTGCTACAAATAGTTATTTAACTTCTTTAAGGACTGAGCCTTTGAGTAAACACAAAATTGCAATTTTTAAATGATGATTTCATTTATAAAGAGAAAAAAACTATCCAAACCTACCTGGCATTATGTAAGTAATTAACCCCTAATACTAACAAGAGCTTGTGCCACCCTTGGCAGTAAGAACTGCAATCAAACATTTGTGATAAATGGCAAACTGGCAAGTCTTTCACATCGCTGTGGAGGAATTTTGGTCCACTCTTCTTTGCAGACTTGATTGAATTCAGTCATACTGTAGAGCTTTCAGGCATGAACGACCTGTTTAAGGCTATGCCAAAGCATTTCAATTGGATTCAAGTCTGGATTGGACCACTCCAAAACCTTCAATTTGTGTTTTGAGCTATTCAGAGATGGACTTGCAGGTGTATTGTTGGGTCATTGTTCTGCTGCATAACCCAAATTCTCTTGAGCTTTGAGACACAAACCGATGATCCAACGTTTTCCTTCATAATTTTCTGGTAGAGAGGAGAATTCATGGTTCCATCAATAGCGTAAAATTGCACAGGTCCTGAAGCAGCAAAGCAGCCCCAGACTATCATGCTACCACTTCCATGTTTGAATGTTGGTATGATGTAGTTTTTATGAAGTGCTGTTAGTTTTATGCCACATGTCACGGGACATAAACCATTCAAAAAGTTCTGTCTGATCAGACCACAGAATATTTTCCGAGAAGTCTCAAGATGTTTTTGTTAAATGTGAGATGAGCCTTTCAGCTGTTTTGGCTTGGAACATTTTGCCCAGTGTCTTTGTCTTTGCTCAATCATGAATGCCGATCTTGACTGAAACCAGTGATGCTTGAAGTTCTTCACATGCTGTTCTGGGTTTTTTATAGCCTCCTTGATGAGTTATCAATGCACTCTTACAGCAATGTTGTGTGAAATACTTTGTCAGATAGGCCTGGGTCACTTTAAACTTTTTTTCCCTTAATAAATTAAATCTTTATTTAAAAACTGTATTTTGTATTTAGACAGGTTACGTGTTTGTAATATGCACATATGCAAAAAAAACAAACAAACCCCCCGCCAAAAAACTCAGAGAGCGGCAAACACTTTATCAAAGCACGATATCATGTGAATTACTTCTGATAGTATCATTATTGTGAATCCTTTTAGCTGCATTAATCATGGAAAAGAAAGATAAAAGTGCCTTTTTTAGTTTGCACAGCTCTTTGGTCAACCTGGCAATGAACTTGCCTTGACATTGACTTGTTTAAAGCCATACAGTGAGGCTAGGGAAAAATCATAAAAAAAGATCATAATACAAATAAATTCATACTACATATACTGTACAGCTTAGGTAATGTATTAAAATACCAAGGACCGATACATCCCAACCACTTTCCTATTAAGCACACTTTGGATTTGTCACCATGTAATTAATAAGCTTCATTAATAATCATACAGAAATGATTGTAATAATAATAATAATAATGTCTGATGAAATTGCAGTCAAAAATGGGTTAAGAAGGGATTAAGCAGTAGAGGATCCAATTGCATTCACAAGCTCCAATGGTGAACTTGATATCAGCCACATAAAGATGCTTTACACATTTTTTCTCTTCCTTTACTGCAGGTGTCTCGGCCTTGAGCTACTAAATAGCTGAAGCCTCCACAGTACTGAATGGAGGTCTTATTCTAGTCTGGTTTCCTCTGGAGCAGCAGACTAGATACTGCAGACACAGACTGCCCTGCCTGAGCCTCTCTCAGTCTATAAATCACAGCACTGAGTATGTGGGAGCTGGGATGGGGTTAACAGTGCTGTCAATGATAGCCTGTTGACCTCAGACATTCAGACATTTTGTGTGTGTGTATGTTTGTGTATGTATGTGTGTGTGTGTGTGTGGAGGGCTCAGTGGGATATTTCTCTTTTTGTGTGTGTTCCCTGAACATCCTTTCAGCAGGGGTTAACATGCATATTAAGCATGGTGCTCAAATACATAGGAATGTTTCAGCAATGCTGGATTGGAGACAGGGGGACTTGGGCCACTCACAGTGTTTCATACCAATTATTGTAACACAAAATGATTCAGACTTAGCAGTTTTCATACTTCTGTGCAGTCTACAGCAGACATAGAGAGAGCAAACCCATCTCTTTCATGGGAAGAGTACTAAAAGGACAGAATGACTGATTACATGTTGTTTCTTGACTCATATTTGATCTCCTGTAATATAAAACCCGATCACTTAATAGGGTTGGCAGTCATAAAATGAGCACAGTACATGTTGGGCAAAGACCTGAGTCTTTGCAACCCAAAGACTCAGGTCTTTGCCCAGTTGAGCTGAACAGTTGCTTGACTCAGGAGCCGATGCAATGTTTCTTGTAAAAATAAATCTCCACATTAGACATGCTATAAATGCATTACAAGCACTAAAAGCACAAATGTTTTAACTGAGTGCTGCAGTTATTAAAAGCAGCATCAGGAGCAGATAATTATTCACAGTACAACATAATTAACTCCAAATTCACTGCTGCTGAGAAAATGACATGACATTGGGATTTTGCACACTGGAGATGAATTTCAGTGCAGCCATTAGCAGGACGGCCGTCATTAGAGGAGCACAGGGCAGTAGTGCTGGTAGTACTGGGACTGCCCAGCAGAGGGGGAGAAACTATAATGAGGGCTGAACACAATGGTGTGTGTGTGTGTGTGTGTGTTTAAAGCTACGGAGAAAGTCTGCTCTAACAGTGACACCTTAGAAACTTTAAAAATCTAATGACAAAAAACATTTAGTTAAGAAAAAATGAAAAAGCAAATTTTGTTGTTTTAAAATGACAATTATTAAAATCTTTACAGCACAAAGTTTATGTGTTAACTGGTAACATATTTTACATGAGACAAAATATTTTTTTTATCTGTGATAGTGTGAAATTTGCTTTGTGTTTAGAAAGCCATATGTGTAACATAACTGATAGCAGCTAGTGTATTTGTAGTGTATTTGTATTTGTTTAACATTGCTTAGTCCCGATAAGTAAAGCAGCTCTTCTTTTGACTCCTCTGCATTTTTTCCATAGCCTGTGTGTTTATAATAATTTGTCCTAGCATGCACAGCCTTTATAAGCATAAACACATTAAGATACAGGTAGTTTACAACTAATAAATAAGGAGCGTAAATTAAAGTTTTCATCTATACACACTTACAATCATGTTACCACAGCATAGCCACAGGTCACCGTTATGCAGGTACAAAAACAAACACGTCGGCAAATATTCTTACATAAACATCATTAACACACAAAACAGAACATCCATGTGTGACTTTATGAACGTGTTAAACATCCTAGAGTACAAATGGCTGTCTATAGTGCGAAGGAGAAGGAGAAAAAAGATCTCCTCCTAAAATAAAACAGATATTTAACTTGGCTCATGGTAACTTTCAGTGTCTGATGGTAATGATATTATAAAATGACGACTAGACAAACCCCATAAATAACCGTGCTGTGTGGTGTCCAGACAGATAGAAAGCTGGGACATGTTGGTTACAGCATTGTTGCACTGTATTGAAGCAGGATTGCACACACAACCCTAAAGCTCGTGCCACAATCCCACTGAAAAGCACAAAATCTAAAAACCAGAGAGTTTTTTGTTTTTCTTTTTTTAAATCTGAATTTCGTATCGTTTACATCTTCTTCTTTTTTTTCTTTTTTCTGGAACGGAGCAACAGCCTGCTTTTAGAGTGGGAATTTCCTTCCATTATATTCTGTTTAGCTAAGCTAAAAATATTCACCAGGGCTTGGACTTTATGGCAGTGTTTTCTATAAAAGTTTTACTTGCACTGTGAATGATCTTATTTAGCACCAAGCTATGGGCTTCGGAAGCCAAATCAGCAACATCAGGAAATCCCACACTGTGTAAAAATATGAAATCTAGACTAATGTTACACACTGAAATAACACTCATTTTCTTTCAACTGAAACAGCATTTGAGGTATTTTTACGGCTAAATACCAAAAGACAGGCATGCAGGAAAATACCTTCCTTGAATATCATCGTCTGAATGATGCTGTGCACATAAACAGATAACTGGGCCCACTGAGTGAGGCAGGGTAATTGCTCAAGTCAAGCGGTCGGAGGTATTCACAGCCAGTCTGGGCTATTGTCATTCTGTCCTCTTTTTCTTTTCCTTCCATGTTTTGACACATTAATATTCACCATATGCCTATCAGACCTATCACGAGTGCATTTCATTTTTATGCTTCTGCGGTGTGGGCAAACGATGCATACAGCTGCTGCCGTCAGACAGCTCTTTCCCCCTGTGCACTTGGCTCGCATGTGCAACCAAACAGGCCTGTGTCAGAAACCAGGAATCCACGAGCCGAGTCTACCACTTCAATAAACATCTCCCTGCAAAGCACCGTTTTAAATGGGAGCGACCTACACTTCGTTTCATCTGACATCCCTTTTGTCGTTGAGTGTGCCTTGATGTGATTGAACAAAACAGACAGGTGGAATTATGTGAACGGAAAATATCCCATTATAAGTTCTGGTGCACATCCATGGCTAAATATTATTTTCCTTGAAATGCAATTGTGGAGAGTTTGTGGAAATTTGTATGCTGATTCAGGTCAACATCAAGATTCTTGTACAGACAGCAGGAAAAGATCTAGTATGTCTGTGGCTCAGTTCAATTCACTGCTTTTTGGATGAAATCCATGAGAAGAAGGAAACACTGTTGTGCAGAGCAGTGTTGGTCAAGTTACTTGAAAAAGGTAATCAGTAACTAATTACGATTACTTCCCCCAAAAAGTAATCCCGTTACTTTACTGATTACTTATTTTCAAAAGTAATTAATTACTTAGTTACTTTTTAAAAACATGATTTACAACCTGAATAGGTGATAAAGAGATAGATCTTTCAGCCCAATTCTACTTTTTCTGCATAATCCATCATACAAAATGTAATTAAATGGAAAAATCTCTTTTTAAAACTTGTTTTATTAGTTTTAACCTTTTAACTTTATGCATCAAGCAAAAATTTAATTATATGCAACATTCGCTGACTGGAAGAATTTTGTTTAACATTTAAACTTATTTTCTGCACATTCCAGCACATAATTATTATTATTTTTTTGTGTTTACACTCACTCTTTCAAATAGATGCAAGTAAAACACAGCAGAAAATAAATAAAGTCAAAGACTAGCGGTCCTGTTGCTCTATTTTCACATGTAAAGCAGGAGTGGCGTAGGCGGAGGTTTACCCTGGTGCAGGTGTGCTGCAGCGGTCAGTGGAAGAATCCGCGAGTTTCTCTGTGAGTTTCCCATTACGTCGTAGCGCACTCCCGGTGTTTGCTTGGAAGTTAAGGGGGGTTTTTTTGCTGTAAAAAGAAGTTTTCTTCCCACACACAACGGACATGTTTTTGTCACTTTTTATGGAATCAAACTCAAAGTAAGGTCAGTACTTCCACGCTTTAAACGCTGCACGCTCATACTCTCTCCCGCACTCGATATATGATCCATTGTTGATCTGCACACAGCTGTTGTCACGAACGTCGCACTCGCTTATGTCACTGTCATGAGACATTCTCGCAAAAAAATCACGGTTTTAGTAACGCAGTAACGCAGCGTTCCGACGGGAAAGTAACGGTAATCTAATTACAGTTTTTGCAATAGTAATCCCTTACTTTACTCGTTACTTGAAAAAAGTAATAAAATTACAGTAACGCGTTACAAGTAACGCGTTACTGCCCATCTCTGGTGCAGAGTGAACTTCTCATACCTTGAGATACTTGACCAGTTGAATACTGGACTTGCCAGTATTCATAGGGCAGGTCTGTGTTAGTCTCTGGATGGCGATATGGCTGCTTCTCTTCCTCTTCACGCTCAGTGGAGCTCTCACTGGAAAGTTCCAGCTTTGGACTAAAGATTACAACACTAAACGTTTGGGACAGACAATAGAGATAAATAGAGGGATGGAATTTAAGATCATGAAATCTCTTGTCTGGTGTTTTAAGCAGGAAATAAAGCTGGTTATCCCACACAAGAAGATTCCATAAAAGACTGAAATTCAGGTCTTAACAGAATTTAAGTAGCAGGAAAATAAAATTGGAATCAATATCATGAGAGGAATGGAGCCGTTATCATACAGAGTCAAAGTTCTTGCTGTATACTGATGCAAACAGAAATGCAGATGGTGTTTTAAAGCTGCATGGGCCACTTGGATGAATGTATCATGAAAATAGGGCACTGTAGAGCAATGAAATCTGGTACACATTCAAATAGGCCCACTGAGACGCAGTTCCCAGGTACATGCAAATAGCATTTCCAGGGGAGCGTATTATCAGACGGGGCTAGCTGATAGATGGGTTTTTTTCCACTACACAGTATGATAAACACTGAACACGACCTTCCTGTGGCTGTCAGGCCTACACTGATGTGAGGTGATGAGTGTGATTGAGTGAATGCACCCCGGAGTCTTTATTGCATGTATAGAAAATGATGATCAGCAAAGATTGCTGTCAGTGACATAATGATTTATTACACTTGCAGTTTGTATACAGACAACATTCAAGTATGGAGATGGCTTATGTGCTGTACCTGCGAAAAGCCAAACAAGGAAAAAACTTTTACTTAGCTTCTTGTTCAGAACAATTTTAGCAGCTGACAGTTTTTAAAGCAGAAGTCACAAATGGTGAAAAACATCCAGTTAATTCACTTTTCACTGGGGGAGGGGGAGGAGGGGGGGGGGGGGTATGAGTATATAACAAACTGTGTCAATATTAAAATAGCAAACCGATGGTTAATAAGTCAAAATTCTTTAACTTAGACCACATGTAATATTAATGCATTTAAGTGTAGAATGAAGTCACAATAAAAATTCAGCCAAGAGTTTAGATTTTTTTAAAAATCTCATCTTTACCAGTTTGGGCCAAGCTTTAGTGTTTTAACTGACTAGAATGTTTTAATATACAGAGGAGTTCATGACCAACTTAAAGACTACAAGGTATCCAGTGGCTACAAAGCAGGCCCAAGCCATCATACCTACCACCAGAGTGTTTGATAGTTTGTATGAGGTGTTTGTTCTAATATGCTTTCCTTGTTTTTCTCCAAATGCGGTGCTGTGCTTTATGGCCAAACATTACCTGTTCGATTTTTCTGTCCCAGAAATTTGGCAGTTTGTTCATATGCAGTTTTTGCAAAGTAAACTGTGCTTCCATGTTGTTTTAGAGAGAAATGCCCTTCTCTTGCAGCCTGTTATCTAAGAAATGTTATCTAAGACCTGCAGAGCCAGAGATGTAACTCTTGGGTAGTCACCTGCCGTTGTTGTTGCATCAAGGATGGCAGTCAGTCACGTTGCATTAGACAATTATAAGAGAGCTGTGCTGTTCATGGGTCACTTTATAACTCCATTCGTAATTGTGATTACCCTCAATCAGAAATTACATGTGCTATTCCTTTTTGTTACCATGGCAACAGGTGTACTTACATTTGTTTCATTTTGTTGCCTGTACTTTCAAAGTAACCTCTGACCTATTTGGTTTTAATTAAACGTACAATCAGATCTTCTACGGTTCTAACCTTTACTGAGTTTAATTTGCCCCAGCTGCAGAGCAAAAACGAATCCTCATAGTTTCAGAAAAAAGGACGTTTCTGGTAAGACAGGTGTCCGGGTAAAGAAGATGCAGAAACCTCTGCTTTCATTTTAGTCATGGCTTTTCTGTCTCAGAATGTTCTTCTCCTCTCCAGAACTCTCATGGCATTTACTTTCCTGTGTTTTACTGTAATGCTGTGAAATAAGAGACATTATGACTGCTTCTATTTTAACAATGGTTAGTTTTCTAACATAATCTTTATTTAACAATTCAAAAAAGAACTCAACAGGTATTTTTTTAGCCAGTGAGACACGTTTATCTTGGTTGTATTTTCAAACTAATCTCTAAGCTCTTTGTTTTTAATTAGACATACAATCAGATTCCTTGCACTTCTAACCTCTACTGAGTTTAATGTACCCCAGCTGCAGTGCAAGAAGGAACCTCTATAGGTTCTGACAAAACCGAACTATCTTACCGTGTCTGGGAGGACATGTGTGCAGGTGAAAAAGACACAGAGAATTTTGTTTTCATCTTGTTCACCTTGTCCTAGACTCTTTTATCCTCTTCAGAGCTCTTACGGCCTTTATTTTCCTCTGTTTTACTGTAATGATGTGAAATAAGACTCATTATGCCTGCTTCTATTTTGAAAACGGTTATTTTTCTAACATAATCATTATTTAACAATTCGAGACAGGGCTCAGCAGACTTTCTTTTTCCTTTTCTTTTTTTTTTTTTTTTTTAGCAATTGAGATACTTTTATCTTGAGCCAGTTTCTCCTCAAATGGGTACAGTTATCACAAGGTACAGCTGCAACAGCTCAGCTCTTGCTAGATCTATTTATCAATCAAAGACCATATGTGATAGATCTTTTGGGGATATTTTTTCTCATACTTTTCCCCAAGTTTTGCATCTGTAATTGAGCAGAAAGGGTTTCTATTATATGGAGAATTTATTAACTCTGACTATTGTGTAATGAGGAATATTTGCACTTGCCCTTAAATTTATAAACCATATAACCATCTCTTTATAATGTGTGACTGCTGGCAGATGCACTAAGCACATGTGTTGAAGGCCTGGCATCACGGTCATCTAAAGTTCATCTGCTATTCAAGAAGAATCTCTGCAATGCAACAAAAATTCAGGACACTTCTTACGTGAGGAATTATCACATACCCACATGTAGACAAGACACTAAGTCCACTCCATCGTGGACATGGTTCATATATCTTCTCGCGGTCTACCCTGTAGAGTGTACGCTGTAGTTTCTCATGCACATTCTTTTCCTGTTGCTCGTAAGACCTCTGGGGTTGGCCTTGTTCCTCTCCATCAACCGATTCCACATGCTGAATCTTTTGTGTTGATAATTCCTGAACTGCAGAATCCTGCTGGTAAGGGGGAAAGCCAGAAGCTGAAGACTGAGTGTAAATACCTCTTCCAATTTGCAACTGAATGAGCAAAATATGATTGTGAAGTGCTTTGTAATCTGGCTGTAAATTTGTCAAGTTTATGCTTATTAAAACAAAAATAGCTATTCTGATTAATCTGTTTCGCATTTATTTCACTTTTTATCAGTCAATGTGGCGTATTTTCCACTTACGCTTTGCAATGATTTGTCTCATTATTGGAAAGTCATCGCATATCTATGTCAGACAAAGAATTGCTCATGCTACTCAGAAGGCGAATACTGGAAAACCCTACATGTGGCAAATAAAAACATGAAATTCACATAAAAGCCCCTCCTCAATCCTATGCAGACTTGAAAAAATCTTTATTTTTTCAATATTATTCTTTATTGAGGTATTGAAATAAAAAAACAAACTCTCATTGCTTTGCACAGAAGAGGTCTCTCTTGGTTAAATGGCTGAACAATGTCAAGAAGTTCATTGTTTCTCGACATTCACCTAAAACCTTACAGCTTGGCTCGGGCTAAGTAACGCCTTTGTGTCACTGTTATTCAGGTAAAGTTTTCAAGGTCTTTATACCAAACTTTACAACCTACACACAAACGCCAGTAAGACACATATGAAAGGTTTGCAGGCAGGAGAGTTTTTAATCACAGACACCTGCTTTTGCAGAAGTAGCTCAGTCTGTCATTGGCTGTTAGGAGCTCGAGATTTTTAAAGGCAGGGGAAAAGAATTAAAACGTATTTCTTTGGGTTGTGTTCATGCACAAACTGGAGCCAAGTTGCCTGATCACTTTTCCAAAGACTTGTTTTTCATAAAACACAAAGTGACCTTCTATTGGAAACATAAGTCAATACACCCAACCACAGACCCACATCCTGACTTTATTAGACTAACCAACTTTCTTTAATTCCATTATATGTGAAATGGACAAAGTCCATTTGCTTACACAGAAGGGAACACTCGACATTTCTTAACATGTTGCAGTAAAACAAACCTTAAACCAGTACAGGTCCAGAGACAAATGCTAAGCAGGGCTGACGCCTGAAATCTGAAGTTAAAAAAATATTTTTATAGCACGTAACATTACACCATTAGGACTTTTCAAGTTTCTTCATTTGTCGTTTTCATAAAGCAATCGACTACTAAAACCTAAACCCCAAATGTTTACATGTGTTTGGGGCAGATTTGTATCTAATTACTTTATCCATACTGATGGAAAATCAGCAGGGCAACAAATTGTGAAGCCTGTGGCCATAAAACATCTGTCAGTGTCAGAATTCCAGCAGCTGCTGGTGAATGGTTATGGCAGTGAGGCAGTCTGTATTAATTTCAGGATGTGAATAACAAAAACAACTGACAACCCGAGGATTTTGTGTTTTTCAGTAAGCATCTTGTGCATGCATACACGCAGCATGTTCCATTTCCAATCACGCTGTGATGTCAAAATGAATCCGCAACACTGAACAGAGAAGGCTAGTCTGCTTCCTCCCTGCGCTGCAGCCACCAGCTCCACTGGCTGCCGCAGCTCATTTGATTGAGGCTGTCCAATCGAATAGAACTGTTAAAAAAGACCTGCTTCCTCAGACTGAAAATGAGCAGACATGTTTGGAGATTAGGTGTTGTTATCTTTGGCTATCGTCATTTGGGTTTGGGCTCCATTCTGCAATCAGGGAACTGAGCCGGAGAAGTGGAAGACTGTGTTCCTGACTCTGCTGTTGCTTTCTCAAATTAAAACTGCAATGGGCCAGACTGACAAGAAGGACTACAATTATTCACTTCTTGTATGGATGATATAGATTTGATTGATGTCGTCCGCAATAAGTCAAATGGATTTCAATGTGATGCATTTTAGCCGCATCACATGAAAAGGTTAAGCTGAAGTAGAGGCAGAGAGATCTAGACAAAAGTTACAGGACACTGCATGCTGCACATATCAAAGGAGTTAAAGAATCCAAGAGAAAAAAGACCTTGACAGTGATTTGTGCCTCCACACACTCATTCACAGCTATTTATACGGCTGTTGTCCATCATTTTTAGATCGTTCAGACTAAAGGCATCATTCTTCACAGAGCACTCATGAAACATAAAAGCCTGAATATGTGTATATAACTTTCTTTGTTATAGATTTTTTTTCTTTCACACAGTTCAGCCCCATGCTTCTTATTGGTTTATTGTAGTCATCATAAACCCTATGATGGGTTTCGTAGAACACTTTTACATTGCCTACTGTATGAAAACATACAGACATCACCATTATGCCACAAATATGAAGAATCTACTTTTAAAGGCAAAGCTATGAAGACTAAAACTATCTAAATGATTGATTGAGTCTTACCTAATACGTGTAGAATTTAACTCATATTTTCATTTCAACACAAAAGAAAACATGACTGTTCAGAAAAGTGACGGGTACACTGAATATATAGTGCTTCTCTTAAAGGCAAAAATGCACTTTAGCCCCCCAAAAAATGACACTTTGACAATCAGCTAAAATAGTTGAGGGAACACCACGCTGGTGTAAACTGAGAGTAAGTGCAGATCCTAGACCAGGGGTCGGCAACCTGCGGCTCTGGAGCCGCATGCGGCTCTTTTGTCCTTATACTGCGGCTCCGGGTGGTTTGGGAAAATAAATGAGAAGTATTTAGCTGAAGTGTATTTTATTTGTGTTTAGTTCTTTTTTTAACTTGTAGTTCTAAAATGGAAGATTATTGTGATTTTGAAATATAAAAATAAAATTATATCTTATTATTTTTTCACCGCTCAAAATAAGCGTCACACTCGCGGAAGCCGGTATACCCGCCGAAACGCCGTGCATTTATCGAGACTTTCGACCCCAGGTAGGCCAGTTATGGATTTTCGGATCTACATTATGTCAGCAGCTCCACCATGAACTATGTTAAAACAAACACCGCCCCACAGATGACAGCTTAAAGTCCTGCGTAAAGATGAAAGCCCCGATTTGCAGATGCTGTGCGCAGAGGTTCGGGACCATAAGTCTTATTGTAAACATATCACGGCAGACCCGACGATGTTTCCATGAACACGCTTTTCAGCATCTCTTTACTGACCACTTTTCACACACGGTTGCTGTACGCATACAGCCGGCTGTAGCTTTTCAGCTCACAGCCCGACACAGACCAACACAACCAAGGTGCGTCCACCTCCCCTGCAGCGGCACTGCAGACCGCGCCCCGCCACACACATTAACCAGGTAAAATACATATTTAGGCAGAATTTTGCAAATATCTATTTTTCCTTTTTTAGCAGCATAGTGCTTTTTTCCAATTACTTTTTAAAAGTCAGGTCAAGGCTCCAAAAGCACAAAGGCAATATAAGGGTGGCGGCTCACAACAGTTTTTGTTTGCTACATGGATCATTTTAGTTCAGCTGGGTGTCTTTCCTTTTGTTATATTTCTTTAAGAGTTCAAAATGTGTTAATTACATAAATAAAATGTAATTTTCTCTGTAGCACTTCATGGAGTTCATAAGCAACACACATTAGTTGCTCTGTGGATTCTTTTAAAAAGCAGTTAAAAACTTTTCTGTTCAAACAAGCCTTTTGTTGATCTACGTATTTTATATTCTTTACATTATTTACATTTGATCTTTTACATTGTGTATAATGTCTATTGATTGTATTGTTTATTTTAATCTTTGTGTACAGCGCTTTGTGGCTGCCTCTCTGTGAAAAGCGCATAATAAATAAACTTTACTTACTTACTTTAGTTGTTCACACAAAGCATAAAGGTAAAAAAAACAATATATACAATGTTATCTTCATTTTAGATTTCAAAAAGTATTTGCGGCTCCCAGTGTTTTCTTTTGCGTGGAAACCGGGTCCAAGTGGCTCTTTGGGTGTTAAAGGTTGCAGACCCCTGTCCTAGACTGATTAGCAAAGTCTGGTTTTGAGACCTCAGAGAGGAGTCAAGCATTGTCACATCACTGTCTTTGTGACTTCAAAAAACTGAATGTGGCAAACCCTGGTGGGATGTGACAAACTAAGGGACACTGCAGGCTCACGCCATAACCACCCAAACGCACTGTAGTCATATCCAAAAGCAGACCCTGCTTTGTCGTCTATTTGGACTCTAACAATAATTGTAATTTACAAAATGAACATCATATTTTATTCAGTAAGAGGTGAAACTACCAGTTAAGACCATAAATACATGAGGAAAGTGTTCGGTGAGGTCATAAATTGAGAAAGCAAAAGAATGTTTTCCCATAGATCTGCCCCCTGCTGGCTGCTAGAAACAATGCAGCTCTAAGACACTTCCACATTAGATCACTTTTCAAACTTGTGTTTAAAACCATGTCCATTTTTGGGATACTGCGCCGATGTAGCCTAGAAATCTACAAACATGAACAGCTCTTTAATGGTAATGGCAATGCAGTGTATTAGAGTAACCATCTGCTTCCAGTGCTAATATTTACAGTTACGATAAGAGCAACAGAGTCTGTTGGAAATTTAAAGAATTTGGCAGGTATTTGTTCTTGAAACAAAGTACTGAAAAAGAGAAGAACTTTGACCTGAATGTGATGCAAGACGAAAACCAAAGAGAATGAGAAAGTGAGCTTAGCCTGATGGGACTTTGTTCCAGTCCAACAAATACATCTTTTCACTGGATAAATAAAAGGCTGAAGGTTCTGATACGCTTTGCCTTCTTTCACCATAGTTTGTGTTTTTCTTCATCTCCTTGTTCTCCTCATTTCCCCTCACAGTTTCACAGTAGATTGTTGCCCTGGGTGTGGTTTTGTCTCTTCCTGTTTAGCGGTAGTTCTTTCTCCCCCACTATCACCGACTTCTTGTTTATAGGGGATTTTTTGATTGTTGGACTTTTCTCTCTAGTATTGTAGGCTTTTTGTCATAAATATAACGTACCTTAAAAAGCCTGTTGTTAGTTTTATATAAATAATATTGAACAGAATTGTGCTAAAGTCTGTAAAGTGTTTTGAGGGAATCCATCCAACAGTCGTTGGGAAATTTAGAAAGAGGTGGCGGACAACAAACATCCACCACATCCGCAGAGCCATGCTGCCAGTGTGTAGTATTTCTATGTAGTAATACTAATATTAGTATTAATAACTGGTAATGACAGTTTGAAGCATGAGATGTAAAGCAAACATCCAAATAAATCCCGACAGTAAAAATTAAAAACTATTCAAAGAAACATTTTGCTTTGTTAAAATGACTTCAGCTTTCATCTCAAATGTAGTTTATATGTATCACAGTGCTGCAAAACCACACTATAAATACATTTACATGTCAATTCTGTTTGATCTTTGTAAATCCTATTACTCATACTGATCGACTTTTGATTCTTGCTTTGAAAAGCTGTGCAAATACTATTGCTCTTAATTAAACTCGTACTTTATTTGGATAAGAATGACAGCCAACAAATAAAAAACTAGACAGTGATGAAATACCTCAAACAGACCTGATATCCATGCAAAGCAGACAGTAAGCAGTAAGTGCTTTTCAAAGGACCTGATGAGCTTGTGATGATGCCACATTTTCCAACAAACATCAGCTCAAGTAAGAAAAAAAATATGTTTTTAAATGATTAACAGATTTTCGAGAGCAGATGGAGTCCATTATTTGTTATGTCGTCAAATTTCTAAAGCAGGAAATAGCACTACTGAATAAATCACACAGATTTCAATGTCTGGAAATGAGCGTGTGTGTGTGAGTGTGAAGGGGGTAGGTGGTGGGAGGGATGTGGCTCTGCTGTTTTGATGTTGGAACAGGGAGGAGGTCAATTCAGAAATTTTTCAACACAGTGACAACCAGACACTAGCTCACTAGCGTGGAAGAGCACAGACGCTGATTACACAATCCGAACTCTGTTTACGAATATGAGTCACACAGCATCAGAAATCAAATCAAAGTATTAGAGAGAAGGAGCTTGTTCATAAGACAAAGAGGCGTTTCAGCACCCACACGTTTTTGCTTTGAGAGTTATTATTCACAGCTAAAATAAAAAGACAAGCCTTAATGTGTTGATGCTAATTGCTTATATTCCACTCCACCTGGTTGTTTGTGTTCTCAGCAAAGTGTGGAGATCTGCTCTTCAGAAGTGTTACCAGGTCTTTGTAAGTATCACTTGTTCACTCATATCCATGCCCCTGCTGTTTTATGCCCTGTGAAAACAAAGTGAAAAACAGCTTCATTAATTCTAAAAACCACAATTTTAATGTGGCCCACATGTCAGCTGGAATAGCTAGAAGCTCCAAGTATCTGAAAGCAGAGGAAGTGTAAAATCATACAAGTTGCTGAATTCGGTTATGACAAAGCTCCTCTTTGAGGTTTCATTTGCATCAAGTTCACCCTTTCAGTTTCAGGGTGAACTTGTGTGAACCATTTTCAGTTGAAGAAACAGTAATAGGAGTCTTAAAGTTTGTCAGCTAAGTCACTGGTGGACTAAAATCCTCAAATAGAAAAGAGTGCAAAGCATGAAAGAAGCTCTCTTTACAATAACGGGATAAGAGGGAGTTGCATTGTGGGAGGCCAATAAGTCAATATTTTCACCAGACAGGGTACTGTGCAAGACTGCAAGAGTCTCCAATTTCTTCATATTTTGCTAGGACATAGGAAATCTATGTAACTTGTGCAAACATACATGGAAGTACATTATTTAAGATGTCTATACACTCACTTTTATACCTCTCTGCCTCCATAATCACATCTCTCACCTTCCTAACTTTTCTGAATGTGGTGTGTCGAGCTGCCTACCAATACACAAAACAAAACACAATTACTCAAAAATGGCCAAGTATAAGAACTGGACTAAAAATGACAAAAGAAGCAGCCAATGTGCAAAGAAAAACTTTAAAAGGGCTGGAGAAGTACTCCTCAAGGCCACTCTAAACAAACACAAGTCTGACTTCTTGGTAATAATAATGAAAATTTTAAAAAACTTTTGCACATTGATCTGTTTATATCAGATATAGTTCCAGCATCCAAATACAGTGATACGTTTTTTTGTTTTCTTGAGCAATTCAATATATTTTAAAATGTCTTAATTGTGTCTTAATCAGTTCTTACAGAATAGCCTTGTGTGAAGATACAGCATAGCACAGTGCTTCATATCTGATTATAGTTTTGCACTGTGCTTTTTTGCAATATGCTGCCTCTTCCAGCTGGAACAATGTACAGAGGGACTTAAAAATGTCAGAAGAGCTTACTGTTGGTGTCAGTTTTTAATGGTGTGGAAAATAGCACTTGTGCTGAATGCATCTGCTTCTTTATTGTCTTTGCTTTGTTCTGGTAGTTTTAGAAACTGCTTATGCATCCCAACTTAATACTGTCTAAGCTCTTTTGCTATGTGTCACACACGTTGTTTGTTTGTTGCTATAATAATGTACTTTCTGCAGTCTTGTCTTAAACTCACTAAAATATTTCTGCTTAGATTAAAAGAAAATCTAATAATAATAGAGCGTTAAAGTTTGTGGACAATTTCTGTTTAAATACAACCCAATCACAGAATTTTTACTTGACTTCTAAAAAGAGTTAAATAGAAGACAACTGAAGAACTGAGACATAGATTTTATAAATGACATTTTTTTTAAATCCAGGAAAGCAATCCAGTGCTTGCAGAAGGAAAATTATTTAAATTTAAAGATAAAATTTGAATTATCAATTGCAATAAATGGGATGACAAACAGGTGTCAGTGATCACCCTGTTTTGATGATGACAGTCTGTGTATGAATGGAAGAAACTGAAGCCCATCTTCTATTGCACAGAAGTGGTTAACAGACCAACGTTATTTAAACAGTGGGGGTTTTGGTAGACTGGGAGGTAAAACTGGAAGCCAGAGTAACTTCTAAATGGCTAAAGATCTCTTTAACTCTGGCCAGTGTCCATGTGTCCATAATCAGGAGAACACTAAACAACAATGGTTTGTATTTCATGACCACAAGAAGAAAGCGACTTCACCCCAATGAGAAACTGTAGTTTCTGAAAGGTCACATGGACGAGCCAGAAGACATCTGGAACAATGCAAAGCCAAAATAGATCTTGCTGGTTTAAATGAAAATCATTCTGTTCCATGAAAGGAAAACACTGCACTGCAATGAATGACTTTCACTGTAACTGTGAAATATGGTGGAAGTATCAAAGTTTGGATCTTCTGAATTGCATCAGTGATTTCTAATGGAAAATGTTAAGACAGTTCTCCTTGAATTACACATAAAGAGAAAGTGGGTCAAGCATCTCGGCACTAATCCCATCTTGCCAGAGAATAGTCGAAGAAGGATGAAGATAATGTTTTGTATTTTAAGTATTGATCTTTAACCAACAGAAATGATGTGGAAACACTTCAAGAAGTTGATATAACACCCGCAACCCCGCACCACCACCGACTCAACATCCTGGAGTTACAGCTCCACTTTCATTCCTCCAAGCTGATGTGAAAGACTGACCAACAGTCACTGAAGGCACATAATTTAAAGGTTTTGTGTTATTTGTGTAATTGGTTTCCTTGCTTTCTGGCTTTGTGTGAAAATGTGACTATGTTGTATGTTTGGATAGAAATATAAAAGATCAAAATGTAGATCACAATGCCTTTAAACCTAGTTTTAGCACATTGTGCCAGCTGTGCTGCAGGTGACTTAGAGGGTCTCACTGGCACAGGGCTCAATCACAAGGTAGCAAATCTCACCCTGCACCTGTCAAGATGGTGCACCACAGCCCCACCCCCACCAAAAATAAATAGATAAATAAATAGATGAATAAAAATAAACAGGAAAATAACTCCTAAAATTGTTTAAGGTATGAAGGGCAGCATGATATCATTTCACAACAGGTTTGTCCCCAAGGAAGGAAAAGGAAAAGGTGACATCATCACGTGTTTGGTCCGCTAAAGAGGACATACTATTCTAAGGAGAACAGCATGAGCCCAAGGCTGAGCCATGGTTTTACTTGTAATATAAATCATTCACTAAAAAACTAAGCCATGTAGTGACAACATCATCTTTCAAAGCTGGTTTGGAGAGTACTTTTTTTGGAAGTAGAAGGTGTCACTTTAACCAGAGAACACGAGACATAGACTGCATTTATCACTTGGTGTGTGATAAATGCTGCTGAATGCTTTTATGAGCATGATAAATTCGCTGCAATGAAGCAAATAGCGTGACTGAAAAATGACTTGCAAAACTGGAATCTAACAGATACACCTATATTGCCCATATTCACTTGTTTGCCTTCACATGCATATGACGTTGAGTGACCTCCTATTCTTAATCCATATGGTTTAATATGATATCTGTCCACTCTTTGGAGCAACAACAGATTCAGTTCTTCTGAGAAGGCTTTCCACAAAGCTTAAGAGTTTTTATGAGAATTTTCGGCCATTCTTCAAGAAGTGTATTTGTGAGATCAGACATTGATGGCCTGACTGAGAGTTTATGCTCTAATTTCTTCCAACGGTGTTCTGTCAGATTAAGGTCAGGACTCTGTGCAGGCCAGTCAAGTTCTTCCACACCAAACTCACTCATCCATGTCTTTATGGAGCTTGCTTTGTGCACAGGTACACAGCCATGTTAGAACAGCAATGGGCCAACCCCAAACTGTACCCACAAAATTGGGAGCATGAAATTGTCCAAAATGTTTTGGTATACTGAAGCATAAGAGTTCCTTTTATAATCCTCCCTTCCCCCAAACTGTACACTTGGCACAATTCAGTAAGACAAGTACTGATCTCCCGGTGACTGCTGAACCCAGACTTATCTATCAAATTGCCAGTCAAAGAAACTTGATTTGTGCCAGATATCTTCACTGTTCAGCAGGGAAGTTCTTTACACCACTGCATCAACATATGCTTGGATGCATCTGTTCAGCCATAGAAACCCATTCCATGTCGCTCTCTACGCACTGTTCTTGAAGTAAATGGAAGACCACATATGGTTTTGGAGGTCTTTAGTGATTGACTCTGCAGAAAGTTGGTGACCTTTGCACATTATGTGCCTCAGCATAATAGCACCATACTCTGGGATTTTACATGCCCTGCAACTTCATGGGTGAGTTGTTGTCATTCCCAATTGCTTCCAGTTTGTTATAATACCAATCACAGTTGACTATGCACATATAGCATCCAGTAGCACGCTGGAAAAGACTGAGCAACACATTCTTTCACAGACTGCTTTGCAGAAGCAGTCTGCATGCCTAGGTGCTTTATTCTTACCCTTTGTAAAACGCAGATGGGAAAAAAAATCTCAGGTATTGTCATCACCCCATCAGACCAGTGGTTGGGCTAAGTGGACACCCAATTTTGTGGATGTGATAACTCAAGAACAAAGCCATGTAGGTGTTTGAAATTGATACCATAAATGTATCTATTAAAAATCTTGGATGAGTTTGAATCTCAATGATGATGCTAATGGGGAGTGGCTCCAGCAGATCCCAGGAACAACATCTGAGATCTCTCTCCAGAAGAGCGCAGTCCTAGGAACAGCAAAGATACTGCATGGGAACCTCAAGCTCCCAGGCTGCTGGTAGAAGACCCAAGCTTGAAGCATAAAAGACTGCACGCAGGGGTGAGAGGGTAATTTATATGTTTAAAAATAAAATCACCATTTCATCAAAATCTCTTTGATCACTATTTGTTATAAAAGTTGTGGATTTTATATGGAGCTTTTTTACACAGTCTGTGTAATAACTGATTACTGAATACAAATAAATATCAAATATTTCTTTAAGAAGGTTTTCAAGGATCTGTTTGTCCACGTTTTGGAACAACAGAAACAGTTTGACCTTGACCCCCAAGTCGTTGGCTAGGCCTTCCTCCTTTCTGTCTACCACACTTACTGCATCAGCACGGGCTTCTCTCTCCAGGCCAGAGGCAAAGCTCCTACCAAGAATCCTAACCACGAGCTCTCTGTTTTCTGACAACACAAGAGGTGAGTTGGATTCATTTTAATCTATCAAAACAGCTGGTCTTGAATGTACTCTGTTTTTTTCTAACAAGCTAAGCTAATATTATCTCTCCATAACAAATCCACTGGCAGTGTGAAATAAGTATTACTATATTCATCATGTATCCATCTGTCAAAGAAATATATATTACTTTATCTCTTCTTGGCAGTGGCCCTAAAGTAAATGCATATCTGTAAAGAATTACCAATGGCGGCATAATTGGATGGCTGTACAGAGTAACAAGGAGGACAAACAAATTAAGTCTGTGGGTTATGGAGGAATGCTGGTGGTTGGACTGCTTGGGATGCAAATTGGACTCAACTTTACCTTCTAGACATGCCCGAACCTCCGCCAACTTCTTATCATCTGCCAGATGAAGCAGTTTAGAGAGCTGGCTGAAGCTGCGTACATAAACAGTCGGTGGAGAGAGCTGCAGCAGTGGATGGTCCTCACTATCTCTTTCGTGGGACTGAACATCTGAGTCACTGAGTAGGAAATAAAACAAAACAGAAACTTTAATTGTCTGAAATGCTTAATGGAGATCTGAGTCTTTGTTTTTGTACTTTTCCAGGTTCATACTATGAGACACAAAGGAAACCACACACTTAAAGTAGAGCAGACATTCTGATGAAATACAGTGGAACATTCTCAATCTTACTGAAGCTGAAAAACAAATTAATTACAGTCCACGTGCAGCTTTGAGTATGTCTAAGGTAAAAACATTTGGACACCATGGTGACAGCAAATCCTGGACAGACACATAATACTGAGAGCCAGCCACCTCATGATTAGACCAACCTGATGTCGTAGTCTGTTTTGAAATCAGATGCCACTAAAGTGGTACTCCACTGGAGTGGCTCCTCAAACACATGTTCAGCTTCCTGTGGGTGTTGGGAACTAAAGTGCTCCACAAAGTGCAGGATTTCTTTCAACAAGGACTCATTCATTGGTGTGAATGCCAGTTTGCCAGTACTAGAGCTGGCCATGGTCCACTGGGCAGCCCTGGTCAATGATATCCCCATCGCTGTGTCTGGGATACTCTAAAACTTAACATTAACAGCATGTGGTTCTTAAAGATTCAGCATGACTCTTCGTTTCTGAGTTTGGAGCCCCATGTGGACCTTCATTAAAAAAAAACATAAAGGTCAGCTGTTTCATATTCAAACCTTTACTGTCAGTCAGTGATCTTGGACTTTTAATACACACTTTAATTTTCTCCTGCCTCACTTTTCATGAGCATCTAAAAGTCCTCCATAGCTTGTTAGTTCAGGACGAAGCAGCAACACTGCTAACGGAAATATCCGGCGGTCACATATTAAACCTTGCTTCCCTTCACTGTGAAATTCAGAATCTACTTTAAATTTCTACTATTAGCATAAAAACATGAAGCTCTACATGGACAGGCTTATATAGCAGAGCTTTTAAGACCTCGTGGATGCAGGCAGCCTCTCCAACCAGGGTCTTCTCGCTCTAAACAATTAATCTGATTAGAAATATATTATGGGAACTATATCACTGTCATATCGGGGGCGATCGTGGCTCAAGAGTTGGGAGTTCGCCTTGTAATTGGAAGGTTGCCGGTTCGAGCCCCAGCTTGTGTCCTTGGGCAAGACACTTCACCCATTGCCTACTGGTGGTGGTCAGAGGGCCCGGTGGCGCCGGCAGCCTCGCCTCTGTCAGTGCGCCCCAGGGTGGCTGTGGCTACAATGTAGATTGCCATCACCAGTGTGTGATTGGGTGGATGACTGGTTGTGTAAAGCGCTTTGGGGTCCTTAGGGACTAGTAAGGCGCTATACAAATACAGGCCATTTACCATTTACCATATTTAAAAGGGAACTGAAGTCTTTACATGTTCAGACTGTGTGCATTTTGGTTCCTTTCAAGCCATCTTTCTCCTGATTGACGTTCCCCTATAAAGGTTTGATCTCTATGTGCATAGTCAACTGTGATTGGTATCATAACAGCTTCATTTAGATATTTAGAAAGCCAAGAGTAGAAAAATGTCCTAACCTGAGTATTTAGTGCAGTTTGAAGTCAGAGTTTTTGCCTTACACACATTGACGTCATTATTTGAAACTTTGCTGGTAAGAATAGACTGGCCATGAGGGCTCATTCAAAACAAATAAAGGCATGGTTTTGTTTTGACACAATTTGCCTCTTTCTTTTTTTTGCACTATACTGGTAAACACGATGGCAAACGAGCTAAGTCAAAACTTTGAAAACAGCTTTGCGTATCTATGTGTGTGTGTGTGTGTGTGTGTGTGTGTGTGCATGTGTGTACACTAACAGCAGAGGTACTTTACCTGTGTCAAGTCTAACTTTACAGTTAGACTTACAATTGTGAGAGACTCTAAAATGTCAAGTCAAATGTTGTCACAATAATAAAAAAACCCTGTATGCTTTCCTTTTTAGAGTGTCCACATGACCGCATATTTGAGAGCCTATTTCCTCTCTCAGTACTGGTTTGGCACTGCACTGCAGGCAAACACTGGGTAGTGAAAACATTCTATTTGAGAGGATACGCTGTATTTAGGCACAGCAAATAAGTTCACGCAATTCACTCAAAGTTATTAATATGCCTGTCAATGCAGGTATGTGAAGTCTGATAAAATACTACCTTTGTATGTGTAGACTGACAGTGCCTCTGCTGTTCTTGTCAAAATAAAGCACCCCAGGCAATGGAAAAAAATGCCTGGGGTGCTTTATTTGTGATTCATAGATGGGCAATTATCTGTCTTTGGGAACAAATTGTTTCTTCATTGTCAGACAGGTAGCCACCTAGCATGTCTACAGCCTTGGTGCAATGCCTACCTAAATAAAGTGGAATTATTTTTACACCATTGGGGTGAGTTGAATTGAACAAATCACTCTGAGTCTCTCAGGAGAAGAGCCTCAGAGTGCATCAAGAGAGAGGATTCTCACTGTTGCTGTTGTTGTTGTGGATTTATGATTTGCTGCCCTCCAGGTATCACATTTGAAAATGTTTTCAATTTAGACAGCTTGTACATTAAAAACACTTCCGATGTTGCTTGAGTTAGAGAGTTGGTTCAGGCAATGAAGCTCAGACACCAACTCTGACATTAACCACATGCAACTGTGTGTAAGGCAGTAAGAAGAAAAAAATCTAGTGAAGACGGATGGAAGACTAAAAGAAAACAGTGAAGGAAAAAGCAGGATAAATGAGGGTCTTAATACTCAGGGTCTCATTAACTTGCCTAATTGCTGTTCCTTAAAGGGGATTAAATGAAATGTTCCCCACAGCCTGGGTCTTTTACAAAGTAAAACAAATATACACTGTGCTCAGAAGCACCTGCTCACTCTTAGATCTTCTCAGACTAAAACCTAATACAGCATAATAAACACAACTGCTCTCTGTGCTTTTTCTTCGCAGAGTGAGTTGAGTTACTGATTGGACTGCATGGAAACACACTGACGACACACTAAGAAAGTCAAAGTTGTGTCTGTACACACTGACATCGTGATTGCATCCGCTCACTGTTCGTCTAGCCGCCACAACACTCCATTAACACCCAGATTAAACATACACTAAGGTTGTGCATGCGTAACAAGACTGATGATGTGGAGGTGCGCAGACTCCTTCCTGCTCCTGCTCCTGGTTTGAAAAGAGCTGGAAAAGCGTGTCTCCTGTATTTCTTTCTTTCTTTGTTTTTCATGCAAGAGCTCTGATGTTTTTACAGGCATCTTGTCAAATCCTGTTGAGCCCAGCTTATAGCTGTGCGGTTAAAGCAGGAAAGGAAAAGGGTGACACTGGTCATTGTAATGAGCACCTGCGAGATGTGTCTCACTAATTCATGTGAGTTTCTGAAATAGAAAACAGTTTAAGGGACTCTAAGAAGAGGCTGTGACCACATCCCCAACTTGTAAAAAGCTCCAGAAGCCTGTCTGTTTTTTCCCATAATCCTCTGTGTTTTTAGGCATGGAGAACAGGGGGCAAGTGCTTTTAAATTGGATTCAGCATGGGTGACTTATGATTGATAGGAAGCTTGAAGACATGTCTTTTTTTTTTTTTTCCCAAGGAACAGTTCATGGCACATATGCACTACTCTATTGAGCAGCCTTGCTCTGGTTATCTTGTTTGAATATGACAGACAATGGTGAGGTCATTTGGTGGCTATAAGAACTGCCTGACTTATTGACTGTTTAAATAGGCACTGGTGCAAGAGGCCAATGGAAAGATGCATTAGCCCCCCTTACGTTGTAAAGAACAGTAATAGAAGCAAACAGAGCACTGCCAAAGAAAATTGAACATAATTATGCTTCAGCACACACACAGATTTTACCCGCATTAAACAATCATATTGTGATGTTACAATAGACTGAAATAAAGGTAATTCAGGCAAAACCAACCAACACAGGCCTGCGATGGGAAGGACTTTAGTTGCCTTCCCATCTGCCCCCTATGCCCCTAAAATGGTGTTGTCAAGTCCATGCAACCTTGGCAAATTATTGGGAAAAACAGCGTTAGAATCCTCAGTGTACAACTTTTAAAAAATTTAATAATATAATCATATGCACAGACAGTGCAGGTTTATCTTGTGCTATTTATAGATGAGAAACAATGCATTTTAGAGTATTTAAAAGTAGAATGGGAGGGAGAGCCTTCAGTTTTCAGGCCCCTCTTCTGTGGAACCAGCTTCCAGTTTGGATTCAGGAGACAGACACTATCTCTACTTTTAAGATTAGGCTTAAAACTTTCCTTTTTGCTAAAGCATATAGTTAGGGCTGGACCAGGTGACCCTGAATCCTCCCTTAGTTATGCTGCAATAGACGTAGGCTGCCGGGGGATTCCCATGATGCATTGAGTTTTTCCTTTCCAGTCACCTTTTTCACTCACTATGTATTAATAGACCTCTCTGCATTGAATCATATCTGTTATTAACCTCTGTCTCTCTTCCACAGCATGTCTTTTATCCTGTCTTCCTTCTCTCACCCCAACCAGTCGCAGCAGATGGCTGCCCCTCCCTGAGCCTGGTTCTGCCGGAGGTTTCTTCCTGTTAAAAGGGAGTTTTTCCTTCCCACTGTCGCCAAAGTGCTCGCTTATAGGGGGTCATATGATTGTTGGGTTTTTCTCTGTATCTATGAAGCACCTTGAGGCGACTTTTGTTGTGATTTGGCGCTATATAAATAAAATTGAATTGAATTGAATTGAATAGAAGTTTTGAAAAACCAACTCCTGTTATATTTTTCATAGTGGTTCTCTCAACTGCCTATAGTATAATAATAGTATAGTTATAATCTGTTTTTTTCCCTTTATTTTCCAAGCTCCATTACTTCCATATTAATTTTGTTTTTTATTGTGGCAGTGCAGCCATATTGCCCAATAAATAAATGGAACCAGTATATTTGCTGACACATTAAATAATTGTAACTCACCAAATATTCAATTAAATTTAATAGGCCCCCTTTGACTGCCCCCTGTCCCTGTGAATTCCCATTTTCAGAAATCCTGGAAACGCCCCTGAACCATGTGAGGTAAGCGTTGGAGTCATAACTATCACTACATGAAAATGATCAAAAATCTGTTCCAAACGAATCTCAGCAAACATAATCCGATACTGCTGAGAAATTGTATTTTTTTGAAACTATGTCATTGCTTGAGCTTCTTATGGACATAAACCTGCAATTGTGGCTTCCAAATACTGTGTACAGTATGTATTTCAAGTGGCTATCGCTTAGTGCCAGTGCTTTCTTTGGAATGAACAGACTCTTGTCAAATATAGAAGTAATACAAGATTTATGACCATAGGTTTTATGGGGAAAACCAATGACAAAGTCTACATCTACATGACTTAAAGCATATATTGTTTATTTAGGTTGCAATTCTGCAAGGCGACACTTGGCTCCTCTAGGAATTCATTGAGGGACTTTACTCGAACTTTTATGTATTTCCAAAGACGCTGAATGAGCGTATGCAACCACAAAACATATCTTTGAGAAAATCATATCACCCTGAACTAGAATATTCTCAGACCCACTGACTGGCTGTTGGGTATGTAGTGTTTGCTTTAAATGTGCACGTTGTCATTTAATGTAAAAATAGTAGGACAAATATGAGGCCATGTTAACATCATGGATGTCATGAGCATAGTTTTGTGCTGTGCAAAACAGATCACTACTGTTTGGATTTCAATTTTATAATTATAGAATTTCATACCAATCATTTTCTTATATATATGACCTATATTAAACACTACTGGACATACTTAACGTTTAGTCTTGCACGTTGTAAGGTTGTAAGCATGTTGTGAAATACATATCCATGGTATTTTCTGTGAGCTAGCCATATATGAAGTGTTTCATGCCAAGTAGCTAGGTGAAGCTCCAAGCAAACGCCCTGCAGCAGATTTTGGGTAACCTGGGCGGATACTGCAACCTTATCTGCTCTCACATTTCTCTCATGTTCCTGAAAAGTGAGTCAATTTACAATGCATCTGAAAAATATTCACATTTTGTCATGTTACAGCCTCATTCGAAACGGGATTAAATTCATTTTCACATCAAAATTCTGCACACAACACCCCATAATAATAATTAAAAATAATAATGTTTTCCAGAAATAAACTGTATTTTAACTGCAGTCCACATAACCGGCAAACGCAAAGCACATTCACCTTCTAGCTGGAAAACTGGCTGTGTTTCTCAAAGATCCAGCGTTGCCCGTAGCTTAGCTACTCTGTTAAGTAGCACACTATTGGTTGATCAGCAACAGGTGAGTGTGATTGCTCTACAGGTGTCTGGCTCCAAGATGGGAAACACTCTCTGGCTTGATGTTGCAGAGAAACGCGAATGCCGCCACAGACACATACAAACATGTACAGTAGGAAACGAGATGCCAAGAGAGAAGGACATCAAACACAACACAGACATGGCAGGTCGACCGCCGAGGACTAGAGGACTTGGTCTTCTGCTACTGTAGTTCATCTGCTTTAAGTTCCAGTGTTTCTGAGCAACTGGACATATAGCCATTCTCCTCTGACATCACACAACATTATTTTCTTCAACTGATATTAAGTTAAGTTATATTAAATTATAATCCCAAAACCCTATTCCAGTAAACTAAAACAATTAACATTGAATTATGAGCCTCTCTGCCAGAGTACCACTAATTAGTTTATGTTGTAATTAAGTTGTATAAATTCACAGAAAAAAATGCAGTTAATCAAATATCCAGATCAGTGGGCTAATTGCAGCTATCTGATTCAGCCAGTTATTAATCTGGTCTCGGCAGTGGTGACTATGTGTGCTATATACTAATCACTTGGAGATTAAGCTGTCCCAGTCCAAGTTTGTCCAGTTATCTTTGTTGCATGCCTTTTTCCCTCTACCTGGTTTCTGTCTGTCTGCTAAGGTAATAGCCAAAATGATCCAAAAAAGGCCTTTTTTAAATTAAGTTAAAAAAACAACAACCTGAAAAACGAACAAAAAAACGAATATAATGGTTTCCTTTTGTGTAGTTCATGTGAGGTTATGTTGCCCCCACCTTGACCTGTTCATAAAGTCCTATGAGTAACCTTGAGCTGCCAAAATCCATTTTGTTGGACTGATTGCCTCTTTTTGCCTGCAGGTAGCAGCTGCTTCTACTCTTTTAAAATCTTCAGAACACTTAAATAGAAACACAGATCTTCACTCTTCCTTTCCTACTCCCTTTGCCTCCTTGCTCCTCTGTCCCCCTCACTTCATCTTTTATACTATTAATTATCATTTTCAGACAGCAGTCTAAGAGACCATCATTGTTTGGCATTGCCACACTTGTTAATGCTTGGGGATCTAATCATTATACAATTTGACTTTTGCATTATAGACTTCAGAGGACTGTCTGTCCCTCTGCTGTGTTTGAAAGATGGGAAGTTTGAGGTGTTGAAAAAGAGAAAATAGGTTAGGCAAGAGGTAATAAAATGACCGAAGGGTAGAGTGAAGGAGTGGTCGGCTTGTTTTTGGGAAGAAGAACATGCTGAGGAAAACTTAGACGTGAACTGAGATGAAGATAGATGTTGAATGGAAAATGTAAACGGAAAAGGTGAGGAGAGGAATAAAAGGAGCGACAACAGACAAAGAGGGCGACTTATTTCACATTGGTCTCCTGTCCTCCCGTCATTAGAGGAGGTGCTGCTTGAGACCTTTATGTTGGTGCGCTTCCAGTGTTGGCGCCGCCAGGCCACGAAAAGAAAAATATGAACTTCTTGTGAACAGATAGAATTTAAAGAAGACTTTGCCTGGAGACAACTCTGTTGTTCATCACATCATTTATTCTGAGCCCAGAATAAATGTTGGCCTTTGTAATTTTCCTTTTAGCTTTTATTTTATTTTTCTGAAACTATCCATCTGATCTAACTTAAAACTTTCAATTCTGACCCCTTAGTACAAATCAGCATCTGTACAGTCTGATCAAAGGGTAGTCTATGGTTTGTTTTTTGTTTGAATACAATTATTTTTAGATGGTGAGCCACTTTTGTATGCTGTGGTTACATTAAAAAGTGAACCAGTGCACTAATGTCGGGTGGGTGCACTTTGATTTAGGTTTTCTTCGATGAAATTGCTGCTGAAAAACATGCCTACCACACGATTTGGTCACCACTGTGGTTCTCAGTAGGATTGATATTGGCAGATCATAAGCATCGACTGTCATTCCACAGAGATAGTGCTTAGATTTCTGCCCTAATTGTTACGGTTTCAACTTTTCAGATCAAAGAATCCACTTTCATGGCTGCAGCTGCAATGTTAAGCCAGAAAAACCACGCTCAGGGAGGGGCAGGCATTCGCCATGACCAGTTGAGGGAGAGGGGAAAGAGAAAAGAGCAGAGAGCGAGAGAGAGAATAAAAGACACACTATGGGAGGAAAAGCCTGAATTTGATAATTACTGTTGATAAAATACAGTGATCTACAGTGCACTAACGTTTGTGAAGAACAGCTCAGTGCATCACGGGAGGCCCAAGGCAGTCCAAGCCTATTCCAAAATAACAAAGGAGTCCCTTTGCTGTAGTAACACGGACGTAGCAGCAGGTCAGCCTGGGAATGGGGAGATTCTCAGTGAGCTAACTCTTATCTCTGCGGACGGTGGAGGGAAAGCTGCGTGACAGCGAGGCGGTGGATATAAAGTCCCTTACCAGGGGGTGTACCAATTCCATCAACCAGGGAAAACCTAAGATACATCCATGCAACTGGCAATTCACTTCCTTCCGGTCGTGAAGGGTAGCTCCAACCACTCACCGCATAGTGATTCCACAGTCTGGATTATTTCCTCTAGGACAGTGGTTCTTAACCTGGGTTTGATCGAACCCTAGGGGTTCGGTGAGTCAGTCTCAGGGGTTCGGCAGAGCCTCCGCCTTGACATGCACGGCTCATTTTGTGCACCAGTAAAAAACACATCTATGTCTTGAATTTGAAAAAAAAAAAATCATATTTTATTTTTCACTAAAGAGGGGTTCAGTGACTGCACATATGAGACTGGTGGGGTTCGGTACCTCCAACAAGGTTAAGAACCACTGCTCTAGGAGCTCATCGGGGGTCACTCAACCCCATGGTCAGACTGACACACTGAAGACACAACACTAACCTACATAGTAGGGAAGACACTGACATGGGAGGAACCTAAATAGGGAAACATAGACTCAAACAGAACTAACTGAAGTCTTTCAACATAATAATAACCCAAAACATACGTCACTCCTGGCAAAGAACTATCTCCAGACTGAGATGCACAAAGCCCTGAGTTAAATTTCATTGAAAATCTGTGGGGTGAACTGAAGACCAAGGTCCATCAAATCAGGAGGAGCTTGACATTTTGTCGAAGAAGAATGGATTGGGAATGCTCAGGAGACATGTGTGACTCTTGTTGAAAACTGCAACAAATGACTGCAGGCTATCATTCAGCAAAAGGGATACACAGTTGGCTATTTCCATCAGGGTGATTGAGTCTGGTTGTTTTTATCTTTTATGATTTTTTTATTTTTTTTATTTTGTGAAATGAGAAACCCTCCAAAATAAAACTAGGATGTTTAGAAACAACGTGTTAAAAATTGGCAAAAACGTTTTAAAAAATGAAGTTGTCATGTCTGGATGCGACGACGCCTGTCCTCATCTGTAATGGGAAATGGCAAAACACTTATTTAACTGTAAAAAGTATTTTAGAGTTGTAATCAAGTATAGATTAAAGAAAGTCTACTTTGTGAGACCTTTGATTCATCTGAGCTCTTGCCAAGGAGTTAAAGATTTTCTTGTTCAAATATTGTCCATTAATTTTTCCTTAACACGGTGGTAGAGTATGGTATAGAGTAGAAAAAGTCTAAGACATTTTAGTGATTTCAATATTCCAAGGCTGTTGTACAACATTTTAGTTGGTAATTTCTTGTTAGGTATTGAAGAGATGAAGAGCAGTCTATTTAAGTCTAATACTCTATTGCTATTATACTACAGGGTGGGCCATTTATATGGATACACCGTAATAACATGGGAATGGTTGGTGATATTAAAGTCCTGTTTGTGGCACACCATTGTTTTTCTTGTGACATTACCAATAAGTTTGATGTGTCACATGGCCCTCTTCCTATTGAAAAAACAAAAGTTGTATCCAAGATGGCCGACTTCTAAATGGCCACCATGGTCACCGCCCATCTTGAGGAGTTTGCCCCCACACATATACTAATGTGCCACAAACAGGACTTTAATATCACCAACCATTCCCATGTTATTACGGTGTATCCATATAAATGGCCCACCCTGTACTTATAAGATTGTTAATAGGTATATCTTACTGTAGCATTCTGTATTTCTACTGCTAAAGTGCTCAAAGAAAAGGACCACTGTATTTAGGAAGTATTCCACTAGCTACTGAGGTTGAAGAATTCTGAAAATAAATATTGCTCTTTACAAGTTGTCAACAAGCCAAGAGAAGGTAGTCAAAGCCAGTGCTGTTCCAGTGCTAACAATGTAGGCTGATCACAAACCTCTGAGGACTAATCAGTCTGTCTGTGGCCTGCGTGTGAGCCCTTCTACACAGACTGGAGAGGGGGTTGAGTTCAGCCTCAAAGGCAGGATACTCTCTGGTGGGAGATCTCTTAGCAGAGTCGTCTGAGTGCCAGGCAGCCAGACTTTGGACCGTGGGCATTTCCTCCTTTCAGATGGATTCAGTTAAAAGGGTGCTTCATTCTCTCAACTTCTGGCTGCTGTAAAACAGCCTCTCTGAAGAATCACTCATTACGGTATGTTGTCCACAGCCAAACCTCAATCACTCCCCAAGCCACTGCAGCACCACTCCCCGCCATCAACACCTGCTAACACATGACACATAGGCTCCAGCTGACTGCTGCAAGGAACTCCCTTCTGGTCTCCCGCCTTTGCCTAACAAGACCCAAAGCATCTTTTTCTGTTCCTGGCGCCTCTACACGTCATTAGATCCACTTTTGATTTGCCGTTCCTTTTTTGACCCCATGCTATATTTCCATAGACTCACCTTAGAGTTCCGAAAGTCATCACACTGGAGTGTAAAACTAACTATTATTAGTTGCCAAAGGTGAACTGCTTTAGGCTTTGTTTGTCCTAAGACCCCGCCACATGGTTTCTTTCATATGAGTCATGACTGCTTTGACAGTTTAAGATGTCATGCGGAACAGACGTTTTTACATTTTTGTCATCTGTCCACTAGATCTAGCCTGCACAAGAATTGGTAGCCCAGTCTCCTGTCTGCTCAACACATAATATACTGGCATCCTCACTAGACCAATGGCTCCTTATTGGAAATTACATCACGTCGTAAAGGGACATGACCCATTACAAAATCACACAACTTGTCATTATTTTTCCTTTACAAAAAAGAAAGTCTCTCATCTTATTTTCATTTGGTCCCCTTTTAATTGTTTGTTTGTTTGTTTGTTTTTTATTAATATTTTTATTGAGAGACAAATGTACATTAGTTTACAATGACAATACAATCTGTTCCCCTCACATATTTGTTAGTTTTTCTTACATGAACAGATACAATAATACACAGACACAGGCACACCCACACACACGCTTATATAAAATTGAGGAAAAACAAACAAACAAAACAAAAACAAACAACAAACAACAAACCCCAAAACACACACAAATGACATCACATCTCTAAGCCAAAAAGAAACTGAAGGTGGCTTTGAAGATTTCCAAAGGAGTAAGATGCAACGTCTAGCCAAAAGTGATGTAAAGGCTAATATTTTGCAGAAAGCCCTAAGTTAAATTTCATTGAAAATCTGTGGGGTGAACTGAAGACCAAGGTCCATCAAATCAGGAGGAGCTTGACATTTTCTCGAAGAAGAATGGATTGGGAATGCTCAGGAGACATGTGTGACTCTTGTTGAAAACTGCAACAAATGACTGCAGGCTATCATTCAGCAAAAGGGATACACAGTTGGCTATTTCCATCAGGGTGATTGAGTCTGGTTGTTTTTATCTTTTATGATTTTTTATTTTATTTTATTTTTATTTTTTGGTGAAATGAGAAACCCTCCAAAATAAAACTAGGATGTTTAGAAACAACGTGTTAAGAATTGGCAAAAACTTTTTAAAAAATGAAGTTGTCACCATTTTGAAGTGTGTAGGGTCGGTTAGACCAGTGTTGACTGGAAGCCCAAAAACAGCTAGAAAAGGGTCCATGCAGATTTGGGTCCCAAGAGCCTTGGAAAGAATAACTGAATACTGACTCCAGAAGCCAGAAGCCAGCCAGTCTTGGGCACAGAAAGAACATATGACCTAGGTCACATGGGGTGGCATGACATCTCTCACACTGATCCATCACTTGTGGGTAAATCTCAGAAAGACGAGACTTTGAATAGTAAACCCTGGACAATTCCGTGAACTGGATAAGTTGTAACCTGGCACAGGACGTACTATAACGGACATTGGATACTGCTTTCTCCCATTGCTGATCCGAAAAAATTACTCCTAACTCCCGCTCCCAAGCCCTGCTAATTTTAACAACTGAATGGACAGTTAAATCCATAAGTTGTTTATATATTAAAGATATAATTGAGTTCTTATTGGGTTTAAGGGATAAGAATTCCTTCCACGGTTGGACATTTGGAAGAAGAGGGTAGGAGGGGAAGAGAGCAGAAGTGCAATGCCGTGCCTGAAAATAACGGAATAGATTGGCAGCCGGAAGATTTGTTTCTGAACACAGGTCTAAAAAAGTTAAGAAAGTGCCATCCTTATAGAGATCCTTAAAGGTATTAATACCATGACGCTTCCACTGTACATAGGTACCATCAATGAGACCAGGAGTAAACAGATGGTTCTGTGTGATGGGCATGTGTACTGATGTGATGTACTTAAAATGACTCCTGAATTGTGACCAAATCCTTAGACTAGACTGTACCACGGGGTTTTTTGTGAAATGAGAAGGCTTAAGTGTTAGTGGAGAGAACAATAAAGCTTCTAAGGATGAGGAAGTGCACGACAGGCGCTCCAGTTTGCACCACAGCAGTTCTTGAGATTGAAGCCAATGGGTCAATTTGTGAATATGAGAGGACCAATAGTAAAATAAAAAGTTAGGCAAGGTAAGACCACCATCAAACGTCAGTCTCTGTAATAATGATTTCCTCACTCATGTTTCCCTCCCCACAAAAATGATAGAACTAGCTGGTCCAACTTTTTGAAAAAAGCTTTAGGTAAAAATATAGGAATACTCTGAAACAGAAATAACAATCGAGGCAAAATGTTCATCTTTACAGCATTGATCCGACCAATTAGTGACAAAGGTCCATCTCTGAAAATCTGATTGAATTTGAGTGATTAAAGGGGAGAAATTGGAAGAGTCACGTTAACTGCCAAATATTTAAAGCCGGCAGGGCTAAGTCTAAAAGGAATGTCAGATTGTTTAAGTGTAAGACTTAAAGAATTAATGGGGAAACATTCACTTTTAAGAAGATTTATTTTGTAACCTGACAGAGAGACGAACTTGTTTAATAGAGACACAATCGATGGTATGCTAGATAAGGGATCAGAAACATATAGAAGCAGGTCATCTGCATACAAAGACAATTTTAAGTCAAGGCCTGACCGGGAAATAACATGAAAATGAGGAAAGGCCTTCAAAGCTATAGATAGGGGTTCAATTACAATAGCAAAAATTAGGGGGGACAGGGGGCAACCCTGTCTCATGCCGCGTAACAATGAGAAGTAGCCAGAGGAAACACCATTTGTATAGACACTGGCTTGGGGTGCCTTGTACAACAGTCGAATCCATGAAATGAATCTGTCCTTGAAACCAAATCTTTGTAAGACCGCAAAGAGAAAGCTCCACTCTACACGATCGAAAGCTTTCTCAGCGTCAAGTGAGATAACTACTTCTGGATTAGTGGTTGAGTGTTGGGAAAGAATGACATTCAAAAGCGTGCTGGCGGCCTTTAATAAAGCCATTCTGTTCATCTGAAATAATAGTAGGAAGAACCTTTTCAAGGCGAATTGCTAAAATTTTTGCCAAGACTTTAACATCCACATTCAGCAGGAAATAGGCCTATACGAGGTGCAAGACGTAGGATCCTTACCCTTCTTTAAGAGAACAGTAATTAGTGCTTGAGACAATGTAGGGGGCAATAGACCACGTTCAAAAGATTTGTTATACACTGAAAGAAGTAGTGGGGCTAACTTGTCTATAAATGTTTTTAAAAAATTCAACTGAAAACCCATTTACTTCCTTTGAATCAGAGACCAAGTTGCCTGCCGCATCTTTAATTTGAGAAATTAATCGAGAAGAGGCCTGACGTTTTAACTGCCTTCTGGGCTTATCACCATGTTCATAATAAGTCGCACGCGCACGAAGTAAAAGGCATTCAGCATCTGCCGTAGAAAGTACCTGATGTACCTGAGAAAAGAAAGAGTACGCTCTGGTAGTAGGGTTAGAAAACCTCCAGGGATCTACAAAACCATTCTGAAACATAAACTCTGAAATAGACTTGGACATAGAGGATTGGGTCAGGGTCCGAGGATTCGAGCGATCTAAGGCAGGATCAATAACACAGTTTAAGTCACCACCCAATATTAAAAGATGAGTATCAAGGGAAGGGAGACTATTTAAAAGTGCATCTGTAAAACCTGGATTATCAAAATTCGGCGCATACACATTGACTAAGAGGACGGCTACATTGTACATGGTGCCTACAACAACCAAATATCTCCCGTTTTTGTCAGCTTTCATCTCAGAGGCTGTAAACTGTACCCTTCTGTTTATTAAGATCGCCACCCCACTGGCTTTTGAATTAAACATTGAATGTATGTCCCACCCATGGGCACCTGAGCCAAAGATGATCCCTATTTTGCAAATGGGTCTCTTGCAAAAACATTACATCACTCGGACGTTTAAGATGCGAGAATATTTTAGATCGTTTAATTGGGCTATTCATACCTTTGACATTCCAAGTTAAAAATCTAATACCACTATTGCCTAAAGACTGACCTGAAGTGCTGATCATTGCAGAAAGATAAAAGAGAAAATGCTTATTTCTTCACCCACAAGTGGGAAAAACACACTCACACAAACACACAAAGCAAACCCACAACAACAGAAGTACAGCTTCAGAATTAAAATAATAATAACACGTCAAACACACCCTCCCGCCTCCCCCCTGCACAGCAAAAGCCCCCATCCCCAAACGATGGAGACAGCAGTGCACGCTCCCACCTGGAGCAATCTGAACAAAAACGAAACGAACTAAAACTAAAGCTCCAACAGAGTCATTTCTCAATAGATTAAAAGGCACAAATAAAATAAAAATAACACAATTATATTTTACTATTAGACAGGTAAAACAAAACAAGTGTTTGGCAGAGTAACAAACTTAACTTACCACAATGACGTTTGGATTTGGATCATTCGCTATTTCAAACAAACAAACAAAATAAACATTGTCCCGCTATGTTTTTATCGCGTGGTCATTGTCTTAATATATTCCTTGGCCTCTTCTGGCGAGACAAAGTCGTGCTGCATTCCTTGATAAGTGATTCGTAGCCCTGCAGGATAGAGGATCCCAAATCGGACTCCCTGGATGCCGCGAAGCTGGCGACGGACCTCATTGAAAGCCGCACGGGCCCGCGCTGTCTTAGCGGTGTCGTCGGGGACGTTCACCGGTGTTAGGTTTGGGGGCCAAAGTTCGGTGGGCTCTGTCTACAAGCGGCTCCTTCACAAGCTGAAATTCCTCCATCAACAGCACGGACACATCTGTAGCAGACAGGATGTTCTCCTCTGGCACACCAACAATGTGTATGTTATTGCGGCGAACCTGGACTCCAAATCCTCGCATTTATTCTCCAATTTGGCCAACTCCTTTGACATCGCATTCACTTTGGCTTGGAGGACAATATCATCCATGCATGTAGAGAGAGACTGCTCCATCTCCGTAACTGTGCTTCTGAGGCCAGCAAATTCCTGCCGCATGGACGTTATGTCTGAGGAAAGGTCCGTCTTTAGTGGCTGTATGTCGGACCTGATAGACGTGAGATTCTCCGCAAACGCTGCCGTCAGTTCCTTTTTAAACAGTGCTGAAATTTCTTCACGAAGTTCAGAGAGGAGTTCAGCCTTCGTGAACTTCTCAGTATCGACAAGCGGCGTGTCGGGTGACCCAGGCAGTGGCGAAGTTTTACCACGAGGCGGGGATGCAGTGTTAGCAGCAGGCCGCAAGTTCGGCTGAGAGGTGTTTGCGCTCTTATTAACCTTACGCGACATTCTAAACGCAAAAAGCAAAAACAGTCTCAGAACTATACAAAACAGTTGATATATTTAAAAAAATGTCAAAATGTGCCTAGAAACACTCGATAATAACTAGACTCTGTAGGACCTGCGTTCGGTGCGACCTACGCCATAAACCGGAAGTCCCTTTGTTTGTTTTTTTATCATTTGAGTTCCCACCAAATGATAAAAAAGACCATCAAGCCAGGGCAGTTGCTTGATTAGAAACACACAAAGTAAGCACAAAGGAAGTGTGTGCAGCCATCACGTGCTCTTCTTCATGCCTAACTATCCAAAAACAAGGACGACATAATGTCAAAACATGATGTGTAGAGTTCATGGCCTCGAGGTCAAAGGCTTTGAGAACATGATGAAGGATACATGTGTGATTGTCATGAGTCCATGTTGGGCCTGCACCATGTTGATATAAAGATGCCAAAAGCTTCTGACATGTCCCCATGTTTCCCAGAAAAATGTAATAACAACTTGACGTCTGACTGACTGCTACAAGGTCTTTGAGTGCAGCAAGAATTCACACTGGTGAAAAGAAATACGTTTTTTCAATCTCTAGGGGTTCACAAGAAGGCTCGTTACATCTGTGGATATGTTTCAGTACGTGTAACTCTCTTTTCGTAAAGGCACGTGGGGTTTTACAACAAGCAGTATATTAAAACAAACATGTCTACAAAATTCTATGGGAAATCCTAAACTGTCATACTATTAGCTCAAATATTTCCTCTAACACTAACACTATATTGCTAACACCAATATCATGTTAGCAAGAAATAAATATTCTGAGAAGGTCAAGCGGACTATTTAAGAGAATGATTACACCCGAATTGGTCGTCATTAGCCATCATCAACTGCTGACAGCTACTGGTTAACATGTTAGCAACTAGCAAGACAAGTCATGCCCTGTGAGCCAAATCATTTACTGCATTATTTTTTAATTTAGTAATCCAAAAGGTCATGATGCTTAAGATAAACTGAAAATTGATAAACATATATTTTGTCTGTATTTGTCTTTAGTGACTTTTGCAAGTAAATAAAAATCTCCTATCAGTTACAAAAAGTTCACGATTCAGCCTGAGGAAGGTTGTTGTTGTTAACAAATTAGATAACTATAAAAATGACTGTTGGGCAGTATACATGTGTGTGTTGTGCATGAATTATTGTGCCACATGTGCACATGCACACAACACTCACAACTGAGGAAAAACTCAATTGGATGTGAAAAACATAAATCCAGTTTTACTTCATGTTTGTCAAACCTAAATCAAGCTACATTCATTGATAAGTCTTCTTCACAAACTATGACTCAGTTTGACTTCTGATCATTTCATTTTCTATCTCCTAGTGGAGTCAGACTGCAGTACCTCATCTACACTGCACGCTACATTTTCTCTTGCTTGACAGCGAGAGATGAGGAAGAGAACGGCGGTGAAATCTTTAGTGGTTCATACATCAGCGTCACCACATGTATCTTCCACTGCATGCAGGAAAGTCAAGTGTGAATAGGTTTTGCAGTCTTACGTCTTCCATTGTCACGGTGTAAAATTTCTTCTTTTGGATCCAGAGAAAGAAAATACAGCAGCAGAGAGCAGCAGACTGTGGGTGGTGAGTGACCCAGTCACAAACCAGAGGAACCAGATTGAGACCAACATTGTTGCAAATAACAAGAAACCTGAAATGTTCTGAATTCACCTTGAGAGACCAGGTTTGTAAAGTATGTATATAGATTTAATAATATTTGTCCATGTTGTATGGATCAATTTGAGCATGGGGTTAAACAGGAACAAATAGTAACATTTCCACCATGTTGGATATAAATATCCCATACAAAACACCACAGGCTTGCAAAATTCATCAGTAAAATTACATCCTGTTTGTACACCAGCAGTTTCCATTTCCATTACCATCTATAAATATATAAACAAACTTGGAATTTTACCTATAATTGTTTGCCTTTGATTCTGCTGTGGGCAAATAAGCACTTAGCTCCCACCCTAAGATCTAATCACTAAAATGTTTCTACATTGTAACTATGTTAATAGGTCACTGGTGATGCCATGCATCATGACCCTTATGGACTGGACAATTTGACAATATTGATTGTAAAATGTCAGATGAAGACATCGTTGGCCTTTTTCACATGTGACATACAGCTTGTCTGCTTCAGATGTGAGCTCACTAATGAAAATTCTCTTTTAGACTCAGCTGGACAATTGAATGTTGAGTTCTTTAGCAGCCTTTGTTAAAGGTTTTGACTGTCAGGTTCTGATTTTTGTTAAAATTTTAAAATAAAAAGCTGTTTGAATCATTATTCCATCACTGTAAACTGAAACATGAAAATCTAAAATATTCCACACAGCTTTCTGTGAACCTGTAACCTCATCTGAGGCGCCTACATGGAACAACACATCTTGGAGGTCCTGAGCTCCATCCCTGTGGTATAGCTGCTGCCACATGGATGTAACTCTAGAAGACTTAGTATTAATGACCAGTGTCCATGGCCTTCTTGTAATCCACTTAACGTCGTCACACAGGGTCGGCATGGCTACTGCTGCAGGGCTCTCATACCCTAGCTGGACACGGTGCTACATTCCATTTGAGTGGTGTATTGCTGGAAGATGGAGAACCGGTTTTCCTACTTAAATTTATATTTGGTTCTACAAACTTGTTCAAAAGAGGACGCTGCTAGAAACCCAACAGAATAATACAGACTACTAAAAGAATTCTTCATTGCAAAAAAAGTGGACACACTTGGAAAGCAGGCAACACTTGTCATGGTCTGGGTGGTTTTCCACAGCATCGGCTCCTCCCCACTGGGTGGAGTCTTTGTTGTTCCTCACCTGATGGCAATCATACCGGCAGTATTTATGACCTGCTCACTCAACTGGTCTTCGCCAGATTATCTGCCAACTTTAGTCAGTTCCTTGGTGACTCATCGTGTATATTAACCTTATTTTCCTCTGTTTTCTCGTCAGCATCTGACCTACCTACCAAGCTCTCCTGGATACAAGTTTGCAGCCACCAGTAATCTCTCCCTTTTTTGGAACTGCCAGTCTCCTGCCTGCCTGCATTGCACGCAGCACCCACCTGCAAGCTTTGCCCTGGCCAGCCACAGTTTCCCCTGCCCAGTCCCTGCACCCAGTTATCCCTGCCATCTAGTCATAGTCATAGTATTTTCTCTCGCCTCAGACGTCTAGTTTATGTTCCTTAATTCTAGTCTGAAATTTCTGTTAGCCTCTGAGCATTGTAAATAAAGACTCTTTTCGTTATACCGCACCTCTGGCCTCCGTGTATGAAACTACACTTGAGTCCATCCCATTTCCACGGGCCACTGTGCCATGACAACACTGTGACCAATTTGTAGCAAACACAAGATAGTTCCTGACCCAAAGAGCACTCTAACCTTAAAGATTACATTTCCAAATCAGTGCAATTAAAACTGCTTTAACAGAGGCCAGTAAAAGACTTGGGGGAGGGCCACAGCAAAAGTTTAAGAAAATACAAGTGGACAGCTCTAACATAGACAGTGCCTTGGTCCCTTGACCCTTCTATCGCACCACATGTGTAGCAGGAATTCTTCATCTGCAAGAACCCTCATGATGAACTTTTACCCCTTATTCTAATTTTCAAACATGCGCAGAGTCAATTTAACCTGCACAGCTCCATCATCAGTGTATACACACACTGCCCTGTGTTAATGAATGGCCGACTGCACAATGACGGAGACATGTTGTTATGATTTCCACACATTCTCACATTTTCATGCCAAAGGAGAATGAAGAGCATCCCCTGTTCACGTCTTACTCTCCACCCTCAGGTTCCTAAAGCACTGTGACTGAGAAATACATCTAACGGTAGCATGCCCCAAAGACCCTTTGCCCACAGACATGAGGTAATGGTGAGGCTAATTAGGCTGAGGAGACAGTGTTGGCGGAAGCTCCTGGCCTGAAGCACCATTAGTCTAGAATACAGTCTCCCAATGGTCAAGGGCATTTACCTTGGGATGAGGAAAACAGAGCAGCTTCCCAGGCTGGCTGCTATGGTAAAGCTGCGGTGATGGACTGAGTCACCACATGAAAGACTGGGCACAGGGACGATAGTGGAACGAAAGAGAAAAAGGAGACCCAGAGAGAAAGGCTCATTCAGGAAAAAGATGGAGACTCTCAGCGGGACTCCTCTTCCTTCTTACGCACACGGCATTCTTCTGATGCTCATGATGTACAGTTTGTTATGTTACAGAGGCAGGACGTATCTCATTGAGCTGCATTTAGGATATTGGCCTTAACACAGTCATTTTAAGGCAGTAAATCAAAATGATTGCAGCACATATTGTAAAGCGAGGCAGAAAATTTTTGCTTTAACAGTTTCAGAATCGGGGACATTCAAGTGACACATCACTGGGCTCAGGATGGGATGGGCTTTCTGACTTTTACAATGTTACTCCTCCTTGCGCTGGGCATAACCTGCTAAACAGTGGATTCAGTTAATGCATGGATTTATGGACATGAAAATAAATACATCAAGTACATCAAAAGATTTGTGTGATATTACTGCAGTGCAACAGAGCAACATTAATCTTACGGATTTAAGGTAAAAGCAGAACTTTGCTTCCTATAAATCCTCACATTCATTACAAGTTCTGTTTAAATGGGGAATAGAGAGGGAGCAAGCTCATGTGAGAGCTGGAGAAGGCACTGCTTGGCTTTTTACTCACATGGCAGCTCACTTCTCAAGGAATATCAAAGAAAGATGATTAAAGAGGAAGAAGAAGATTTGTTACCATAAATCAGTCAGGGACTACAGGCAGACTTTTATGACTTTTATATGAAGATTTATGAACTCAAATCATTCTTTGCTACTACTTACAGAACTGCACTGCCACTTACCTTTTTATTTCTCCATCATATACGTAGACCCGTATGTATATACATAGTATTTTTCAGTATTACATCATCGCTCTTCTAAAGTACCTTGGCATATGTGGCTGTTTCTCCACCCTTTGTTATCGACTTTCATGGGAAACCTAATCTGTGAACACATGTTTCTGGCCTCCAGAGCTGGAAGTGAATAAAGCACAGCATCTGGGCAGATACAACCCCTCATCACTCTGAAAATGGTGTGGGCTCCTTTAGGGTCATGCTAACTGCATCAAGGAACCGGGAAACAAAACAGTATGTCAGTCACTACCTCTCATGAAGCAGCATCAAGGAGCTCATCGTTTGTTACTGACAAATGTCTCGGGGGTTTGGGGAGCAACTTTCCTTTCTAGGGGAACTGTAGTGCTATCAAAACATAGCTTGTCAGCCTTAAGTCAGGCAGAGTCAAATAAACATTTGGAAAAACCTGCAGCAGATGGAGATAGTAGGTGAATAAAGACATGAACTGGAGTATGCCGAGCAAAACCATGACGTGCAACAAGACCTTAGATAAAAGCTAGGTAGCAGCTAGGCTGCTTCAAGTCTGTGACAGTCTCTAGCCTAGAGATGGTTGCTAAAATGATGTAGAGCAGCGGTCCAGGTACCGGTCCGTGAGTCGTTTGGTACCGGGCTGCGAGAGTTGAGGCTCAGGTGTGAAATGTATAGTTTTCAGGGTTTTTATCGGTTTTCAGCGTTATTTTGTTATCGTTTTTATCGTTAACTCGGTTTTCCTTGGTCTTTTCATGTGTGTTATGAATAAATCTTATTTTTTTCGGTACCGGTACTAGTTTTATTTTGTTGTATTTATCCGCGACACCTTAAAGGCCGGTCCGTGAAAATATTGTCGGGCATAAACCGGTCCGTGGCGCAAAAAAGGTTGGGGACCGCTGATGTAGAGCACTGGAGCGCTTCATATTACTTCCTTAACACCTCCAGAATATCAAAAGCTATCACAGTTAAGTATTTGTACTCTGGACAACTTGATAGCTTTTGGAGAGAAAAACTTTGCTTATTTGCCCATTCGTTCACTGAGACTGTGTTTAGCCTGGGGAGCATGGAGGGTTAGTGTCATATTACTGTATGTAAAAGCAGCCTTAGAGTAGATATGTTTCTCTGTTATCCTAATTAGGAAGAAGAAGTAAGTGGAAGACATTTAAAAGAAGCAATGTGTGGACTAACTACTTCCTCCCTTTGGCCTTAGTAAGTGCCATTACCTTCTCCTGACCTTCCCACTACCTCCTCCTCCTCCTTCACCTTGCTGTGTCCTTATCCGCCATGACCGTAACAGCCCCCTCCTCTCCTTCTCCTCTGTTCTTTTCTCAAAGTGAGCACTGTGGAAAAGAGGAAACATTAAGGCTAGTGGAACCTGATTTGGATCTGTGAGGGATTTCTTTGGAACATCATCAAGCGGAGGCCTGCTGAATCCTCCAGTGAATTACTAGCTGAACTTCTCAAGAGCCCCCCTTTACCACCCCCACCGACTCCACCTTTTCACAACCTTGGTTCTCAAAGGTCCAGTCACATCTGAGTTAGTAATTTGGCACACATTGGTGTAAATAGATTACACTTGCCTGGAGTTTTCCTGAATGAAATATGAGTGGATTTTTTTCCTGAGACTTATATTCTAGCAAACAAAGAATATAGCTGAAATTTAGCTAAATAAGTCCACTTGATTTTAAAGACATAAAGGGCGATCAGCTCATCCCAGAATTGAGAAGAAAGCAAAATCTGAAGCTACAAGAGTTGTAAATGTTGATAATAGAGTCAGACTAAGTGGCTAGCTATGTTGGAAATCAATATCCCAGATGTTAAAGTTATGTTAATCTATGATCGAATCTCCAAAAGTTGATTCTGTTCAGACGAACAGAATCAACTTTTGGAGATTTATTTTCCTGGATGATTGAGAATGCATCAAGACCTATGATCGAATCTTACAAAGTAAAGTGCTAGTTTAAAAATGAGTAAGAAAGGCCTAGAGAGAGTGACTCAAATTAACAATAAACTCCTAATAGTCATAAAATCAGATCCAGCTACTTAAGTTGAAGTCCTGGAAGAGTACTTTGAGTCAGTATTAGCAGCTTTGATCAAGCTTTTTTATGTAAGTAAAACTAAGGACTCCATCCTAATAAAACATAGTTGTGCGTATTTTCTTCCTGACATCCAAGAGTGTCCAGTTTTGGAACTTCAAATGATAAAGATGCAATGCTGTTGAATGGACATTACAACACCAAATAACACAACTGTGTGTGCTCTGTAAGAAAAATAAAAATAAAAACTAGACTGGAGTGATCAAAACACTAGATTGAAAAAAGAGATTCTTCTAGTAAAAGAACAGAATGATGTTAAAATAACAATAATTGTATATGAAATGTATTTTATAAAAAAATAAAAAACTACTAGCAGATATTAGAAAATATATTAATTTCTTTTAAATAAAATTACACTTATTGCCCTTTCTCAAAAGTGTACCTGACAGTGTTTTGCTTGGAATAACAGCCATGGAAGATTTTATATGTACAAAAGTCTAGTAAGACAGAAGGCAAGTATGTTTTTCTTTCTCCTCTTTTCCCTGGTGCTGTGCTCTTTTACAGGCAAACACATGTAAGTTGTCCACAAAGAAGAAATACATAAATCATTGGGTTTCTAATGGTCTAATGTCAGAAAACCACTAAAGAAGGAGTCCTGTTTGGCCAGTTTACTGATGTGCTGGCAGGACTGCTGGTGCTACGATGGTCCAAACTTGTTCCACATTCTGGTTTGCGCCAAGGAGCTCCAAGTTGTGGCCATGGATGTGTGACCCAGACTGAGACCCTGATCAATGTCAAAGTCTTAGATTCTGGAAAGAAGCCTGCAGCCACAACCCGATCACATCTGGTCAGACCTGGAACTTCCAGACCACAGCTGAGGTCTAAATCCAACCTGATCCCAGGCAGAAGCTTATTTTTAGCTCGATGCAGTTCAGGTATGGCGACACAGCAGCCAGGCACTGTTTTATTCCTGATTTACTTCCCAACATCGTCCCTGGCAAATATTTTTTTTTAAAGATAGAAAACCTGCATATTTTTGTCAAAGCGCTTCCCTTTTCTCCTTTTACAGTCAGTATGTCTCTCAGGAGTGAGTCCAGCTGACTGGAATCCAGTGTGTCTCTGTCTCCACTTTCTTTAGTGCCAACTGCAGCTCGCTGAAGGCAACATCGAGGTCGTCGTTGACTATAACCATCTCAAAGAGATGGCTGTACTGTGTCTCCATTATCTGGGCCGTGTTCACCATCTCCTGAAAGTCTTCCTCCTGGGAAAAGAGGGAAGAGACAAAATAAATGGAAGTTAAAAACACAAAACAGATAAATGCAGAGACCCTGAAATGAGAATCCCATACAGTCTATCTGCTGCAAAAACAAAACACTTGCCATAGTAAACAAGATGGGGGATAAGTTCACATGCTGTAAACACAAATTGCACAACCTTGAACGCACAACAAACACAAAGCACCAGATATAAACTCTCAAAGACATGGCACCCTCACATGAACCCTGGCACAGACCACGCACTAAAACTTCTCCATACAACTTGACCTCAAGGAATTTTCATTATTTCCTGCACCAAATACACATGGTCATCCAATTCACAAAGAAAAGAAAATATCTTAAAAATAAGCTAAGGACAAAACATAACCATCATTTTTACAAAATACAGACATGTAAAACATACATCATTGCCAGTCTGGATTTTATAAGCACGATGGGGAAATGAGAGCTTGTGGACAGCACTGAGTCTGGGCTGTATGAACTTCCTGCACAGCTCACCAACTCTACTGGAGTTCACACTGAAGTAAAAGCTGACAAAAATGGACATGGTACAGATTTGGTTTTCAGTCTGCAATTTTTTATTTTTGAAGGCATATGCCTGGAAGTGATAATGATATGGTTCAGAGCTGTGGGTTCAGCACTGGATCTGACTTAATTTGATGTGAACATCAGATTTGACCTTGATGTTAACACCAGCGACTCTTGAATTCATGACCCCAAACGAAAAATGAAAAATATGAAAAAATACACACTGGATCAAGGCTCAAGTCTTTTATATATATATATAATTGTTATGCTGTGTTGTGGCTTCATTCAGAATTCACTGGCCTGTTACTCAAAAATGTCTAAAACAACATGTTAGCAACAACACAGCTCTGAACATTAGCCTCAGACAGGCCAGAATTCAACTTTAGCGCCGGCTACAGCTACAGCTGTCGGACAGCGGATTGTCACCTTGAGGCATCAGGATCAGTCACTGTGTCTCACTTCAGATCCTTTTGTAAGTTCAGCTTCATTACTTGGGAAATATGTGAATTTTGTAGGGGTATCACAAATGATGTTAGCAACTTTTGGCCATTAGCTTGAGTATTTTGCAAATACAACTTGTTAGGACTCCGACCTCAAATCGAATACTACATTTCATTACAAGACGACAATTCAAACCACACAGAACACTAGACTCTTTGGTGTTTATGAATTATCTTCGATTTTCAGCATAAAAGATGGATGAATGGAAACGATGGAGAATTATGCAGTAGCCTTACATCCCTCACATTCAATATATTTATCTTACAGGAGCTGCTTGGTCATCAAATCCATGCCATGAAGCTCCCAGTGCACCAATTTCTGCTGATGTTAGTGCCGGAGGAGGTCTGGAACTTTATGCACTATGCATCTCAACACCCAGAAACACTGCTCTGTAACTTGCTGTGGTTCCTAAAGGTTTCCACTTTGCAATAATACCACTTACAGTTGATTGGTGGGGGGAAGAAATTTACAAAAACTGTTATAGTAGCACCCTCTAATTCAGTGGTCTTGGTGGAACCACCTATTCTTTCACAAATCTTCGGAAAGGCAAATTACATGTCTATGTGCATGATTTTACAAACATGTGGAACTGAAAACACTTGGACTGAAAGATTTAGAGGTATAGCCCTATACTTCTGTCCTTGTAGTGTAGTAAAAACGTTATGCCAGTGTGACCTGCTTTAACCCATGTTCTTCATATTCATACGATGCTCCAACATCTTTATGAGAAACACCATCCAGATACTCCTAGCGGTAACCAAGTCGTAGACCATTTGAAACACACCTAATAACTTTGCTCCAACTCAGGTACTCAGGCACTTTCCTGTTATTTTTTTAATCTTTAAAGAAAACAAATTTATGAGCAGTTGGCAACGGCCTGTTTTTTGCTTGTTTATTTTGTTTGTTTTTTTGTTTGTTTTTACCCCACATTAAAAAACTCTTATTTTGGTTGCTAAGAGTAGATACAAGGACTGTTAAGAATCAACACTGCAACAAAAACTACATTAAATGACTTTATTGTAAGGTTGATGGCATGTGACAACTTTAAAAAGCAAACAAAACACTGCAGGTATCAGTATTAAAATCTTTGCTTCCTAACATGGAGTCTTCCACAGAGGTCTTTAAGGGCATGTAGGGTTTTCCAAGTCAATATGCAAATCAGCTATGCAGTGTAAAGAATAAAACCACGTGCTAACTGTGTGGAACAGCAAAATAACATATTTTTATCTGGCTGGGAGTAAATATGGCCTACCAGGGGCTCCTGTATTCATAGATAGAGCTCAGGTATCTCTCTGCGGTAGTCACTTGGAGACGTTTTGGTTTCAGCTGTGTGGGTCCTGGCTGATTCTGCTCTCAGTGCAACAGCACGGCTAAAGTGGCTGCACTGATTTAGCTTTATGTTTTTACTGGGAACACTCAACCTTAGATTTCAGGACAGATATGGGTTTTACAGTGAACCCCTTTGCCAAACAGACAATTATAAATACACAGATGCACATTCATGCTCAAAACCTCTCTCACACACACACAAACGCGCGCCTGCAGGATCAAGCTGAGTGTGCACATGTGATGTGTACACACATAAACACGGGCTCGTAAAAGTTTCAAAATCCTAAATGGCTCCGTTTTTGGAGATGCTTCTTCCAGCCAGCAGTTCCTTCAGAATGTTTCTGGTGGTTTTCCGCTTCATAATGGATTAGCTGCGCAGCTAAATATAAACCCTCAGTCGCTGTGACATTCAGCAAAGCCTTGTCTGTTTTTTCTGCACAGATGTCTACCATGTATCTACCTTACAAACACAAACCCACACACTATCCTACACTCTGTTGTCCTTGGTGAGGAAGATGTGATGGTTTTATCATCCCGTGTAGAAGATTTGTGGGCCTGTGGAGCTACGGTAATCTGTACTGATGCATCCACAGGACTTTCACTGTTGAAGGGAGTCTTACAGATGACCACTGTGTCCAGTGCCAGAAATACAACCCCCTTGACCTGTCCTAAACAAACCTGGGAAACTGTGTGCAGGTTATATGCATTCCTGCCCCTGCCTCCAGGTAAAAAGAATATTAATCACAGCAGGAAGCTGTTTTAGGGACAGCAAGCTGAGTTTGAGAGATAGAAAGAAAATAGAGACCTTAACAAGAAAAGACTAGTTTGGGAAGAAAGGGGTGAAGAGATAAATAAAATGAGAGTGAACAGAAACGTCAGCGAGGTTATTGTCTGGCACTGAATTCCAGGTCACTCCTCAAAGAGGAGATTGAACTGATGCCTCTTCTGGGGGACCAAACTTGAGAAAAAGCACACCCGGGACTCGTTTATTCCCATTAGGTGGCCTAATTTCCACAAGAAGTGATGCAGCATCTTGTGCCTGTTTAAGTACTTTGTAACAGCATAGATAAATTTCATTGCAAAGCAACAAAATACTGAGTCACAGTTTAGGTGAACGTTCCCTCTGTTTTTGTAGCCTTTATATATTTGTTGCTTTTACCTTACAGGACTATAAATCTTTACGCATTTCAGTGGCATGAAGCAGCACGTGTCAGCCTCAGTATCCTCTTTTACAAGCAACCACGTTCTCTGCTGGACACCTGCTTTGTTGTGCCAATAAAACCCACCTGTCTTTGCGTTTTAAAAAAGTGTCAGAAACCAAAGAGATTTCCTCAAATCACTTTGAAATGCCTGCGGTTCTTTCAGATTGGGTGGCAGTTTGTATGCTAACCACATTACAGCTGGGATTTTGCATTACATCAGATTGTTTTGCTTGTATTCACATCACGCTTCCAGCCAGCTCGACTGAAACAATGAGACGACTGTTCCTCGGCCTTTATCATTAAAGCAGACCTGTCTCTTGCAAAGAAAAATACAGCTGGCGGTGGATCGAAAATGTCTGGGACGACTTGCCCAACAACAGCTTCCCTTCATTTAATAGTAAATATGAGATGGGTTTGGTTCTGTCAGTGTACATGAACATTTACACACAGACTTTGTTTGTTACCTGGTTGAAATACAGCCCGCTGTCACACAGCTTTATAGAAGTATATTTGTATTACATGAGAGAATAACAGAAGCTAATAAAGGGACGTTAAAACTGCAACAGACTGTTCACAACCAGATTGCTTCTGACAACTAAAGCTTATTGTTCTCAAGACCCAGCTGGGAAATAAGGAGCGGACTGAGACAGAATTATGTTTACCTGTGTGAATAATATAAGCTGATGCTGTGTCTGTATCAAGGTTTAACGAGCTGACCTTCAACCATAAATTCGCTGCATGTTCTAGGTGAAAGTGAAGTTGTACTCTAGTATTTTCCTCAACACTTATTACCCATAAATGCACTAAATTATGCCTCAAGAAGTCGGATCCTATTGTATTTTGTGTTGATGTGACTTGACTAACTATCAGTACGTCAGTTTTAGCTTTTTATTAGCTTTCAAATTATTTCTACATTCCTAAACAATGACCCCTTTGGCTCAGATGTCTGCTGGCTATACCAGAAGCCCTGAAATATTGGTAGTTGTCTCCAGAAGCTAAGTCATGAGATTGCACTGCAGATTGCATGTGTGTGACTGGTAGCTCATCATAGTGTCATTGCACTGCTTATTTTCAGGTCATTTCAGATCGGGTCTGATTATTACCACGTCTTTCATTTTTCTGGGGTTGTGGTGGGGAAATTAATTCATGCCAGGTCATGATTTCTCCATGGTCCATTCTGGTTTAGTTCAAAAGTTGGCAACCTGTTTGCTGTGCCACATATGGGCAGATCCAGTTTCCTATCTTTTCCCATTGCTGACAGTAATGCATACTGTGCATCTTTGAAGCTTCATTTTCTTTAAAGTGATCCTTCAAAATTTACTTTGTGTACAATAAACCATTCATAGCCAGTCCATGGGATTTGTTGCAATGCTTGTTTTTCTGCACCGACAGTAAGTGAAAACCAAGTGTGCCGACACACTGATAGCCGGAATCTTAATGACTGTCACTTTAAGAGATACTGGACATGGATATCATTATAAAATTCTAAGAAATGAAATATTTCAATTGTGTGTCCATCTGCTTCTGCTTATCCTTTTCAGGGTCGCGGGAGCCTATCCCAGCTGTCATAGGGCAAGAGGCAGGGTAGACCCTGAGCAGGTTGCCAGTCTGTTGCAGGGCTAACACACAGAGACAGACAACCATTTGCGCTCACATTCACACCTATGGGCAATTTTGGATTAATCAATTAACCTATCCCCACAAACTGCATGTCTTTGGACCGTGGGAGGAAGCCGGAATACCCGGAGGGAGAACATGCAAACTCCACACAGAAAGACCCCGGCCTGATGTTGGAATTGAACTCAGGACCTTCTTGCTGTGCGGCAACAGTGCTAACCACCGTGCCACCGTGCTGCCCTGCTTTATATATAGTCTAAGAAAAAAAAACCCAAAAGTTTGATGCTACAGCAGCATAAAGTGTCATACTTCTGCAAGCTCTGGTTCACACCCCCAGTGTTGCCATCAGTCAGTCTCCATCTCCTTATGTTTCTCACCTCCTGTATCCCATCAGGCTGACCCGGGCGTGTTACCCGTGGTGAGTGAGACACGCGAGCAAGAAAACCCCAGGCCGATGCTGCTGGGAAAACCATCATCCACATTCACACCTCCACCCCCCAACCCGTCAACTTCACAGCAGCACCGAACACCAGCTAATTTATTACATGTGTCTTTCTACTGGGCAGGAATAAAGGCATATAAAGAATGACCTCATCTCCCTCTCTCTCTTCCTCTCTCTCTCACACACACACACTCACAAGAAGCACACAGACTGCATTCTTCTTTTTTAAATTATCTTATTGCAAATCCATTCGTTTATATAGTATAACACCATCTCATTTCAAGCTGGCTATCACTATGTACAAATGCCAACATCTTCTGTCATCTTCAGATTCAGTGTTCACACTTTTTTGGCCACAGAAACTACATTTAACCTCCACTGCATTCATGTTTGTATCCCTCTTTTCTAATTTAATTATATTCATCTAATCTGAATACCGATTAGAAACAATCCAGTATGAGATAATCAGCTTGAGTACCCGATGACTGTGGTTTCCTGAGATCGTCTAAATTAAAGCTGAAGCTATTCTGCTCATTTCCAGTTGCACATTTTTATTCTTGACTCTACCTGAGTAGCTTTGTACAATTCACAGTTCAGTTAGGAGCGATCGTTTAAAACTAAAGATGATTTATTGAGATACAGAATCGAGCAATTTAGTGATTGGGCTCTGATAACAATCATGACTGCACAGTAAAAATGAACACAGAGGTTTGGATGCGGTTCTGTGTGACACCACAGCAGCAAAGAATACTGTGCTGCAGATAAAGCACCATGTGGTGACAAAATCCCAAAACCAAAAAGGCAGAATTACAGAAGAGCACTGAGATTTAAATGACACAGAATGGAGGCTGGTCGGCTTGGAGAAGGACAAGAATAGGATTGTGATTTAAAGATAACAGACTAGTAGCAAAGATCCAGGAAAACATGCAGATGACTGACGAGAAATCTTCCATACTGAATTTACACATAAGCTTTATTTCTAACTTTCTTCTGATTGGCTGGTCCTCACAAAGTTTGAACATTATATGCTTTCTTGGTTTCCCAGCTACCATATGGTACACTCTGGGCAGGTCTTTTTTGTTTGTTTGCTTTCCAGCTTTTTTTTAAAAAAAAATCCATTTTATGTACTGTGCATTTTCATAGTAATTTTACAAAAAACAAGCAATATTTCCACAGCCTCCATCCCACGTACACTGTACTTTTAGAGGTGCAAGAAAAAGAAAAGAATAATTTTAATTTTAAATATTGAATCTACTGACACTATATAATTGTTACCTACTCATTCTAGTTTACCTACCCTTATGTATTTGTAGGTAAATATAATTATGATACCATTTCAAATGAAATACAATACAGCTGTTTATACAGCACCAAATCAGAATCAAATCAAAATAACAGTCGACTCAACGTGCTTTATATTGTAAGAGTCTACAATAACACCAAAGACTGTGAAAAGAGGTGAGTGGAGAAGAAACACTCCCCTTGCCCCTTGCAGCATAAATCCATTGCAGGGAGGGTTCGGGGTCACCTGATCCAGCCGTAACTATAAGCTTTATTAAAAAGGAACGTTTTAAGCCTATCTGTAGGAGTAGCGAGGGTGTGTGTCCCAAATCCAAATTGGGAGCTGTTTCCCCAGAAGAGGGGCCTGAAAGCATCCCACTACTTTTAAATATCTTAGCAACCACAAGTACGCCCATAGTTATTATTATTTCCAACTGTTATAATTTACATACATTTGTAAATATAGAGTAGCACAGGGCCCTCAGCAGGAATAAAATGTGTATACAAAGTGAATAAGACAGAAACAACCTTGAGTGGAGGTGGGTTGAAAAGCAGCTTGTAAATGTGCAACAATTCTAGGCAGGTTAAAGCAACTTAAATGGTGTGCCCTTTATGAGATTTGTAGAGACATTTTTAGAAATGCATCAGCAGAGCCATCAACTGATGTGGAATTAAGATCAGCTAATCTGCTGATCTGCTGGCATTGCAGCTGAGTTTGACTGCTGTCTGATGTAATGTTATGCTTGACTTGACAACTTTAGGAAGGTTTAACTGTTATAACAGTTCAAATAGAACAGTTGAAACTGAAGAGAAATATTTCTATATCACAGTATCACGTGAGCTGTGATTGAATGAAATGTACAGGACTGCATTTGTTGCTTGTTGGTCTTCAGAGCTGTCATTTGTCCAAAGGCGGCACTTTGAAAACATTTGTTTGAATCAACCAAGCAGCATGATCATGCAGCGGCAGAACAAATCACACAACACTGGTCAAATGTTACTTATAAAGTAGTGGCCACGTGTTATAAACACATTACTGATTAGCCACACAGTAGTCTTTTCCTGTCATTGTCACCATAAGGACTCAAATCACTCTAAACTACACATTTTAATTATAAAAGTCTGACAGGAATTCTGTATGAAAAAACCCTGTTCTCTTTGTTGTCTTTGCCTATTATGACTTTGTTTTGCTTTTTTTTTTAACAGAGTGTAGAAAATGTTTTAAAAATTAAATAGAAAAGTGAGATTTTTTTCCCTCCAATTGATCGTCCACTTGCAAAAGTGATAATAATTGCAATATGGGGTTGTCACATGACCCTTCGTAACAGTGTTTGCTGATTGGTAATGGAGGAGATGTTAAAAATTAAAATCTTTTCTTCTCTTCTATTTTTAAGGAAAACTGTTTGCTGACTACAGCTCTGCAAACAATGAAGAGTGAAGGCTTTTCTTCAGTTCTTTCTCTTGTTCAACATAAAAATCATAAATTTCCGATACATTACTCGTCAACGTATTGACCTGTCCTGAATGAATAAGCAAAATGATGAGGGGAAACAGGAGCTAGTAAAACAGACCTTGTTTTAATAATTCTGAGTAGATCTATGATGTAGTATTTTTTTTTTATTGTTAACTGTTAATTGTGCATGTTTTAAAAGCTAGTGGGGATATATATGTTTTCACATCTGCCTGTCTCTTCTTTGTGGTGACAATTTTCTGAAATAACATCACCAATCTGGTCCCCCCGAGGTAGGAGAGAGGCCAGCTTTGATTAGCGGTGGCGTCAGGGCTCCTCTGGTTCTGGCACAATGATCCGGGCTTCTCACTGTGCTAATATCAGTGGGTCCAAACCCACAACTGATAACAAGACGGATAAAAACCCAATGGAGAGGCAGCAGAGGAACCGCTGGAAGCATAGCTTTCATCAGTCACTCAGTAAGTCAACATGGGAGCAATAACATGCTTTGACACTGCTACTGATCTATGAGTCATGTTTAAGAAATGGCCTCACTATGGAGGTTCATGGCACACACAATATCACAAATGAACGCCAAAAGACAAAAAACACGGAGCTAAATGTACCCACATGAGCTTTCACAGACTCCTTCCTCCGATTCTGCTCAGGCCTGGGTGGTTTGAGAACGTGCCAAACTAATCTACAGTATGTAATGCCGTATTTGTGCATGTGTGTCATTATCCAATGAGCAAAAACAAACAGAGAAGGTCTGTTGGGGCAGAGACTGGACGATATGGGTCCAAAGCTTTAATTTGACAGGAATCATGCTCAGGGCTTTGTTGGGCCTCCGCATCAGGCTGGCCATTTGTGCAGGCTCTGATTGCCACCATCCAAGTCACATAAGCCAAAGAGGAAATCTTCAAATAGAGGAAATTAGCGGTAATTGCTCCCCTGAAAATGACTTCTTTAGAAGGCCACTTTGGTAACTCAGCAAACAAACCAGCCCTTTAGGTGAGCTGAGGAACAGGGAGATCGGCTTCTGAGATAGGTAGGTGCCAAAAAGCCTAAGAGTACAGTGCAGGGATGGTGAAAAAGAATGGGATACAGAGGAAGAGTTTGTGTCACTAACACAAGACTGGACATCCAACAAGCACACTTTGTTCTTTGAGAGGATTGAGCGTATCACGTCCAGACTTCTCCTGCAGTAATTCCCTTTGTACGTGCAAGACTAAATGAAAGTGGGAAACAAAGAGAGGGGAGATGGGAAGATTATCAAGCAGGAAAACACATTTTTTGATCATTATTTTGTGGAGGGATTTGGTTCTAATGCAAAACTAACGTCCCTTGGGAGAAACATTAGAATCTTGCCCTAATCTGCTCGTCTGTGTCAGCACTCTCCAGAGATTCATCTAAGAAATAATGATATATAAAAACCCTACAAATCCACCGAGACAGGAGGATTACTCTTTCAACCGCTGACAGATCTGCAGATAGCATTCTTTAGCGAAACTTTGAAAACCAGACGCTTTGGCCAAGCGTGTTTTTATATAATCTTCCGCGCTACCCTTTCAATCAGTAACACCTGTTTGTTCCAGAAAGACCAGAAAGCTTTGCAATGCCAAAAACCTTTCCCGCCTTAATTCTCGAGGATTTCAACTCAACGAACGACTGCATGCAAGCAAACACTTTTCCACCAGATAATCTTCTCCCTTTCACACCAATCAGCCACCAGAGTATTTTTAGCTGGAAACAAGGAGGGAAAAAAAAAGAGAGAGACATGAGAGTAACAACGTGGAAAGAATTTGGAGCTAATAGGACGTATGCTTGCAGTCTGCTCTTGATGAGTGTCGGACAGAATGACTGCCTCTGTGTGACTGATGCCATGTAAAAAAGAACATTTTATGGTAATTGCCCATGTAAGAAAGTTTTACTCAGCTTCTTTTTTTTTTTTTAAAGGGAAGCTTAAGACTCTAAAAACCTCATACGTGGTTATGGGAAATTTATTTAAGAGCTTACAGTAGCCTGCATTGAAAAGCTCACACCTTGCAGCATTCTGTGCTCTTTGTCAGGCAGGACGTTATATAGATTACCGTAAAGCATGCCAGTGGAGGTTTGGCTATATTGAGAGGATGGACGGTTGCCATTTTAAAACAGAACAGGGCTTCCCTTGGGAAAGTTGTTCAAGCTAAACACACGTTGTTGTGGGCCCGACGCACAGAGTCTCTTTCTCTGCATTGTTTCTGCTGCATGCAATGAGGCATAACGCAAACAAGTTCATCTCGTTCCTCCTCTACTTTGCTGCCTTGTAATTTCAGCGTGGAGTGTCCCACGCATCTACCCCACATCACAGCTCTGTCACTCACCCCTCCGACTCCCTGAAAAACATCGCATGCCTCGACCTACACCGCAACATGGCCTAAATATACAGCCCCCCTTTCCCTTCTTCTCTCTGCATGCTCTGACACTCTGTATGCACTCGCCACCGCAGGCTTCCCTCTGTCATATCTCCTGTATGTGTGCGTTTGCGTGCATAAATGTTTTGCATGTGCACCCTACTGTGCTGCTTTTCTGTTTTTTTTCCCCCTCCAGTTCGTGTGAGACCAGCAGAAAGACATCAATCATTGCCGTGACTATTACAACTTGCATTTCAATTTGTTGGCCGCAAATGTCAAGGCGGGCCGTGGTGTGGCTAGATTCAGGGCGAGCGCCTCGGGGAAGGAGGAAGCAGAGACAGTAGACCTTGGGGCCACTGTCTGGAGATCTGTTACCAGCATAGAACCCGACCCTGTCAACACCAGCTCACACTCGGTTACAGAGACACAGAGACGACGGCGGGCAGGGTGTGTTTGAACAGCGGCAGCAAGCATGGGGCCGGTCAGAGTGCAGCTCTCACTGCTGCTCTGCCTCTAGTGGTTAAGAGCACACACTGAGCAGGACTGTTGTTTGCATTAGAACTCAATATCACATATTTCAAACACAAACTGTGTCAAACATTGTGATGACTGTGTCATGTAGTTAAGATATGCATAACTACTGTATACTGGTGGCGCTATTATGGCTGGTATTATGTCCAGAGTGAGCATTTGTAATGCCCCTGAGTTAAAACCTTAGGCCTTGAATATTTGTTTAGCTCTTGTTGATGTCAGCAAGCTTGCAGATCCTTCAAAAACCTTTTGCTTTTCTATCACTAAAAGCACTTTATACAAGTGATTTATTCACCCAATCATACAAGCACATTTTCTATTCATGCACATTCACACTCTGATGGATGCATCGGAGGACAACGTGGGGTTAATATGTTGCCCAACGATATTTGGCATGCAGACTGGAGCAGACTGGAATCGAACCACCAACCTTCCAGTTAGTAGCTGACCTGCTCTAACACCTGAGCTACAGCCAGTGGCGGTCCTAGCCTGTTTGGCGCCCTGGGCGAACACTCCGTCTGGCGCCCCAGACCTACACCTTAGTTACAGCTTAGTTAGTTTACAGCATTATGATTGAAATGTGCTCTATTTGGAAGCAGCAGGTCTCCCTCCCTTTTGATGGGTTGTGTGTGAGACTTTAAATCATCAAACTGTAAATTATAAATTTTAAATTATTATTGATCCCTTTACCCCTGGTCCTAAAGTGTATATTTATTTTCTTACTCTTCCTATATATATTGTTTGTTTACTTGCATTGCTGTAACTGGAGCCTCGTCTCTCTATATACTGGACTGTATGTAGCGGAGATGACAATAAAGTTTACTTTGACTTCAGCAGCAAGCAGGCGCACCGAAGGCTCTCTCGCTCACTTTTCGGGTATAGAATTTCGAAAAAACATCGGTGCAAATTATAAGTCTGTATTATGATGTCTGGTGTTTTTGTGTTTGTTGGTTTGTTTTTATTTTGTTTTATTTTGCGAGTTGGTTATTAGATGCTGCTCCAGCCAGCCAGAGACTGCCCCGCCGCCCCGCCCTCTCCTCCCTGAGCTGCAAGCAGCAGGCGCACCTCGCAAATGGAGGGCGCCCTTACTCCCAGCCAATGGGCGATAGAAAACCGATCGGTGCCTATGCCATTCCCAATATGCGCTGGCATGATGATTTTTTATTTTTTTTTGCCGATGCCCGTGATGCCGCCCCGGGCAACCGCCCGTGTCGCCCGTATCAAAAACCGCTACTGGCTACAGCAACCAGAAAGCAAAGGTTGGCCTCAAAGGGAGAGCCACTAAAAGAGGTTAATTTCTGACTGTGGATGAACTGAGGGGCTACACAAAGGCCCAGCATGAAATAAGGATTGAAATGAGCATTATAGGACCTTTTTAAAAAGGCTCATAAAAAGATTTTTAGATATAAAAGTTTTATGTTCTTAAAGGTTTTCTGTATCTTCAAAATATACTTTTTTAAGTCACTGAGGAGCACCAGATTTGTTATTTTTATTATTAAGTTTCTATGAATATCTAAAACATTAAGAATAAAGTTTTGAGAAATGGTGATGAACTAGAATACAATTTCAACAGAAAAAAATCATAAAAGCTTTCTCCATTGTAATAAAATGGAAATAAGGTATGTTTAAAATAATAGACTTTTTCCTGCATTTGCATAATATTAGAAATTTGTCACATCCTCCAATTCATGCATCCCAGTGACAATGATCCTTTATGTGGAAAAATGTACATTAGTCCACCTGTGGATGTAAACTTTTCTAATTATTATCAGTGATAATTTTCGGTGACTACTAAAAGAATATGTTTGAAATTTATTCAACAGAATGGACGACAAACAGCAAATTAAAACCAACATAAAGTTTAAGGTGTTTGGCCAGAATATGAATATTAATTATTCATCTCTGCTGTATAAAGTCTGAATGTGTGTTGTGATTGAATTCATCAGTTTTGCTTTCTTGTTGGTGTGGATGTCCGTCTCAAAGAGCTGCTTGGACATGAAGTGGTTCTTCTTGGCCCGACTGGTGTCTGAGTGAAAGAAGATGAAGATGGAAAGAGAGGGAGTGATTACCTCAAACCCAGACTGTCTGACTCACTGCCGGGGCAGAGACCATCTGAACTGAGCCCCTTATTACCAGCAGTGGAAGTCTGAAACACAGCACAATGGGTCATGCCAACCCTTGTATATATTGTTGTGTAATAACTGTAAATGACACAAGCTGTAGTGCTGCAGCCCCAAACTCAGACACTTAACTGACATTCAGCAGAGCTTTACTGTCTTAATAAATGTGTCTCTTGTAGCGTTGTTCGTGTTAGCCACCAGCACTCAGAGCTGTAGGGTAACCGAGTTGAGGAGCTCTCATTAACATCAGGTCTCTGCATTTACTTGGCCATAAACCATAAAGCCTTGCTGTAAAATGGGTGGTGCGGAGGCACGTGGCAGGAACGTGAGCTGGTGGGTTTGTAAGGGTCAAGGGTTGGTCTTATACTCTGGCTCTTTGCAGAGAAGGTCAGAGGGGAGAGGCTTACACCCGTCAGACACGCTGACCAGCTCCAAAACAAACCATTAAACTTTTATCACCTGCAACCAAAGCTGCCAAGTTGTTCTTTGCTCTCCTCTGAGCTGTTCATGTGTCGACGCTGTACCCTGGTTGTGGACCAGAGTCTTTCCTTTGCATGGTCCAGGCTGATCTACAGGGCTCATGGAAAATTAGAGGTGTGATTTAGGCAGCGTTGCTTGTTTGAGAAATTCAGCTGTGATGGAGAGGATGCTGAAGAAGTCCACGATGGCACACACAGTAGTCTTGTAATAAGATAACATATTCTTATGGCACAGTGGCAAACAGTCTTTCAGTAGTTGCACCAACACCATCCACTGCGCATTATTTTGGCATCTGTTTAGTGGTGCAGAAAACAATTGCAATACAACAAAAGAATGTGAAGCTGATCATTTGCCAATCGTGGAAAATATCTGTAAGCTTGGACCGGAATCAAAATGTTTAACCTCCAGCTCTAACGGCTTATTGCAATGCTCCTTGTGTTTCTTCCACAACTGGTTTGATTTTACAGTGACAAGCAGAGAGACAGAGAGAGAGAGACAAAAAAAACCCCATGGCCACAGGCTGGTGGTCTCCAAAGCTCCGGTTTTCAAATTAACAAAAAGGGGCGACACTTTCAAGCTTAACCCGAAACAACAGCAAGTGTTAAACATATCCATGTGTCCACTGGCAGCAATCAAACATTCAAAAAGAGCGAGACGAGATACTTTCCGATTCTCTTTCCTTTCAATGAGAGCCAGGACCTGTGCCATACGTTTCCTATACGGGTCTGAATCAGACTGTCTGGGCTCTATTAAACAACAGCAGCACAGGTCACATTTGAGAACAATTAACAGGCTGTGTGGAAAAAAAAGGCCACGCCAATGGGATTTTAATACCGGGGACATTTCAAGTGTCAGACTTCGACTGGGACACATCCATTATGCCACACGGCGTGTAACAAACATTGCAATTAATATCAGTGGTCCTCATATTTCCTTAAACTTATGTTGCAGTTTCCCTCCAAGCCCCAGATGGTGATTACGCAATTAATGCTGCCTTTGCCTTGCTTAAAGGTATAAATCAAAAAGATTTATTTGTCCCAACTTGCTGGCTTTGGGACATCCCTAAAAAGAAGAAAAAGCTTCTGGCAAAGTGTAGGGATGGAGTCGTTCACAGAATAGCTGGATGGTGTTCAGAATTGTGGAAAGCTGTTGTTGGGTCCTCAAAAGGAAAAAAGGGAGGAGGCAGTGGAGAAAAAACACAGAAAGAGAGTGAGAAATAAACTGTGAAAGAAAGGAGAGTGGGTAGCTCGGTGCCAGTTGGTGAAGCAGTGGAATGACAGGTCTTCACACAGTTTCCTCCATCATTTGGAGCTTTTCAAGCTGTCTGCGAAAACCCGACAATTACACAGGAGTAGAAGCAGCCGGCCCGGCTTTGACGAGAGCAGCCGTGTTGCCTGAGAGCAGCTCTGGGTGTTAATGCCAAACATCTCCCTCCGTATGTATGTGTTTATGTCTCTGACCTGCATTGCTTAAACACTATAAGCAAACCAAAGTGGAACAAGTAAACGAAACATCTTTCACCTAAAGTGATTATTGTGATTTGTAGCTGGGTGCCCTGGGGTGCTTTTACCGCACTTACATTTCTCCGAAAATGTGTTTCCAATGTGTTTGTTTCAGAGGAAAGACGTATAGAGAGAGACTTCTTGGACATAAATGGATTCAGAGGAGACGAGAAGGAGACAAATAATCTATATATTGTTCACTTACATTTTTTGGTTTTTGAGCAACTTGATGTTTATAGGAAAAACTGCTGCAAATCACATTATTTATACAGATAGCTCAGTTACCGCCAGACCAAGACAACAAAGTCATAAAGCTTAGTAATAAAAGCTTTTTCTTCAATATTTATGGACAGAAATGTTTCATGTAATGAGATTAATGTACAAAGATTTTTATTTGACTCTCATCCTCAATTTACAGACAAGAAGAAAGAAAGATAAAAACTTTAGATTTTGGCACAAAAATGTTCTAATGTTTCTTTAAGTTGAAACAAAGGGTAAAGAGACACATTTCATGGTCAGGACGTTACCACCGTAACCAGCAGGGTGCCCCTCCACAGTTGTTTGCAATTGGCCCGCAGGCCATCCAGCTCACTTGTAAACCTGTGCAAGAGCCAAACAGTGTCTTCATTCCACTTCAAATCTATTTGCCAGTAAATGGCAAAAACTGGTCTGGTGAAAGGTTTATGGTGGACGGGATGTATAAAACACACTTTCACACATAAGACAGAAATAAGAATAAAGAAATATGCAGAGAATGAGAGAAATGGAATCTACTCTTCAGCTCAAGTTGACGTGCTTCAGTCAAAAGAGCGAAGTGAACTTACGTGGAATACTCACACTGATGTGCTGGGGGTTTTCTTGAGATCACTCAAGAAGACACCTGTGTGTCCCACACACAAACATACTTTTATTACAATTCTTTTCTAAATGCGATTAAAAAAAACAATCATAAATTAATGCCTGTTAAAAGTGAAAAAATCTATTTAAAAGAAAATCTAAATAAAAGCAGCAGTCATCACCACAAGTACACATTATTAAACATTTAGCACAAACATTCACAAGAACTTAAGAGTCAGTTCATGATTTTGATTTTGTGGGTCGAGTCACGGCAGAAAGCACATTCTTGGTCTTAAGTCAAAATTTCAAACACTATCAAATCAAATCAAAATTTATTTATATAAAAAAATTAAAACAACAGTGTTGACCATAGTGCTTCACAGTCAGTAAAAGCATGAGACAATTAAAACAAACAATAAAAGAGGACAACAAACAATAGGTAACAACACAACAAGCTAGACCAGCCAACTAGACAGAATCAAAAGCCAAAGTAAAAAAATAAGTTTTAAGACGTGATTTAAAAGACTGGATCGACTCGGCAGTACGAATATGAACAGGGGGGTTATTCCAGAGTCTAGGTGCCACGGATGCAAAGGCCCAGTCACCTCTAATACCTAATAGGATCAAATCAAGTAATGAAAATCTGATTATTTACTTTAAAAGGGTTTTTTTTTTGTATTATAGGCTGTCTGAATTTTGATTGTCTGAATTTTGATTTTCAAAATTACAAGGTATTAATCTAAATATGCGCCAATTGGCATATTTTTCCAGAACAACAATCTAAATGTTGGATAAAGTCAATTTTCAAATTCTTTTGAAACTATGCTGACACACTAAAGTTCTCAACAATAAAATATATTTCTTAAGAGAATTCTGATATCTCTTTTTATTGCTCCATAGGTCACGAAACACCATCGGCTGCTAGAAAAAGTCAATTCTTGCCATGTTTTTAGGAACAAGATGTTTTAGAAATGAGACTCTGAGAGCAAAAAATGAGCAGAACCGTCAGTAAAACCTTCAAAAGAGATAAAAGGATAAACATGGAAAGTTTGGTGTATTTAATCATTACTAACATTTAAATCTGTGACCTATAGTGTGGAAAAAAAAGAAAATGTGTCGTCAAAAAGCACACTGTAAAAAAAAATGTTGACATCAAGCCTGATGTGACTAAACAAGAAAAGGAAGAAACAGAGATTTGGGGATCATCCATTGACGAGGCAGCAGTGGGAAGAATTCCATGATTTGATCCAGGAGTTGAAGCTGTATCGCAACCGCTTTCATACATATTTCAAGATGTCAGCGGGCCAGTTTGAACGTATTGGCAGAGTTGGGAAAACATCTGAGGAGGCAGAGAAATCATGTCAGAGAGCCAGTTGACCCGGAGCTGACTCTAGCTGTGCATCTGAGCTTAAATAGTAATATTTAACTTTTTCCATATTATTGTATATCCAGTACCGATGCACAGTTTTGAGCTGTGCAGCGCTATGATTGGTCAGATCTGTTTACCCGGATCTAAAAATGTGGGGGGGGGGAACAAGCTTGGATCAAAGAAACAACTCCTGTAAGATTACATAGTTGGTGTTAATTGCCAAAATGTCTGCATGGATTTGACATGTCTGGTGTGTAAAAGCTTTAACTGGTTACCTCTAAGAATGAACATTTTACAGCTTTTTTATACTTAAATATTTTTACTATTTTACAAATATTTTATTACTTAAGTATAATATAAAGTTTGACTTTAATCTCACATTCAATTACAGCACAATAAGAATGAGCCTTTGAGCAAAGATAATTGATTTGATGCAATAAATTAATCATAGTTCATTTTTAATCAGCTTCCAATGCAGTCTGAATGCAGAGTGAAGGTAATAAAAGCTTTATGCCGTACTATCCCAGGTCACCTGGAGTTTCCATCACATCCCTGCTGAGGCAGTGAGTGGGAGTGGAGGGGGCAGTAGGTTCAACATAGGAGATGACCAAATTCAAGGTCAATCAAACTCAGCGTATGTATGTATTTATTTATTTTTTCATTTTAAAGACCAGAAGTATATATTAACAGTCTTTTGAAACCACTCTTAAATGGGTTTAACTTGGGGAAAGCTACCCCGGGCCCTTTTTTTACACTCTGTCTCTGAAAGTCATTTTCCAGTGTTTTGCTTGTTACTAGGATGCTACGATGTCCCAATTTAATATGACTGGCATCACTCTCCTCAACAAACTAGACAAGAAATACGTTTTTGGAGTTACAAGTGTATGGCTGTGGGTTTACCACAGCTCTGCAGCGTGTGGACAGCCAGAGACGGTGCTTGATCTGGGCTTGAGATTCCTTGCATGCCTGACGTTCTGGGCAGACACTACAATCGCATCAGACCCTATTGGAAATTCATTTCCCCAGGCAAATGTGTTTAGCAGGCAGCTCCTCTAAAAAGAAACGGACAATGAGTTCACTCAGCGATGCGGATTAGGTGGAAAGAGAGGGAGGAAAAAAAATGTTGGAAAAGACAAGCTCTCGGGAGAAAGGGTGCTCCTGTTTCCTCTTGTGCTGTCTGTGCTACATTTTATCTGGTGTGAAGCAGGAAGATTTTAGGGCAATCCACAACCTGATAAATAGGTGTGGACGACAAGGCTCTTTTATGCATCATCTCCAAACACTGACAGCCTTCACATATAGACAAATTCACACTCCACGCTTCCCCTGTGCTTCAGCACACATGGTTTTGAGCCCTGTTGTGCGCCTGCTGTAAGTGATAAAAGCTGTTTCCTCAGTGTTTCCTCCTTACTGTGAATTCAAACTGGACAGAAAAAAAAATACAAGGGACAGAAACATATGCCTATTTTCTTTATGGTGCAAAGCATTCGCTGGTGTCTCGCATAAACAAGCACATGACCAAGAGGAGACAGCAATCAATCTTAGCAGGGGAGAGAAAGTTTTCTGAAAGCTGTGAGCTCGGGAGATTTATGAAAATGAGGAAGTGGAGTTCATTTTGAATTTGTTTCAGACGCACAGGAGGAATACGGCGCTGCTGTTTGAACAAGACTGAGGACCGATGTTGTTGTAGGTGCTGAAGGTGGCAGAGCATGGTAATAGAGGGCCTTTTATGAGCCCTATCACATGGGCGCAGACAGTCTGCCCAGCAGGACTCAAACCTCCGTGCACGCTTGTTTGCCATAATCTGGGTGGAGCTAGCACAGGGGACCAACACAGTCACACATTCTACCCTTGGTATGACCAAAGGCTACATTCATAAAACCATTTTCACCTTGTACATCGCTCCCTTGCTCACCACTTGCAATATCAATGATGCATGGAAGCGGACCGTCTTCAGAATACCTCGGATTGAAGTTTTTTCCAGCTGTACCACCGTCTGCCAAGGGGCCCGACAGTCTCACCGGGTCTTTTACAAGCTGAAGCAGTGCCCTGTGGTCCAGTTCCATGGCCTGAACTCTTTGTGCATTGTTTGCTTTTAACAATGCCCCAATACAACAGCAACATTATAAATCAGAGCTCTACAGTAAAAAAATAAATTAAAATAAATTAAATTAAAACATACCTTGTTTTAATTCTCTGGACTAAGGTGCAGTATTTACATTGTGTTTGTGTTTTCTTTCCCTCCATCTGTCTCGCTGTGTACTTGCAGATTACAGTGCCAGTAAAAGTGTCAGAATACATTACCACACTCATTAGAGAAGCTGCCTTTAGTACCGTGAGCTTAATAACTTCCAGGCCAAACAGGGAGCCCATCTCTGACGTTTGTGCAGAAAGGCCGAGGACAGGCCCGAGGAGGCCCACCTCCGGGCCCCCGAGCCTCGACCCAGCCTGCCTGACATCAAGGGTCAGCAACATTACCACACTGGCTTTACTACGTCCACATTTTAAGTATGACAGTGGTGCAATTTGCAAACCACACATCATTTACAATGCAGATTTTCAACAGGGAAAAGTCTTAATATAGAGTTCCAGTTTTATATATTTGGATACCACATAAACACCAGTGCATTTGGCATATGTTAGAGCTCAACCCCAGACTGAAAACTTTCAATTCATCAACATCTTACTGTACGCTCAGTGTGTCAAGTTACAGGGAAACGTGGAAATCAACACAACATTTTGTCAGGTTAAATAATCAAATTTCTTTCAAAACCATCAGTGGTTTGCTCAAACTATGCGTACAGTATTTAAAATATATATTTTCATTGGCTGTCTTGTTTGAAATGTACAAAAGCCCAGATAAGCATCTTGATTTGTCTTTGAGACAAATCTCAGACTTAAGTAGCAGAGGTGACTAGCAGGTCATTCATTAGTGGGCACTGTGTACATTTGCATTCACAGTAATGAAGGAATGCCTGCAGGCATTCTTGAAAACTTTAAGAGAAAGGCTTGATATAAAAATAATATGGGCCGAAGGTGCTGTCCTGGAGAGCGGAAAAAGTGCAGCGTAGAAGCCAAGTCAGGCGTCGAGGGCTGTGTCCTGTCTGCAATTCTTACAATAATGCAGACTGTACTTTAACAGAAGTACTACACTGACCTTTTGCTAACCCTTTTGCCTTAAAAACACTGGTTATTTTCAGTTTCCCCACATGTTTTGATTGTCTTTGATATAAATTTGAGAAAACCAGTCTTTTTTAAAAAAGTGTACAGAACAGATTAAGCATTTTGTTTCCCTGTTCTACTCTGTCCATTAAGTGTTAACAAAGTAACTCTTAACAGTTTTCTTTCCCTCTAAATAATTGAACACCTAAGAAAAGAGCACATAAGACTTTTAACTATAAACTAGACAAATGAACAGATATCTATTTACCTGTTACTAATTTAGACTTGATATAACCGTTTAATCTCAATGATTCAACTACACAAAGTTCATTGGCAATTGACTCGATCACTGGTCTAGCCTATTTCATTTTCTCTTCATGCTGGAAATGTAAAATAAACCCTCTGTGCATTATCATAGCAACCAGGCAGTAACCATGTGGACCAGCTGTCCAAGCATATAGTGACATTTAGTTAGCAAATAGAGTTGAAGTTATTTGTTGCAATCAACACAAGCGCTACGTGATAACTATCTTTCATTTCTTCTTTTATCTTACTGATGATCATATATTCATAGTTTATCTATGTATATGTGTCTGTATGTACCCACCTCATCCTTAACAAGTGGGCTAATCTGAAAAAAAGATTGATTGCACTTATCACAATTCTTTTGATTTTTTTTATAATATGTAATTTGCAAGTGTGAATCTCATGTTATGTTCCACGTTTGCGTTTATTTCACACGTCATGTTCAACGTAAGAGGAATTCTGAAGTAAGTTGGATGAATTGGTAGAGTCTGTCACTTGGAGGGGAGAGTGTTAATTGCAGGGGACTTCAGTGGACATGTAGTCCAGAAGTGATGAGGAAATGTTGTGCAAGTATGGTGTTAAGGATTTTGCAAAAAGCAAGGAAATAGCTGTGACGAACATGTTCTTGACAGAGGAGGATGTGACAGGATGAGATGGCAGCAGATGATCTGCTTTGGAAATCCCTAAAGGCAGTGTTGCCAACTTAGCGACTTTGTCGCTATATTTAGCGAGTTTTCAGACCCCCTAGCGACTTTTTTTCTAAAAAAGACGTGAAAGCGCGTATCGCTTTTACTCTCAACAAGCAGCGGGTGCTGTAACGCAGTCAGTTCTTCTTTTACTCTTATGCTGTTTTGTGGATCACAAGGTTTAAAACTACTTATAAACACACACACAGAGTAACTCCACCAGAGTGCCTATTTCGGGTCACTTTTGCCGGTCCAAGCCCGGGTAAAGGAGCAGGGTTGGAATTGTGACATTAAAAAAAACAATAATTGCTAAAAGAAATTTAATTTGTAGTTCTAAATAAACTCTAAATGCATTTAGGACGTTTTTTTACTCACTTTATGTATAATATAATATAATTAGGTGATGACGTCATTTAGCGACTTCTAGCGACTTTTAGGACAACCAATAGCGATTTTCCTTACTGAGGAGTTGGCAACACTGCCTAAAGGGAGTAGAGACCATGTAACTGACCAGTCTCTGGGACTGTGTGACTGTTACCTAAGCTGGGAAAAAGACATCTGTTTGTTCCAAATCAGAGAAAGAAAAAAACTGCAAACAGCACTAGAAACTATATGCTAGTTTGTTTAAAGACAAAACAAAACTATACAATCCACTTTATTTGATAAAACAAAGAACAGAGACTATTGTTAGAAAGTGATTTTCTCAAATATTAAACACACATGTTGAACTTGTGCTGAAGAGTACAGTCTTGCCACTAAACAGAAAGAGGCAACAGCAGTTTGAGAGGAAAAGCTTTGGGGTGAACATTTTTGTAATGCGAAAAAATCAAGTGACCCTAGGGAGAGGAAGAAGAAGAGAGGCAGGCTGAGAAACATAAAGCAGATCTTGCCTTGGCCCTCTGCTTCGTAATGTGTGAAATTGTCCAAAGGATGTCCTCCAAATTATGGAGGTTAATTGAAAATATTTACATTAGCGTGACAGGTGGGAGAGGTTCAGCATCCTCTGTGTAAGGCTGTGACATGCTGACAGGAAACTGGCTAATTAGCAGCACGCCTGATAAAGTCCATGCTCTGTGTGGCGCCTTTAAGTGAACCAAGGCCCGGTCAATCAAGCTGGAAGCACAACTCTGGAAAGAGCGTGTGTAGCAAAGAAAAGAGTTGACCTCGCTGCCAGAGGTTTTCATTTCTATATTAACCTCATGAAAAAAAAATGCATCTGGAATAGAAGGCCTAAAATGAGAAACTGAAGACCTGAACACATGTTAGAGCTCGCATTCCTTGTGCATCTCTTACCTTGATGAATGGAAATATCATGGCAATCACACTGAAAATTTAAAAAATGTTTTGTTCCATCTGTCTGGGACATTCCTGTCATTTTTTGTTACAAGTAGACTTAAAAAAAAGGGAAAATGTGGAAAAACCTAGAACTCCCTGATTGCACAGGTTGGTCCTGAGGAAGACTGGAGTTTTTACTGTTGCACCTGGCTTAGGATATTGTTCCACCATTCGCTGGCAACATTCGTCTCCCAACCGCAAATACAAAATGAGAAACCTTGGCACGTTAAAAAGCACTTTGGAGGGCTTTGCAACACCAACTCCTCCAGGCAAGTGTTAACAATTCCATCGGCTCAAAAAAATTGAAGGGACATTGAGTGCGAGGCGCAGTAAATTAAAGCACAGAATGTGAGTGGTTAATAAGAAGTCTGCTCAGTCGATTTTACTCAGTGCTAAAAGTCTAAATTAAAGAGGATGGCTACAGGCGAGAACCAATTTCTGGCTTGAGGGTCACAGGGGGCCGAGACTGGGCCACCTTCGGCTTCTGCTGCAACAACATCACGTCACAGTCGTTTCTGTCATCTCTTTGTGACACTGAGCTGGGAGGTGAGGATTTTCATTAAATTCTACGGCCTTTGTGATGCCAAGTCTAACAGCAACAGCGTGTGAGGTAAGCACTGACATTGAGTTTAAGAACTGTTGTATTTTCGGAACGGGACGACCTCCTCATACAGGGGCACAAGTTGTATATACCAAGTTATAAATATATATATAATCACCCTTCTTAGGCTACGTCCACACGTACCCGGGTATTTTTGAAAACGCAGATTTTTCTATGCGTTTGCACCTTTTGTCCACACGTAAACAGCGTTTTTGGTCACTGAAAATGAAGATATATTAAAAGCTCTGGCCAGGGTGGATATTTTCTAAAACTCCGTTTTTGCATTTAGGTGTGGACGAGAAAAACGGAGAAAACGCAGAAAACGCAGCGTCAAAGGTGTGCGCATTTTTTGACGTCACACTGTGCGCCACGTTATTGTTTTGGTGAAATGAATTTCTACAATACTATTACTGTTAATTGTTCTCTCTGCAGTGTTTAAATGCTTACATATACACACACAGTTACTGTCCCTCCACACATACGACTCGGCTCTGCTTCTATGCCCCAGCTTTGTTTACTTTTTCCCACCGAGGCTTCTAGACTTCTGATTGGCCAACATTTCTGGACATTAGGAATATATCGCCACCTGCTGCTTTGGCATGTTCCTAGCAGCGTTTTCCTTCATTTCTGCCTTTACGTGTGGACGGGATTATTTTTTAAAACGAAAACGGAAAATCTCCGTTTTCAAAAATACCCGTGTACGTGTGGACGTAGCCTTAGACTCATACATGCATTTGTCAGCTTCTCCTGAACCCTACTGGAAACGAACAAACAGAGAAAACAGGAACAATACAAAAGAAGAGAATTCTCTGTCAATAGCGTGTCTATGAGCTGTGTAAAATCCAACACAACCATATGTACACATACACATACTGTGCACTTCAATTTATAGTTGTTTCAGGGTCCTGGCAAACACCTCCACACAGTTAAGTGTCCAAGACCTCATACTGCACAGTGCAGCTCGGCTTTATGACAGCTATCTTTGCTGTAGGTGAAAGAAGTACAGCGAAACGCTCAGCCAAACAGTTTCCCTGGATATCACACTCAAACACTTTACTCACATTTTCCCCTGATGACATGTAGCAGATTTTAATTCTGCTAATGTGCATAGACATATCTCTTGGAGGCCATGTTAAGGGCTTGGTTTTTACAGTTGCTGTGTACAAAACATTACTGCTTTCAATCAACGCAGGCAAGAGTCACCCTTAGATTTATGTGGGATCTTCTGCCTTCTAAAGATTTCTGTAAAACTAAAAAAAAAGAAGAAAAAAAGGTTTTTCTTTAACTATAATTCTATTCAACAGAATGTGAATTTACTGTGAATCAAGTCTTTTATTTCCAGTTTTTTTAAAACTGCAATTCTGTTTGTGTACCCGGCCTATGTATTTGTTATTTTGAGCTCTTTGGTTGGCTGCAAAGGAACAGTTGCCCCATGTGTGCAGACTGCTTTACAACAACTGTCATCTCTGATTTGTTGTTGGTTAACCGTGTCCTCTAACTTGTGTCACGAAGACTTCTTAACACACCGATCCAAATATGTGCACGGCTTGATCTGATTTTCTACGACAGTATCAAAACGAGGCATTTACCCCTAATTTGAGAACTATGGTTTCATATTTATCACAAGATGTCATTTGGAGCAAAAGAGGAAGTCTCCTAAAGCCAGGACATCTAATGTCTTAGCTGCGCTTGTTGCCATTCATTGTTACTATTTCAGATTTTAATCAGTTTTTGTTGAACTCAAAGATATGATGCAATATGCTGGAGTGAAATTAAGCCAGCATGAAAATTATGGACTGAAAGAGGAATTGGGAGTTGAGACAGCTCCTGAAACCCACCTCCTTAATACTTTCCACAACATTCTCAAACCACTGTGGGGCTGTGCAGACAAGTAGCGAATACAAAGAGTCTGCATTTTTCTCTCAGTTTGTTCTTTTCCAAACAGCTCCTTAATAAGAGATGGAGCTGCGGACCTACGCTGAGTTACAAATGAAACACGCTGTAAGTCACCGAAACAGAATAAAAGTGTTTTTGCATAAGTGTGTGTATATGTAGGAGTGTGCATATTGTGTTACACTGAACATCTAGGGCAGACTTTGTTCCACTGTGGGCAAGATGTGGCTTATGCAGTCACTGCCATTTCTTCTGTGGTTAATCTAGTCATTCAGCACCATCAGACCACCACCCTCCTACCCGGGGAATATTACCCTCTGCCACACAGTGGAAAACATACACCGCTCATCTGCATTTCTCCTGTAAAGACATCAAACTGAAACTAATATCCACAAGGTTGACATCATTACAATAAACACCAGGAGTTTAGTGTTAGTGATATCCTATTGAAAGCAAGTAGATAGTTCTAGCACAAAAACTCACGCTGGACAATCATTTGGGATTGTATATACACACTACTGGCTAATTAGGATTTAAGTAATACTCTAAAATAATCAATTCTGTCTGTCAAGCTTCCTTGTCGTTGGCTCAGGCAAGGCAAGTCTGCTGCTGCTACTTTTCAACAGAGTAAGCAGGTGTACAGAGTTTAGCCGTCTCTCACCAATCTAGCGCTACTCAGATTTACTGATAAAAAAGATATTTTAGCTCCCTCCCTTAGGTTTGAGTCTTATCTATGTATTAGACTTTGAATTTGTTCGTGCAAATGGAGAATCTTCATTACACACCACGGTTAAGTATCTGTGTTGGGACCATTTACATTATACATGCTTCACTTCACAGACGCCATCGCATGTATTTGCCTTGCTATGCAGTTGATACACAGCTTTTTCTGTCTGTGAAGCCAAATGACACACACCAGCAAGTTAAGAATGGTTAAATGGTCTGTATTTGTATAGCGCTTTACTAGTCCCTAAGGACCCCAAAGCGCTTTACACATCCATGTCATGCGGCGGCTGTGTGAAGGCAAGAGAGGACCCAAATGCACGGCTCTAGACACACAGGGATGAACTCAAAGGCAGGTCTTTATTAACAGGAACATAAGAAGTCATACAAAACTATACTGGGAGAAACTAAAGCTGAGGCGCTGGGAAGACACGGAGAATGCACACAACCTAGAGGGACGACGCAACACAGAACAAAGGGACACGCTGACATAAATACACAGAAGGTAATGAAGGAAGTGGGAACACACGGGGAACACAGCTGAGGACAATTACTCATGACCGAGCGGGGAGGACACGAAACTGAAAATACTGACACCGAGATGTGGACCTTAAACACAACACAGTACACAGAGATGAGCACAGAGAGAGAGGCAGAGAACAAGGATGAATACACGAGGGGATGAGGAGAACACAGAACACAAAGGACGGGAACACGGTACCAGAACAAACACCACAATAAAATCATGGACACAGGGGGAATCCAAATACCAAACCAAACAATCCAATGAACATAAAGAACAAAATACAAAACCACAGGAAAACTGAGAACACTGGGTCAAAATGACCCAGGACCATGACAATCCAGTCATCCACCCATTCACACACACATTCACACACTGTTAAACTACAAGAAAATCAAGGTGATTGTACTTGACCCTAAAAATCTGAGAAATATGGCGTCTAACCAGATACTTATTCTGGATGGCATTACTTTGGCTTTCAGTAACACTGTGGGGAATCTTGGAGTGACCAGAATATGTCCTTCAGTGTGCATATTAAACAAATATGTAGGACTGACTTCTTGCACTTCCACAATATCTCTAAAATTAGGAACATTCTCTCTCAGAGTGATGCTGAAAAACTAATTCATGCATTTATGACTTCTAGGCTGGATTATTGTATTACCGAGTTGCTCTAAAAGCTCCCTGAGAAGCATTCATCTGATACAGAAGGCTGCACTAAGAGCACTGTCAGGGACTAGAAAGAGACACCACATTTCTCCCATATTAGTTTCTCTTCATCTCGCCTGAGATTTTGTTTAAATTGAGTTTTTCCTTCCCATTGTCTCCAACTGCTTGCTCAAGGAAACATCTGATTTCTGGGGTTTCTCTCTGCTTTTGCAGAGTTTTTACCTTATGATATAAAGCATTTTGAGGAGATCATTGTTGTAATTTGCCACTGTATAAATAAAACTGAATTGAAGACAACTAAATTCAGACCAACTTTGTTCTGATTGGCTGCTGCTCACAAACAGAAGGTGGGTGGAGTGCAGTCTCTCCTCCCTCTTGCACTCACTGACATACTCTCTAATTACAAAACAACAACAACTATCCTGTCTTCCTTAAAAATGGAGACAGTATTACAAAGAGAGGATGGAAATGAATGTGCTCCACATTTTGGAACAAGTCAGGTTAAATGAAGCTTGCTCATTTGTTATGGAAAGCCTCATAAGATGATCCAAACATGATCGAGTTACTAAGAGGAAAGGAATTCATGACACAATTGGCACAAAGTTCTGATACCTCTTTTAATGGTTTGACAGGTCAAATCAAATATGTTGTTATGTTTTGGATTTTGAAAGATTGAGAGCTTAGAAGTGATAGTGTCCTTGTGTGTTTTTCTGCAAAAGAGCATTAAGTGTCTTGGGGTATGGAGTTAAAGTTTCCTTGCTTAAGTTCCATACACACGCACTTCTAATGGTGTGCACCAGCCCATGACTGGGTAAATTGCCAGAACTGCAACTGAAAACTTGTATAAACACACATATAAATGTATTATTTTCTTTCAGTCTTTCTCTTTTTAGAGACGCACACACACACATGCACACAAAAGCACTTTGATTCAAAGCCCTTTCAGGAAAATAGAAGCACAAAAACGTGAAGGAAACAAGATGAGCATATTTAACACAGTGTAAACACAAGCTGAGACGACGCGCACTTGCACACAGATACATACACACAGTTCCTTGGACGCCGCCTACAGTCCTTCAAGCCCATTTTCCAGTGTGATAATGTCTTACAGCCACATAGGAAATTTAGCGTGCATGTAAAGAAAGCACCCGGAGGCTTCAGCAAGCAGTGATTACAAACTGCCCACTCGGACATCAACATCCTGTGAATGGCTACGACCCCGCAACTATAAAAGGTAAATGACTGCAACAGTAACAAAAGATAAGTACAGTAAAGTAAGACGAATGTTCATAAAAAAAATAACAGATGACTGAAAAAGACTTACGGCAAACATCTGCCATCGGGTATCTGAAAGAGGAGAACCCTGAGAATGATACAATAATACATCAGGTCTTCCAGGCGTCGCGCGTAGGCGATCAGCAAGATGACAACGCTGAGAAGAATAAAAAGGGATATTTTGCCTCCAATCAAACTTGGTTTTGTGTAAAGTGAGAGACAGAAAAAGTGTGAAGCAGAGAGGAATGTCTCATCATGAAACCACCTGTTTCAGTGTCCTTTAAGGTGAATGGCCTAATTATAGGAGACTGTGCTGACAGCTTCAGTGCCATCCTGGCTCTGCCAGCATGGGCCCTCTGTCTTCAGGACTAACAGAGACAATATCTACAGAATTAGCTAGGCACGGCAGCTGGGGATTAAGTGTGTTTTATGCTCTCGGCTATATGCCACGTGCTGCGGTTTAGTGTTTGTGGGTACCAAATGTGGGAAGCATTACCAGCTCTGTCTGTATTATTATGTGTCCCTATTACTGGCCTGATCAGAGGGGATTCAAGAGGATGCATGGTAGTCATCTAGGCATGGGAGTGATGCTTTCCACACTGTCAGCCATTATTTTTCCAACAACAAAGATAGGAAGTAACAAAGTGCAAATACTCTGTTACTGTACTTAAGTAGAATTTTCAGGTATCTGTACTTTACTTGAGTAGTTATTTTTTCTGACAACTTTTTACTTTTGCTCCCTCCTTTTTTAAACAAATATCTGTACTTTCTTCTTCCTATAGAGCAGTGGTCCCCAATCCCCGGGCCTCGGACCGGTACCGGTCCGTGAGTCGTTTGGTACCGGGCCGCGAGAGTTGAGGCTCAGGTGTGAAATGTATAGTTTTCAGGGTTTTTATCGGTTTTCAGCGTTATTTTGTTGTCGTTTTTATCGTTTACTCGGTTTTCCTTGGTCTTTTCACGTGTGTTATGAATAAATCTTCTTTTTTTCGGTATCGGTACTAGTTTTATTTTGTTGTATTTATCCGCGGCACCTTAAAGGCCGGTCCATGAAAATATTGTCGGGTATAAACCGGTCCGTGGCGCAAAAAAGGTTGGGGACCGCTGCTATAGAAGACGAGTGAGCATTGATGTGTAACATGTTGCGGCAGGTGATTTCAAATGCAGGGTTTCTAAAAACGTCGGCAAACACAAAAACTGTTTGTGTGCGGTTTGTCTCACAGTGTGTTGCTAGCTAAAGGTCCAGCTGCTGTATTTCACAGGGATAGAAGAAAGAGAGCTAAGTTATCTCATAGATGGAGAAAGACAGGAGAGGAGAGGAGAGGAAGAAGAGAGGTTAGATTTAAAGGTAAGGATGCTCAGTGGGGTTTGATAAACTGAAAATCTAAAGCTTACGTGTAAGTCCTCGTGTTTTTAAATCAAATATGTCAAACATGTCTGTACATGTGATGTTTTTTTTCTATATTGTGAAACATTCTGCAAAACAAACTGAGGTAGACTAACTGTGTTATTAAAAGGCTGCATGAAAATCCTCTGCGGGTTAGTGCAGGATAAATAGGTTTGATTGGTGTACTGTGATGGAGCACAGCCATTAAGCACATTAAGAAAATCTACTGCAGCTCTCAATAAAAGTTATTGTGAGCTGTGATTTTTTTTTCCCCCACACTGAGCCATTACAACCATTACAACCTGCCGAATCCCACATTCATCTCTTTTCTACTGTCTAGAGGCAAAGTAAATGTAGGCAACAGAAAATAGATATATTCTTTTACAATTTGCCTTCTTCTTCTCTGCTCATGTCCTACTTAACTGATTCAAGCTGAATACATTTATTACAATTAAAGTTTAGACTGAAAAAAGTTTGTATTCCCATCTACTGATATTATTGTATTATTATATAAATATAGCACAAGGCTGAGTTAGCTTTGCCAAAAACAGGGGATAGAAACTTTTAGAGCAACTTTTTATTTTCTTATTTTGAGTACATTTCAAAGCGGGTAACTTTTACTTTTACTTGAGTAAAGAAGCTGAATCAGTACTTCAACTTTTACTGAAGTATTTGTCAACACTATCATCTGTACTTCTACTTAAGTACAAAATGTTTGTACTTTTGTCACCTCTGCCCAACAGTGTCACAGGGAAGAGGAGTGCTACTGCTCATGACAAACATACAACAGCCTGGAGACAGAAGTGCTCAGTTCAACTTATCAGTTTGCTTTGCTTCCATAAGGTAAGCATGCTAGACTATCTTGAAAAAGCATACGCAGATTTCGGTAGATTTAAATTAATATCAATTGTTAAAATACAGTTGCTTGATGTGGGCGGCCAACTAAGGATGATCATTTAACTAGTTTAAGATCTCTAAATTTCCAACAGCACTCTATGGTATGCTAATATGGTACCTACTAGGGCTGCACGATTAATCGTTACAAAATCGCGATCTCAATTCATACTTATGTGCGATCTCATTTCCAAATGACAACGATTTAAAAAAAAAAAAAAAAAAAAAAAAAAAAGATGACGACGATTGTACCGCATTTTGATCCGGGACGTAATCTGCATGAAAACAAGCGCTCACTCTTCCTGCTCAACAAATGACAAGGGCGGAGGCTTATACCACGTGATACAGAAGCTGGCTGCTAAAATTAGCAGGGAAAAAACAAAGGAGAGCACGTCAGGGATGACGAGAAAGTGACAGGAGAAAATCCGTCCCGGTCAACCACCCAAACATCAATAACGGGAACCTTATACAGCGCTTCCCTATACCCGTCGAACTCCCGCAGGCACAAAGAAATTACGGAGGCTATTACTTATCACCTGACCAAAGATATGGCTCCATCAACAAACACTGTGCAAAACGAGGGATTTAGGAAAATGATCAACACCCTAGACAAACGCTACACAGTGCCGTCCCGCAACTATTTTTCTATTGTTGCACTATCTGGAGGAGACGGAGACGGAATTTCAAGCAGTACAACATTTTGCGGAAACGACAAAATGTGAGACATTTGTTGTTTTTATGTTTATTTATTGTTTTTATGTTCAGTCTCAACTGTTACAAAGTTGATTTGCAGTTAATAAGTGCAATAAATATTTATACTGGAAAAGAAAATCGTGAGAGAATCGTGATCTCAATTCTAAGCAAAAAAGTCGTGATTCTCATTTTATGCAAAATCGTGCAGCCCTAGTACCTACACATTCGGTTTATGTGCTGCTCCTTTAACAGTTAGAGTGAAGAGACTCAAAGTGAGAATTCTGTTGGCATGACATTTAAAATATGTAGCAATCCATGGTGCTCAAGTCATTAACGGTGTTATCTGGGGAAAACACATTCTGCAAGGTTTCCATAGGCCTTGCACTAAGCATCTAAAAAGTAGTAACCAGCCCAAGTATTACAGACTTGTATGGTGGAATACTGTTGAAAACTTTTGGCTGCAAGAGATCCATTTGTGCTGAACGGTATTTGTTTTTCCCCTCCATCTAATCCCATAGCTCTTTGGGTACAGGAATCTCCTATCTATGAATGATGCTTGATACCTTATGTGTTCAAAAATAATAATAAAACACAAAGCCCACTCACACATGCACATCAACACACACACACAAGCATTTCTGCTTTAACTGAGGACCTTGAAGCTGCTATCAACAAGCCAAAAGGGACCTTTGAGTTCCAAAAGTTCTGAGACTTAATGCCTGCTTTCCTGTTTGTCTCATCAGTCTAATGTTCAGACGGAAAAGATGCCATACAACAAAGCCTAGGGGAAACAAAATCCCATGTCTCTTTTCCGACTCTTTGGACGGGTGGAATGGTTGGGTTGTTAAGAATGATAAAAGCACGGCTGTCTGGCCAGTGCATATACCTGCTATGATTGTATCCAAATGTTGGCCATTCATTAAATTGCATATCATTTAATTCTTATGAAGTGAGGCTGCTCTGCATTTGGACACAAACTGGTGGAAAAAATCACTAATTCCAATGTACTGGCTCCTACCCACCCACAACAATTGAACCTGCACCCTGATGAACTCATCTCATTTTGATTTTTTTTTTAGTTTATAACACTTCTCAATTTTTTCCATAGCTTTCATAATTTGATTGTGAGGTACTGATGGATATCCCAGCCCCAGTCTGTTCGCCGTGTCTGATTCGAGGGATTCTAGGGTCACTTCCCAACTATGCAATGTGAAATATGACTGTGCCTACTTATCCATACTACAGAGGACAGAATTTAAATGTCAAAAATTGTCTTTAAAACCCTCAGTGACTATAATAGCCTCTTAACAATGCTTACTAAAGAGATTTCATTCTCAAGTTCGCTGGCTGTAAAATCAGGAATCTGTTCATCCCAAAGTAGTGCTCAAGAATTTCTCTGGCAATGGACCTTACAGACGTTGCATCATTGAGAGGCATGGAGAGAAAACAAACCAAAAACTAAGGACAACAACTGCCGACCCCTCCCACTCCTTTATTTCCCCATGCAACCTCAGCAGCATTGCAAAAGCATCTGTAAGTTCTAAGATTTCAAACTTTTAGGGACAGGCCAACTTTAAATCATACAACCACATCCAACAGGCTGAAAAGCCATGCAGCAAGTACTCTCCTAGAAAAGATGTTATTATAACTCACTATTTTTTACTTCTTCTCCTGAGGTTCTCTCATTTCATTTAAACCTCGTTCTGGGCTGCTGGACTCAAGAAATGCTGCTAACCCTACAGTCCTGGATGTTGTTTGGGTACTTAGGAGGAAGAGGAGAGGGTTAGGTCACTGACCTCATGGAGTAGGCAGGGTGACAGAGAGGGCACGCCTCAAGGGGACAGAAAAGAGTTGGTAAAAAAATGCAATAATGTCTGGCAGAGTTTGGCTTTGGGAGTGACCCTGGTTGAGCTTGGCAGACATGGCTCAAACTTAGTATTTAAACTTGCGTGTGCTCTGGATATCCTGTGAAATCTGGAGTCTAAATGCTGTAATGTGCAAGGAGAGTTCTCAGGCCAGTTCACCTCTTGACCTCATCGGCATATAGACAAAATTAGATATAAAGAGAAGGAAAGACAAAGTAGAGAGAAATGACTAGATAGATTTGCACATGAGCCAACTCGGATGGTCTGTGGTCCTCTAGAAGGACGATACCTTATGATTTGTAAGAAAAATGACAGTGGTAATAAAAACACGATGGGAAACATTTTCTGTATGAGACAGGGAATTGGAAGCAGCTCTCTGGAACGGGTTCCAGAACTAAAGTGGGCCATGGTAATTGTCATTAAGTTTGACTGGAACCACATCAACAAGACCAACCTTCATCCGGACCTCCACAATGCAGCGAAGCACACAAACCTTTCTTTTAAGGCAACTCCAACCAGAACCTTTCAAAGAAGTCCTCAGACCCACAGCAGAGGCAGAACAGGATAACTACATACTGCAAATCCATGACATGATCTGCCAGTGCACTCATGCTGTCAGCATGGGAGCACAAATAGCACAGCATAGTGAGAAAGTACAAAACTACACTTTATGTTTTTATGACAGAGTCCAAGTGAATTATAACGCTCTGAGAGTTAGAAGAACAGGTCAAAGATTTTTTTAATGGTTACTCTTTCTTTCTTCAGCATTTATAGACCTAATAGTTCTTAGAAGATGATATATGAAAGATTCATGGAGAATAAATAAAACTCTAGTACTTGGCCACTGTCCTGATTTTTATTGTAACAGAGAAATGACCACATTTGGAGGGAAGAGAAGGCAAGAAGACAAAAGAAGACAATCTCTCACCTAGGTGAAATCCACCACTATAATCAGCATCCTCTGGTGATGAAAAGAAACAAAGGAGCCAAAAGAGAACCACAACATCAAGTTAAAGAGAATAGTCAGAAATGAGCTGCGATCCTCTAAATATGATAAAGGGAAAAACACACAGGTGCTGTTAAGAAGAGAGTGGTCAGAGTGGTTTGGGATAAATTTTGGTTGAGTTACATTTTATATGCCCAGAATGACAGCCCGCATGTAGAGGTAAATTCAAGGACAGGTTACATATAACCTCCATCTAGTGAGCAGCTAAAGTATGTTGACCAAAATAAACAAAATACTCTCTTTTTCTTTACAGAACTAACAATGTTGAAAAATGTTGATGATCCCAGCTAACTGGCTGAGCCCCGTTTAGCCTTACAGGCCACTACATTCTTGGCTGTGGTGTTGGACGATTCTTGGAGACAGTGAATCAGTTTGTGCTGTGACTGAGTCCAACAAATATTACTTGTGACGGGATGATTCTCAAAAATGATGTCCACATTTATGAAAATGAGTCGAGGAAAGATGAGGCTTTGTAAAATGTTAAAGTCAATAAAATCTATGAGAAATCATTGACTGTGACTGTAACTGATGTTACTCTTAAATGGTAAATAGCTTTAACGGGTCAACTGGGGAGATGAGGTAAGAAGTAGACCTCATTACACACAAATAGCATGAAGGAGAACCAATCACAGATGGTTTGGTTAGTAAAGTCCTACTCGGTGGAGGATGTCAGAAAAGTAGTACCTTCAATCTCTTCAGCTTTGAGTGCACTTTCTATTTTCTTCTATTTAGATAGAAAATATGGATATCCATTGTTACCAAGTGATAACAGTCTGAGGTACATGTCTGTGATGCAGTCACTTTGTCTTTTGTAAATTTACCTTCTGAATTCACTCCAGATGTTCATTTGTTCCCTGCAAACAGCTAGAAGAAGAAGATTAGAAAAAAGCAGCAGCGGCACGGTTGGCTGTGAACATTTGGAGGCATTTATAAATGCTTCCTCCCCTCACAATGCCCCCATTTTGGCCAAACAAGGTTAAATGAAAACATACATAACACCATCTACCACAGTATGAAGCTCACCTTACATCATTGCGTTCATTTTCCAGAGTGCACCACATCTCTGGGAGCTGTTACGTCATGGCCAGAATTAATGACTAACCAAAACAGCAGTCAGGACTTATCAGTGCAAGGTTGTTTCAGGCTAGACGCATCAGGCACGAGAGCGGCAACTGTTCTGAAGTGTGTGTACCTTTATCTGACATCTTGTTTCAAATGTTAGTGGTCACGTCAGTTTTCCCACTGATGTTGACCTCTTCCTGCTCTAATGTGACATTTTAAGTTGAACCAGCACCTAAACCACATTTTGAGGGGGATGAGAAGTAATTGCAGAGGGGGAGGACAGGGGGAAACTTGAAAGAGGAAACAGCAGGGACAATATGAGAATGATAAAGATATCTAAAATTCTTCCCAGTGCTGCCTTTATTACACTTTGGAAGGCTTTCATCTGGTGCCTATCTGCCACAGGAATGGTTTGCATTGCCTAATGGCCTTGTGGCCTTGTACAGCAGCATTCCTAGTTTAATGAAACACCATGCGATAACACTGCAGAATGTGAATCGGCACGGCATAGACTATCTGAAAATGTTTAATGGTGAAAGAAAAACCTTGTATTTTGCTTTTCACTCAAGTGGTTATAAAAAACATCTTAAGAGCAGAACTGATGAGCTGAAGTCATGATCTGATGTGATGGCCAGGCCTGCAGCGATAGTGAAAGCCAAGGCTATCATTTAGTGAACACAGAGAGCCTTGGGTGCCCATCTTGCAGCCACAAACTCGCAGACATTCTTAGTATGCAGTCAACCAGTCTACCACCAGTCACCTAACCAGCTTTACTGGGTACTGCACTTTCCACCATGTTGAAAAGCTATAGCACATGTTTCTTATATGCTAAAGCTTCACTGCAGTAAATGGCAGAAGAGGTGAGATGAGGATATTGCTGGATAAGAGGAAAACAATAAAGGTAAGTGAATGTGCTGTTTATTAAAGGATAAATCAGGTTTGATGACATGATGGCAACTGAGCTCGAAGGTTCAGACAATCAGACACGCTGTAAACAAGAGTTTAGCCAGATTAAATAAACAAATTTATTTGAAAGTAAACCCAAAAAGAGAGCATGTGGGCACCACTGCTGTAAGTATGATTGGTCCAAGTTTATCAAGAATTCAATCTGTGAGCTGTTAGGGATGTTTACATTGGACAATTCAGGTAATAACTTTACTGTTCGTCTTCATTTTCTGTTCCAAATAAATCCGGCAGTGATGCTGAGTAGTTCGATTTTGCAGTTGGAGTCAATCACGGACAATTGCTGAATAACAGGCTGCCATCAAAACCATCCTTGTTATAACCCTCATCATCATCACCCCAAGAGTATAAGTGATTATCCAAATTGCAAGTCAGGCAGCCAAGTGACAATACCAGTTCACATGAACTTGTCTTTTATCTTTGCTATCTGCATTATACCCAGCACAGCCAAACATCCAGCAATACTGCACAGCTTTTAAAAAATCAATCAGCTATCTCTTTAGCGATAAGAGAACTCAAAGTAATGTCTCCCATTCAGTGCTGTGTAAATGACTCAGAATCATGAGCTGATGTCACCCTCGCGGCCAGCCAGCATGCAGATGGCCTTCTCCTTGAACAAATCGGATTCTGTCACTTTCTCTCTTTTCTCACTTTATCTCTTTAGGTTTCAACAAAAGTGAGACCAGTGGGATTTTCCAGATGACAGAAAATGGGAGCTTGATAATGCAGTAAAGTATAGAGCTGATTACTCAAAGACAGGATAAAGAAGTGAAAGAGAGACAAAGTGGATCTGGGCAGCATTATACAGCTGATTTTAGATATCCCAAAATGTTGCAAGTAAGTCAGCACTCAGACGCTGACAATGAACCAAAACACTGGGTGTTTTAATGCAAAAGGAAAAGAATAACAGTTTGATCTATAAAACTTCAATGGTGGTCTCCACTGAGTTGTTTGGCCCTCAACTTTGAGAATAACATGGATACTCCTGCACCCATAGTGCTTCTAAATCTACTCCCCTGTCTGTAAGCATTTAAGCTGAAAAATGAAATGAACGGAAAAATTGAACACAGGTCCAGGTTCAGGGCCACTTAAGACCAATCTCGAGCGCCATTTCGAAAAGGTTCAGCTGCTCACTGGAGAGAGAGGGAGCAAGATAAAGAGAAATAGTGCTATAACGTATGGAGAGAGACATAGAAGGACCCCAAGGTGAGCACTAAGCATGTCCACGTGTTTAGCAGACTGAAAACCAAACTAATCAGTCAGCGGAGAGGTTTGCATGTCAGACAGACCAACACTCATGCTGTAAGAAAGTCCAGAGTGCTGTCAGGATGTTCAGAGGAAGAGATGGTGGGAGGAGAGCCAAGTACTGATGGTAGGTGGCTAAGTAAAAAAAGGAAGGAGGCAGGTATGCAAGGTGAAGTAAAATTGGTGTTCTAACAGGAAGCTGGTAAATAACTGGTTTAAACAGTGCAACTTTAAACATCAGTTTCATAACCAAAGAAGTGCAACTTTAAACATCAGTTTCATAACCAAAGAATACATCAATGAAAGCAGTGAGCAGAACAGCAAGGAAAGAGATTATTTATATCTTGCAAATGTCGAGCGTAAATGGACACGGTTAAGCAACGCTCGCCACAATCCATTGCCAAGACCAATATTGTTCCAGCCGATGGAGCTTCTGGGCTGGAAAGAGAGAGAGAGGGAAAAGGACCCCCTCTTCAATCACCACCTCTGTCCTCCGCTCAATAACAGTGGGGTCTCCACGGTACCCTTCAATTAGGTTGTAGTTTATGGCCCCAGGGCCAAGCCGGGCCGGCCCTGCACTGGCTCCTGAGCCAAGCTTTGTCTCCCTCCATCTCTCTTGACCCAGCCACCACAGCTCCACAGGGCCACATCTGCTACTGAATGTGACCCATCAACAGCTTCTCTCTCTATCCATTATACTTTATAGCATTTTTTGTTGAGTTTCCTCAAATTGTATTTTCTCTTTTGAAAGGTTATTCATTAATGTTTATGTGAATTTCTGAGAGAAAAGAGAAAGAACTGTTATCATTCCCCAGTTATTTGTCGAAGCCTCAACAGAATTGCTACTACTGCTGTACATATAACTAATTCTTGCAGCATGCAGAACATTGGGAAAAAAATATTGCTACAACTCAAAAAGACTTATCCTCCCCTGGTAGGGGCTGCAGCAGAGTACATTTTACACCTGCCCTCTGTGCATATAGGCAAGGGGGCTACAAATCCCATAACTCATGAGAGGAACTGGACCATTAAAATGAAATAGTAAGGGAACAGTGCAGCACTGTCTGTCTAAAACTTTTTAGCAGGATATTTTTGGCTATCCACCACCATGTATGCCAGTATGTGGTTGAACATAACCAGGAAATGACAACATCTATAATTCACCCGGAGGCTTGAATCAGAGGTAAAAGAGCCTAAGTTTAGAGGTGGTCAGTGTTGTTCTGTTGGTTATTTCAGAGCTTTATATTGGAAGAGTCACATTACATTAAGAGCTCACCGCCATGCTGGAGGAAACAAGTAGTCAAATGGACATGTCCGTCTCAAAGTGGTAATCTACAGTGAAAACTATGGCCAATAAGAACTAGGTTTTAGTTCAATGGGGTCATTGTGAGACCAAAGTAGGCTTCCAAAGCCAAGTACAAGTGTAGTGTATCTTACTGAGGTTTTGTATATTTGGAAAAGGCAGAATAAAAGGAAGGAGACAAGTAACATATTGCAGAACAGAACCAATATACTTTCATTAGGATTAAATATATGGTTACATGGTTGGAACAGAAACTGACTGAAGGCAGGGAGACAATGAGAGGAGAGGAATGATTATTTAGAAGATATAAAAACGAGATGGCAGGGCTAGCAAGTTTGACTAAACGAGAAAGTGCAAAAACATTAACTGCTGTGAAGTAGTATGGATGATGACGTAGCCACCCCCTCATTTATGAATTCACATTGTAAAGCCACAATCTGACCATTTTGGCTATCACCAGTGCAAGTTTTTGAAATTTTATGGCAAGTGAGTCAGTGGCTCTGACTTTAAAACTGAAGGGGACTGTATGCTCTGACGATCATGACTTGTAAATCAATTCATCATAAGGTAGAGTCCCTACAATAATACAAAGAGGAAGTGTTATTTAGGAGATAAAATAGGCCAGCTGTAAAACTTGTTATTTCTCCATTTTCACTCTAATCAGACCACAGTTTACAAAATGGTCAACATGTTGTACTTATCATACTAAATGCTTAATGGAAAAAAAGACTGTAATGGACATGTCCTAATTCAAGAGTGTCATTTTCCTCTAAACTATATATCCAACTTCTCTTTACAAACACAGGAGTCACCCCTTACTGGAAATTAGGGAATATAAATCAGGTATAAGGTAATTCTGATCAGTTATTGCTTTGGTAAGGAAGCTATGCTAGGAACAATAATAAAAATAATAATGGATTGGATTTATATAGCGTTTTATATAGTGCTTTTCAAGGCACCCAAAGCACTTTACAATGCCACTATTCATTCACACACTGGTGGAGATAAGCTACGGCTGTAGCCACAGCTGCCCTGGGGCAGACTGACAGAAGCGAGGCTGCCATATCGCGCCATCGGCCCCTCTGGCCAACACCAGTAGGGTAAAGTGTCTTGCCCAAGGACACAACGACCAGGACAGAGAGCCCGGTGATCGAACCGCCGACCTTCCGGTTACAGATACGCTTCCCAACCCCCTGAACCACGGTCGCCCACGTAGATTTCATCTGTTTATGTTGCAGGAGGAGGAAGTAAAATTAAGTAAATTAAGTAAAGCAACTGGAAGACCTGAGTGTGTGTTGGGTGGTTGGTCAATAGGTTCTGCAAAATTTCCAATGGATATTAGCACCATGCATTTGTCCTCCACCCTACGGGCAGGCACACACAGTTAGTTTCTCACATGTAGTCAGGTTGCCAGTTGGCCAGCCGTCTGTTGGTACACTCGAGCTCACAGTATACAAATCAAATTGCTGTTTGGCAGATGTTTGTAAATTGTAACTTATGTCTTTGTCATTTAGAGACTGCATGTCAGGGAATGTCTTTACAGAGTTTTTCAGTTAAAAAAAAGTCCTGCAAATGATTGTGGCATAAAAAGCAGATGGGGCTTGTGGGTGGGCGTCTTTCAGAGCTAAGGCTGCAACTAAACTGCCATCTCCAAACTACTTCTGGCTACAGTTCTCTGGTGATTGGCATGAATTAGGTTGGTGGAAACAATCAAGTCACCTAATAGCACAGCATGTTTGTTTGTCAGCAATAACAGCCTTTTTTTGTTTTGTTATTTGATTCGACTGCTTTTTTGCTCGTTGAGTGCTGTCATTATTCCATATTGCTGACCATAACAGGCACAAGCAAATACGCAGTCTATGGAAAATTGGGACCATTATCTGCAATTTAATTCAGCTGGTCTGTATAAACCTGACTCTAAGGTATACTCTCAGACACCATTTATCTGAACTTTATGACATCTGGCTGATTGATTCAAAGTTATGCTGTAAAACATTTGAGACTTGTTCTAAACTTAAAATCAGCTTCTATAGGCCATCCTTTTTTTTTTTTTCTGCCGCAGTTTTTGTTCAGCATGGCTTAACTTCTGTCTTTATTATGAAGCAATCAACAATCTTTGATTTATTGGGGTAATTTAGCTATAATCCCCCCATTTCCTGGTTTCTTACCTTCCTGCACATTATAGCACATTTCTGCTATAAACATTCTCTCTAACGTTGCTGCACCAACAGACCACGGTTAGGGTTAAGGTAATTATACAGGGTATATTAATGTGCTCCACAGAGCAGCTCTATCACAACTGTAGGTTTAGTATTAGACAATTAATCAGTCATTGGGTTCTTTGAGATGGTAAGCTTGCTGGCTTTTGAATAGAGAGTGTGAAGAGAGAGGTTTTCCAGAGAGCAAACTTTCTCCTACCTCACATTAAAGCTCCTGCATGTCTTAGACAATATCAACACACAACGAGACTGTAGGGGACCAAGGGAAGGGAGTCTAGCCAGAAATTCAGAGTGAAATATAGAGCAGGCAGGAAGGAAAATGAAAACGAAGGTAAATCTAAAATACATCTCCTGATGACCAGCGTGAACCACACAACTACACAAAAGGCTCCAGCAGTGGAATCAAAGCAGAAGGACAAGTCTGTTTCAGAAATGAACTCCACAAACTGTCCTAATGAGCATTTCTCATTTTTGCCATCCCTTCTCATCATCCCATCCACCTGTTAAAGAGAACTGTCTTGTTGTGGTTTGTTAGACGCTAACACAGCACACAGCAAATAATATATGCTTACATGGTCCTCAGGGATGAGGGTGTGCAAGTCTCCTGAAAGCAAAAAGATGGATAAAGAAAGAAGAAAAAGGAAAGAACAGAAAAAAGAAAACCATCAGTTTTCATGGCCACTCTGGGAATAATAAACACTGTGCTATGCTACAGAAACCCTGCTCTACAATATCCTTCATTTCTATTCTGTCAGCTGAGACTGGTGAAACCAAAGATTGAGGAGGTGAAGAACAGAACATCTTTCTATTGACAAAAGTAGATTAATAAACCTGAATATAAAATTCAGGTTTACTCTTCAGCCTTCCTCTTTCTGCCCAAGCCTCCTGAGTTCTGTTTAGGTCTGATGTGCGTTTTCCATCCACTTGCAGTTTAATGTGGATTGGTACCAGCGCTATCATTTTCTGTTATTACTCACTTTGGACCAGAAAATGTGTGGAAACCCAGACTACTTTGGAAGAGTGAAGCAAGAATACATGGATTAAAGAGGCAGAGAAAGAAGATGGAACATCTATGACAGTGACAGCACTGAAGCCAATAAGGTCAGCCTTGTAAACAGGCAGGTGTTTCTCACCTCTCCTGGAACTGTTTGGATGGTATTAAGCCAGCACGAGGATTTGTGTCGCCCTCGTGTTTGGCCTGCTACCAGGTTGCATCATCTTGGCTCATGATCTGTAGGATGCAACCCTTCTTGAAGGCCAAACCAGCTTCCTTACATGGGATAGCCAAAGATGCCAAAGCATCTGAACATTCATAATGAGGGAAAGACAAGAAAACAAAGAGGTGGATTGAAAACACAACAGGAAGTTCACAGTAAATTAAGTTTCCATTCTAAAACATTGTCAAAGCCAATAAATCTATACATAGAAAAAGTTGTTTTCTCTTTTCTAAACTTAATTTTCTTGGGCACTGAGTGTGTATACCTCATCAACACAAAGCAAGGTGGACCACATAGCGGAACAATTTCTACAACTTTCCCTGTTGTGGCCAGCTAGCGCCAACCTAAAGCGCCTCACTGTGTCTTCTGTCTAAATTAAGTGTTGTCATAATGTGTTATCGGTCCTCAGACACCTCAATACATGTGGAAACAGAGAAGGAAAGTGTGTGTACTCATGTGAGAGAGAAAATGAGGAAGGGAGGGAGAGATTAAATTTGTTGGTGTCCTGTTGATTTAAAGAGTGCTTTGTCCTATGTAGAGAAATTATGTTTAAGCAGAGATGTTTTGTTTGGGTCATAACAGCCGCTTTGGCTGCTAAACTCTCCAGCAGCACACAATCATACATCTTAAGATGTCCTGATTTTCTTCTCTTGGCTTGTTTTATTTTGGCCGGCATATGTTCAGACACTTAGCTGCCCCTTGATACATTTACACAACCTGATGTAAGAGCACAGGCTATTTGAATGAAGGAGTGGCTGATTATCTGGCACTAACATCTCATTATTCAGACAGATTCCTTAAACATCCAGACAAATTTCAACCATTACATAATGACAACGGAAGTAAGGGGACCACCCTGTCTTCTCCATCTCTGTTACACATACAGAATGGGCTATTATGGATAATGATCAATAGCCTTTGACCCTTGGACCTGGAGAGCAGATCCAGATTGTCTACAGCTGATAGATGAATATGTGAGAAATGGTGCTTCAACACCACAGTAAGTAAGAAGGATGGCATGCTGGGTGAAGTGACAGCTAAGCCATCCTCAAAATGGATTGCTAAAAGCCCCTGTCTACATGACAGATGATAATCTTGTGCTATAATGTATGTAGCTGTGCATCAAGCCTCAATATTGTCTTTATACCAGAACTGCATTGTTCTGACAAGAGAGCATGTTTAAGCCAAAGTTTTACTCTTTTTGGGGTTCATAGCAAATATATGTTTATAATACTCAAAGTAAGGTAGAGCATATATGCTCTACGTCTCATTTTCTTTGCAAAGTATCACACTGAAGCAGGAAGTTCTTGTTTATGACATTGATGAAAAGGATGTTTACTAATTGGTCTGATGTAGTCTGATGTAATTAGCAACAGTTGCCTCAAGGAACTTTATACTGTAAGGTAGACCCTACAATAATACATACAGAGAAAGACTCAACAATCACATGACCCCCTGTGAGCAAGCACTTTGGTGACAGTGGGAAGGAAAAACTCCCTTATAACAGGAAGAAGCCACAGAAAACAGGCTTAGGGAGGGGCAGCCATCTGCCGTGACTGGTTGGGGTGAGAGAAGGAAAACAGGACAAAAGACATGCGCAGAGAGAGCGAACGCCAAGTGACATCACCACCCAAAGGAGAGGAATATAACTGTTGGGCAGACTAGTGAAGATAAACAGCCCGTGGCCTCAGTAAGGTGGTCGCGGATTCCATAGAGTGGAGTGGATGAGCTCGGAAAATTAGGAAGGAATGGGCGGAAGAAGAAATCAAAAGAAATTTTGCACAACGAAAGAACTTAATAGATGAATGAGGGGAACCCATGATCATGTCGCAATGTGGATCAACTCTGAACCGAAGCTCTGACAGTGACGCATTCTGGGATTTTAAGACTTGAGGTAATGGCTCGACGGCTCGTAAAAGCTTACGTGAGCTTGTCTTGCAGTAGTAGAAGGAGAGGGGGTGCCTAGCTGGTTGATTTACCAGCGATAACTACTGTGCCGATTTCTGAAACAAACAGAAGGGTTTTCTGCTGCATCTCGCAAGAGGAGGGAACAAAGCAGAGAACTGGGATCCTGGTGTGAGGAATGTTTACTGATGTGTTTGCAAATGATTGATATGGAGACGAAGACTGGCAACATGGTACAAGGAATGTGCACAGTTACATTTTGTGAAAGATGGTTAGATGCATGGAAATTGGCACTGGTAGTGAGGAAAGCTTGCTGCTACATTTGTGAAAGAGGGATAGAGGGAAGAGAAACTGGCATCCCAGTGCCAGAAAATTTTGCTACTACAAATTGCAGAGGAGGGATAGTAGAGCAATAAACTGGCAACCCGGAGCTGATAGGTTGGGATTTTTTTTTTTTTTTTTTGGCCTGTCCCATTTGGTTCTTTAGCCGTCAGAATTGTTGTCTGAAGACCAACAAGGATACCCAATGGATTTATTTTGCCAAATGGATCATCATGGCATTGCCGTATTGGTCCATTTGATCGACCTTTGTTTTTATTATTTATTTTATTTTATTTTCAGTTGTTACAGACGGGACAGACATGAGTGAGGGATAGGAAAGGGAGAAAGAAAGAGGAAGGAAAAGAAAAACAGAAGGGGAGAGGGACAGTGAGAAAGGGGGGAAAAAAAATATCTCCGGGATCACCTGTTGAGAGAAAAAGAATAGAAAACAAGCAAAAAAAAAAAACAAAGCAACATACTATACACAACACCATCGCATTAATCTAGCTAAGTGTAAACAGCAGTAAATACTAAATATTGAATGTTGTTGTGCAGCACGCAGGACAGACAGCGCACAATGTGCTTTGAAGTAGCAGCCAAGAAAGGTGTGATTTAAGTCTACAAACAGTGAACACCTGTGTGCACACCTGTGTGGGTCGGCGCGCTTGTATTCAAATGGTTTCCCCATGTAATGGTCTGCAAGAGGATGTAGAGAGCCATAGCCCTGTCCCTCAGGGCATGAAGCAGGCATGGAGGAGATCCAGGCCCCAGACATCCAGAGGTCCCAGAGTGCAAGAGCCCAAGGAGGACCACCGGAGGGGCATCCGTGCCACCTTCATGGGAAGGGCTGAGGATACCCAGACGAGGGGTCACCCAGTAGCCACCGGGCAGAAACTAGAGGGGGCTGCACCGGCGTGCCCGCCGGCTCCGCCGGCAGCCAGCTGTGCCAGAGTGAACCGAGCCGCAGGCACAGAGGCCAGAGGCCCGAGGGCCCTCCGCGCCCCAGAAGAGGCCCGACTGAGCAGCAGGCGCCAGGCCCCGCCAAGTAGCCACCGGGAGTGAGCTGGCACATGACCTGAGCGCCCAGCCCCGGACACCAAGAACCAACAATGCACCGACCCCTGAGGGCATCAGTCACCGGCAGGGAGTGTGGTGAGGGGAGATAGGCCTCCACACTTGGAGGGCCTGGGAGTTCCCAGAGAGGTGGAGTCTAAGACCCGACCTGACATATAGACACAGACAAACAGGCACACACAGACACAGACATGCATTCCCACCCTCATGCACACATATACAAACACTCAGCACTCACCCAACGTAGGAATAAACGTAAATGGACATGTACACACAATCACACTCCCCAAACATACTCTATACCCCGGGTCCAGGTATCCTCGCCCCCAGAGGGGGAAACGGCACCCAGACCCAAGAGATGTTACCCTTCCCTCCGGGGTGGAGGCTAGCAGACCGCCCCAGGCTCCGCAGCAGCAGGGAGGCCAATCGGACAGCCAGCATCTCTTCCCAGCCCCCCCGCCTCGATGGCTAGCAGAGAACGGGGGTGTGTTAAGACCCCATACCCTCCTCCTCCCGCTCAAGTGTAGTGTTGCTGCGTGTTGCTCTAAAGTGTGTTTAAAACAAGGGAGAGCATGGTGCTGCTGCCAGAGAGCAGCAGGTGTTAGCACGGCCCCTCCCGAGAACCCTCAATGTCTACATGGATTTAAAATTGAGAGGTGGGCACCGGCGCCAGAGGTAGGTTTGAATACACAGACCGTCTACTGGACGCCGTTAACGTGCCCACCCTCAAGGCCCTATATATATATATATGTGTGTGTGTGTTATGAGAGTGTAAGTAATGTGGATGTCTAAGTTGTGAGATAAAATTGAGGCACAGGTGGCCAGAAGAGGACAGGGGGGGGGGGGGAATGTCTCCCCTGCACCCTGGTGACACACCCGCACCCCAAAGCCCTACCTGTGTGGGTGGGTGTGGTGGAGCGGGAAGAGGGAGGCAGCCGGGGATGGGGAGGAAAAGAAGGGAGGGGAGGGTGTCCCTCCCTAGGGCCAGCTCCCCCGCTGACCCCAATAGGCACCCCCGTCCTCTGGTATCCACCAAGGCAAGGGAGCCCAGGCCCATCCAGACCGGGGCCTACGGCAGCAGCACCGCCAAGCCCCACAGGACCCGGGGCAGCCCACCCCACCCCACCGCAGAGGAAACTGTACCCACCCCAACATTCAATCATCTCCCAGACTACACAAGACACAGACACCCAGGTTAAGTTTATTCTCCACCTCTCCTATGTCTCTCCCTGGGGGGGGCATTTTTTGAATGACGGATATAGAAAGAACCTGGCATACCATTGCTAGAATGGTTCACTGCTGCTTTTTGCATCAATAGATGCGGAGAAACTGGCAACTCGGTGGTAAAAAAGCTTGCTGCTGCGTTTGTGAAAAAGGGATAAAGACAAATCCTGGCATCCCAGTGCCAGAAGAGAAACTGGCAACAACTAGGAGGGATAGAAAACATCCAAGCTGGCATCCCATGCCTAGCAAAGATAAACGGCTATGGAGGAGCAGCAAAGCATGGAACTAGCGACTGATTTCCAGCTGTGCGTTAAATAGTATTAGGAGGCAGGTGCACCGAAATGAGCTTGTCCCTGCTACCTGGCGCTGACGGGTGGTTGGGTAGCCATGCAGTAGCTTTTGCTGTTGGAGGTGCATGGCTTCTTGGTCCGGCGCTAACATCTGTCGGCTTTTAGACTAACTGGCCCGGCCTCTGGGCTTAATTCAGAGCAACGTGAGTAGAGCTGTGAGCTTTGCTGGTAGGTATTCTTGCTGAATTTCATGGAGGTGGCAAGTGGACGGAGTAACTTCTTAACTGGATTTAGCGGAGAAATGAATGGATGGATCGACGTAGCAGACCATTGTTGGCTGGTGAGAAAAGTGCTAGGAAGTTCCCCGGGATTGCCAGCGGCATTCAGTCTCTCTGAAACGCCACCATGGCGTTCAGTTTCCCGGAGGGAAACCAATGACACAGAGCTGTATGGTTCTTTGTCTTATATGCTGACGGATGAGAGGGCGATATTAAGTAAATAGAAGGGTGAGTAAAATTATGTTGTTGTAAAATAAGCTGTGTTAAAGACGTTCTTGGAAGGTGTTCACACGAGAACGGATGAAAACAAGGAGGAACCGTGTTTGCAGAAAAACAAAAACGAACAGCTTGTAAACCTGGAGGAGCATTTATAGATAAGAACCAGAAGGAGCGTTTTTGGAGGTATGGTCCCTCTCCTAAAATTCTGATACTTTATCACCAAAAAAAAGCAACCCAACCTTGCCTACAAAGAGCAGTGCTAGGTTTCAAATGTCACATGATGTTACTGAAAACCTCAGATCCTCATTTTCACACTAAGATATTTCTGTTCTTCAACACACCCTGAGCCTTCAACACAAGATATTTGCTGTGATGTAAAAAAGAACACAATACAGCAGAACTGCAGACTGTCAAAAGAGGCTTGGACCAGAAAATAGAATTATGAAAGGGTCTAAATCAATTAACAAGTAGACAAACCTAAAAACTGAGAAAAGATAGGGCCTACCTGGTCTCTTTCTTGGCACCTCTCCCTTTGCACCATGGACAACTTTAAAGGTAATGACTCTTTGTGACTGGGCCTAGAAGTTACATTAATTTAGTGGAGGGATGGTGGGAATGGCATTGATTGATTTTTCAACAAAGGAAGGATTAGTATTAGAATGGTCGGAAGAAACAGAGATTATGGAGTGGTGCTTTAAAGAAAGTGTTGAGAGCTCCAGAGGCTTTTGTGTCTAAGAAGGCCTTCAGCAATTGAGAGTCCAGGCTCTTGACAGAGCTCATATAAGGACTGTGGCAAAAGCTGCTTGGAGGAACTACACAGCAACGGCCTCATCCAGGAAGGTCGTCTGGCTCATTGCATGTGGTCTGTTGGCCAGGACAGACTTGTAAAGAAAGGCCAGTGTTTGGTTTTCAGCACAGCGATGGGAGGCCCTGGGTCCTGGATGAGTTAAGGAAGGTTTCTGCCATCACAAACAAGGACTGCTATTTTCACCGAGGGAGTGGAGCTGAAACACGCTCAGTTTTTGGACAGTCTCACAAACGTCCACAGAAAGATGAGACTTACCAGAATATGAATGATTTCCTCCAGTTATTGTCATCCGCAGGGATTCCACTGACCTTCTTCAATTCATCCCCAACATGAATCAAGCCTGCCACACATAAACACACATGTTAAAAATCTGCAGTCATTCTGGTATTCCATTATTTTAATGCCCTATTGTAAGTGAACTACTAAATTAAGTCAATTTGAAGCTTGAGGATGTGTACAGTGCAGCTGATTAATGATTATTATTTCATTTGAAATTGGAAAAGAAACTGAATGTTATTGTTGACATGTGGAAATCTGCCTTTTGCTTGACTGCAGCCGAGTTGAAACACAGACTGGACACAATGAGTACACAATCAAACCGAAAACACAGACATAAAGCAGAGATTCACAGTATACTTCCTATTCATGTTCATTTTTACATAGCAGTTCGACGCAGTCTCAAGTGATGAACAGTGCTAAATGTGCTAAATTCAGGCTCACAGGTAATTTATTTATCGGCTCATGGATAAAACTGGCACGTCTGATTCCACACACATACTCAAATGTTTTGACAGACTCAAATCTACAAGCACACAGACAAACATATACAAGAGAAAGAAAGAGGGCTGGAACAAACCACTTCTGTTGGCCACCTCTTCCCTAATGATCTGGGCCACAATGATGGCTCATGTGTGCTGTAATCATTCCTGTTCCAGAAAAACTCAGTGCATGGGAAAATAATGATTACAGACCTGTAGTGCTAACATCAATTATGGTAGAGAAATTATGGAGTGAAGTACATCTTTTTGACCATTGCCAATTTCCATATAAGGCTGGGAGGAGCATAATCCTTATGCACTGTTAAATATCATGAAGGCCAATTTCTATATAATTAGATGGTACTTGGCCTTTTTAATTAAGAGACAGCCCTCAGTCAATATTTTAAGTTAAATATGGACAAATTTTCTTTAGAGCCATTATAATTTAAATTACTGCATGGTGATAGGTGAAGTTATGAATGAGTGTCTGTATATGTACTATCTTATATAAGGTATTTATTCCTTTTTCCCAAGGGGGACAATAAAGAATAATCTAATCCAGGGGTCGGCAACCTTTCTGATGATGAGTGCCATCTAAAATTTCCTCAGGAGTATATGATTGCATTAGCAATAAATTTAATAACGCTCTATATGAACAGTTACAAACTATATAGAACAACTTTATATAATTATATTTGTTTGCAGATGTTGGCAGCTATCAGCAAATAGTTATCAGCTATTTTGAAACAAAAAAAAGAGACAATAACTAGAACTCCATAACAACAAATGAACTGTACAACAGAAAATGCAAATGCTATTTATGGTCTCCTCACAACAATGATAAGAAAAATAAACTGGGCCAATATGGCATGTTTGTTAATACAGAGATACATTTTAATGTGACCTCTGGTCTCCCACTCAGAGACACAGGTCTACAAGTGTCTAGCATTCAGACGGCTACCTGAGGACACTCTTCGTGTGAGAGAAAATCTGCTCACACAGATATGTAGAGCCAAATACTGTCAATAAGACCTCTGCAATGTTTTGAAGACAGTTAACCTTGTCAGGCAGTGATGTCCACCAGGTGAAAATGCAAGCTCCATGAACACGCACCACTGTGGATTCCAGCTTCGTTCATAGTTCTACAAACTCTACAGAGTCGAGCTTTTCAGTTCAGTCAGCTGCATTTCAATGTCCTCTGTGTCCAACCAGTTAATGCGAAACAAAAGCTTTTTGATTTGATTAGAAAAGAAAACATTGGTCCAAAGTCCCAAAAATGCATTCTGTCTCGAGTCTACGGATGTATCCGTGTATTTCCGCGGTGCTGATGCTGCGCTGAGCGGACAGCTCCTGAAGCTTTTGAAGTGTCGGAATGTGGAAAGCTAGCAACGTCCCTCTCACCAGTAGGTTAAGTTATTTTTAGCCAATTACAAGCTGAATCTGGTAGTTGGGGTTGTTAGCTAAGATACCGTCATTAAAAAGCGGCACAACTATGCGAGCTAATTTGCGATGTGCACCGCTGGCCCAGCCATTAATTTTTAATGCAACTTCTTAGATTAATTCACTGAGTGTCGTGCCCAGGGCTGGACTGCGACAAAAAATCGGCCCGGGTATTTTGACTAGAGAGCGGCCCACCAGGTATTATAGGAAAAGCCATAAAGCCTTTGAATGAAAACAAACACTGCTGTGACAGTGATGTACAGTCTTTATGGTATATGTATGATTTCTATACGTTGTACGTCAGATAAAAACTTTGGTTGTAAGCTTCAGATAATTATTTAATAAAAGCTGGACATTTTAAATGAGAATAAGAAAGAAAAGTATTTCTTTGTGCCACCCTTTTCCCTGTTAATGGCCCCCTGGCGAAACGTTGCTAGACCCGCCCCTGCACAGTTACCAGCTGTCAGCTATGTAGAAAAGGATCCTGGTGTAATTCATCTCTCAGAAACAGTTCATAACTTCCCTTCAACTCATTCATGTGACCTAAAAGGTAAACCTGTTTCTCCATCACTTGTTCAACTCTGATGATTCAGTAAGGACATCTCCTGGTTTCATCTTCATGTTTCCCTCTCACCACATATCCAAACCGATATCATGACCAGCAGCTTTTACAGCTGTGGCTCCAGCAAACATCAGCTGATAGTAGAAAGTAATATTAAATAAATTCTAACAACAGCTGATCAAGCTTAAACGTGCTGCTGTTGTTTAGCGCGACATCCGCTGGTTTCCTCTTTCTGGCGCAAAGTGGGCAATAAATAAACAAGACAGAAAAGACGATCAGCTGATCATTGATCAGTTTCATGATTGAAGTAGCAACAGGAGAGGGAGGGGGAGAGAATGAGAGAAGAAGAAGCATATGACAGCGTAAAGACAGAATAACTCCAGCTTTTTGTCTTTTTTTTTATTCTAGCTGAAGTCCGGAACAAATCACGTTCCTTTTCACCTCAATATGAACCACGTAATATTTTCTCTGAATACGGGACAATTCCATTTTTTACGGGACGGTTGGCAACTCTACTAACTAACCTTATGAATAAAATAAAGTTCACTATCAGTAACATTATAGCACCCATCCAGCTGTAAATAAACTCCATCATGCTAGCTAGCACGCAGTACGAGTTATTGTAACTGACTGTAAAAAGTCAGCATAACGAAAATAAACTCCACCTAAACTTGGTTTATATCTGACCCAGATAGACTGCAGGTCATAACTGAAGTTCAGTTCACCTGACACTCGGACCGGCGCCCACCTCGGGTCTCTCCTCCTCCTGCCTCCCCTTTCCCTCATCCACCCGCTGGCCTCTGTGGAAGCTCCACCATAGCCACCACCAAACAACTGACACATCGGCCAGCATCTGGTCAATCCACGACCTTTCATACCGTTACAAAAAAAAAAAACTTCGGCCCATAAAAACGAAAAATTGCATTGGCCAATCCCGCGTGCCCACGGTTGCCGACCCCTGATCTAATCTAATCTAATCTTATCATCATGCCTTACTATCGCTCCCTACAAACGAATAAGAGTTATTTAAAATGAGTTAAATGTTACAATTTTTAAAAGTTTGTCTCATTAACTATGTCTCATTAATACAAATGTATGTTTTTCAGTTCTATTCTATTCTATTTTATGTATTTTATGTGTATTGTGGTACAGGGAATAGAATTAGGTTACTATCACATATTTTCTACACGATAATGGAACTGTCCTTCTCTCATCTTTGCATTTTAAATGCATGTGCACTTAGCTGATGAGAAAACAAAGATACAGTAGGCCAGGAAAACAAAACCAAACCTTGATATTAAAACCTTGAATGACAACCAATTTCTCAGGTTAGAACATAATACTATTAGTAATATTAAGATAAAACGTAGACAATGATACAATGAAGAAGAGGGGAGAAGCTACAAGGCAGAGGAGCCACAGCACACCCACAAATGCCTTCCTGGCCTGCATTTATGAGCTTGGTGCTTAGCCAAAACAATACACAGGGAAGAGTATATAATTTCATCTTCCTTATTTGAAATGACAGTGTTCAGCGGTGATGCATTTACCAGTAAACCCAAAATGCCTTTTTTCCCCAGTACAATAAAACAATAGGCTCAGTGGGTGCCAACCTGTCACGACCCTCCCACAAACATCATTCAGACACCATCCTGGCTGGGATTTAGGATGGAATAAGATAGCAAACTACAACCCATTGTGTGCCGTGCTTGGACCTGACGACCTGAACCAGACGGAGGATGTGTCGTCTAGTCAACACATAGTTTGTCGTGGCTGCAACTCATCCTTCCACCCTTTCTTAGCTGTTTTTCCCATCATCCACAAAGACTGTTTTTATTTCTGGTAAAAATGAAATAAGGTTGGAGCTTTTCTTGCCTCATCCAGCTGCTTTGCTTTATTTCAACTGTCCTAACCCACTGCTGCCTGGGTCAATGGCTAGACTGGAGCTCGCCACACCACTCAGGATTGTGTCATTCCTTTGACACATCCAAAGTAGTTTGAACTACTACCATCAATTTAGCTATTTAAAAGGCTCCTCAAAGACCAGAAGAGCCTCTGTTTTGTGCCACTTCAGTGATCATTAGCATGTCATCTTGGTTGTTTTTATAACCTTTCCATACTTAATGGTTTTTGTCTTAGATAATGGTTTTCTCAAGGCCTTTGCTGTGCATTTAGAGATGGAAATTGAGAACAACTGCAGAGAGTTGCAAAAAGTAATAGAATAATTGGCTAATTAAAGACACCTGAGAGTGTTCAGTAGGAGAGAAATCAGCAGGGCAGGTCATTGAGAAGGGATGGCACTGTCAGAACTTGGTGTCAGGGTCACATTGCAGTGTGACCCTGACACACTGAAGTCTGACTTAAAGCAGCTGTATATGATGCAATGGTCTCCAGAGAGATAGAGAAGCCCTTTGGAGTTAGTGTCTGAAAGAATAGCGCTCTACAGAGAGACTATGACAGACAACAGGGTGAAATGGGGAGTCTGCAGGAAATCTCACAAGAGTACTCAACCATTGTGGTCATAAACTTTCTTTCACTACATTTTCATTTGGACTCACTTTTTTTGAGCTGGCAGATGACCAGTGGCGTGATGGATGTTTTTATTATATCCCTTGGGGTGGCTGTTGGCTGGTGGCAGTCTTAAGGCTAACTATCTGTATAGAAGGAGTCCTCAACTCAGAGGATATAATGACAATAGGTCATCTGCAGGCTATGAATATGTGCATATATGTTTAGTGTAGCTATATATTATGTTTTGACACATGTGACTTAAATCACGTGTTGAAACCCTGTTGCCATTTACAAAGACCACTTTTACAACTTGTATTTGTAAGTGCGAATGTCGATTATAGAACATTTAGAATGAAAATATGGAATAAATGGGACTTTAAACCCACATTTTTGAGACAATTTGATACATCCACACCACCCTGCTCTATGTGCTCTCCCAGTAACATTGGAAGTCGGATAGACATGAAGATATTGTATATATTTGATACTGTCAGCCCGTGACCAATTCTGGACATCTATACAACATTAAAACTAGGTTCACAATTTGGATTTCCAAATATGACGTTCAACATTTGAATTTAGGGCAGGGTAAAAAAAATTTGAATGTCATGTGGATGACTGTGAAGGGTGCAGGAAATTAACATGATTAACACATGTAAGTTTTTTTTATTTACAGATCTCAACATTACTGTTATCAAGACTATTTATTATTGTGTTAGCCTGTGGATTTGTTCAGTACACATGCGTTGTTCTTTTTTTTATGTAACATTTTCCTGTTTTTTGAACTGGTTTATTTATTCCAAATAATCAACTTATTTGTTTGTAACCAGGTTAAAACTGTAATTTATTAAAATGTGTTGAAATGTTAAAAAAATGTTAAAATGTAAAATAATAATGGTTAAAGTATTTTGAAATATTTTGGAATGCCTTTTAAAAAGAGTAAAATGTGTTCAGTCCTGTTTTATTGTGAAGAGCTTTGTAAGAGGAAGTGAATGAGGCTGTGATTGAACCGAAAGAAGTTGCGACAGAAAGTGCGTGAAGTTTGGGCAAGTGTGGTAAACAGTCTTTGTTGATGTCCCCAGTTTCTCGAACTGCGTGTAAGAAACTGGGGAGATTTGTGCTTGAAATCCATTGTGCAGCTGCTCACTTTTGTCAAGGGCCATCTTGGAGATGTCTGCTGATCACTCTGCATTCCTTCACACGTTACTGTTTCTGTACATGAAACATGCCCTCCACCCTATGGAAACATGGGACTACAGACCCTATAGAAGCATTATAAAAACCATGTCTAAAACGAGTCTAAGTTTGCCACAAGGACCACATTTGGACTATAAATAGCCCGTACACGGAAGTCCTATAGACGTCAATGCTAGACACTCGGTAGACACTAAAAAACCTTTGTTGGAAATTAATTCCAAGTAATGTATTAGGTCAAATTACACAATAGATGCAAAGATCTGGTTGAATTTAAGTACATTGTCTTTAAGTATCATTATTCATGTGAAAATTAATCCATCCATCCATCAATTTTCTTCTGCTTATCCTGGACTGGGTAATGGGGGCAGGAGCCTGGGCAGAGAAACCCAGATGTCTCTGTCCCTAACCACCTCTGCTAGCTTATCTGGGGGAACTCAAAGGCGTTCTCAGACAAGCCAAGAGATATACTCTGTCCAGCATGTCCTGGGTCTTCCCACTCCCCTCTTCCCTCACTTGTGAAAAAGTGTATACCCAAGATACTTAAAGTCCTCAACTTGGGGCAGCAGCTCTTCCCTCACCCGAAATGGGCACTCCACCCTTTTCCATCTGAGGACCACAACCTCAAATTTTTAGGTCCCAATTCTCATACCGACTGCTTCACACTCAACTGCAAACCACTTCATTGTGAGCTGGAGGCCACCACCTGTTGAAGCCAACTGGAGCATATCATCAGAAAAAAGTAAAGATGAGATTCTGTGGCCACAAAGACAATGCCTTCCACCATCTGTCTGTGCCTAGAAAGTCTGTGTATAAAGATTGTAAACAGAATCAGTGAGAAAGGGCAGCTCTGGTGGAGTCCAACACTCACTGAAAGTGAATTTGGGAGAAACCGAGCTTGCTGGCAATGCAGACCAAGGGTTCCCTTCGGTTGTATAGGGACTGAATGGCTTTTAACAACGTGCTGGTCAAACCCATACACCAACAGTACCCTCCACAGCATATCCTGAGGAACACAATTGAATGCCTTCTCTAGGTCCACTAAACACATGTGACTGGATCACATGCAGACTGGATGGGCAAAGTCCTACTTCCTTTTAAATATCCTTCAGAGGCCAAAGAGCTGGTCTAGCATTTAACAGCCAGGAAACAAATATGTATTGTTACCCCTGAATGTGGGATTCGACTAACGGATGACAGCATAGACTTCCCGGGAAGGTTCAGGAGTGTGATTGAATTTTGTTGGAGCAAATCCATCACTGAACCTGCAAACTAGGGCGTATTGGTGGCACGTGAACATATGGACATCTTTATATTTATATGAGCCACAACACTGATACACTGATGCTCTTTACTGGAAGGGTCAGAGCAGACTCTACCTGCTGAGGCGGCTGAGGTCATTTGGAGTCCAGGGAGCGCTTTTAAAGACCTTCTATGACTCTGTGGTGGCATCTGTCATTTTTTACAGTGTGGTATGTTGGAGCAGCAGTTTATCGGCAGCTGAGAGGAAGAGGTTGGATAAACTCATCAGGAAGGCCAGCTCTGTTCTGGGATGCACCCTGGACCCAGTACAGGTAGTGGGAGACAGAAAATAACATCTCTGATGGACAGAGTCTCCCACCCCATGCATGTAGATGTTGCTGAACTGCAGAGCTCCTTCAGTGACAGACTGCTGCATCCTAGATGCATGAAGGAGCATTTCCGCAGGTCCTTCTTCCCTGCAGCTGTCAGACTGTACAATCTGAACTGCTCCCAACAAACATAGATGTTTACATCAATGCTGTAACTGCAATAAGTTAGTTAATTAACCAATTCACACTACAACCTGGTTTGCCTCTTACCTGTAATTATTTTTATTTAATTTAATAACTGTACAGTACTCCCTGTTTATAGTAACCATTGTCCTTAATGTAAATATGTAAGAAAAATTGTGTATGTTTCTGTTCCGTGTCCTGTGTACTGTTTGTTTGTATATGTGTCTTTTTGGCTGCTGTTACAACCAAATTTCCCCTTGTGGGACAATTAAAGGATTATTCTATTTTACTTTATTGATATTCAAACATGGTGATCATTATGGACATACTGTCAATTGTGCAGTCCAAAACTTGCTTTTATTCTCAAATCATTTTCCATTAAACTTTTTTCTTCCATAATAATTGAGCAGGCTGGCTAGGAAAGCTATGGTCCTCTTCACATTTTAGGTGTATTCCAAACGGTACACTTTTCCCCAACTAGGTGAAAGTTGGGAAAATGTATATTTTAAGAATTTTTAAGACATATGAGCCTTGTGTTACTAAAAAAAACATTTTTACACATAAGAAACTATTCAGACTAATGCAATGCTTTATTGAGGTTTGCAAAGTCCGTGTCAGCTCCTAACACCCAGTATAACACCTTTGACAACGTATGTTCAAAGAGGCATTAAAGATTGTCTCCGCAGAAGCATAATGCCACTTCAAGATGGAAAACAAAAGAGCAAGACAAAAATTAAAAGCAGAAAGGAAAAGCAAAGTCCTGTCTCAGGATAAAAGCAAACAGGTGTGATGATAGCTGGGTCCACTTCACATCAGTGGCAGCACTCTGGCCCTTATTATCTTAACCACAAAGTGCTGTAATAATCAACAGCACCCTGCATATTCATGTTTTTCTTTCTAGGTTCCCAAGTTCTTGTAAGCATTTTTTTTCACAACAATTGATGCACACTACCTTCTCCCCTCCTCCTCGTTATAGTCTACAGTCAGACTTCATTATCTCAATCCTCCAGGGGTATATCAGCCTCTCCTGGAGGTCTGACGAATGCTTTGGAAGCGCTGAGAGGCGCTGATCTAACAAAGAGGGCAAATCCAACCTCCTAAACTCAGCATCACCTTCCCCGTGCCACAATACCCTATATGGGTGCAATCGTCAGAATCCAGCCATGAGAAGTCACTATTAAGGACTGCCTGCTCTGTTAAATAAATACATAAACATGTAGTTTAGGCGCTAAACAAGCTGCATGATTTGTGTGTGTGGTGGGCAATACTTCAAAAAGAAATAGTAAAGACCCTTAAGCACCAAGATGGGCTTCCTGGTATAGCAGCTAAATATCAACATGGACTTTTGGCGAGGTTTACACTGACCCTTCAACACCTACAGGCACATGGAAGCCATTTCAGACTTTTTCTTGTGCATAAAAACAGTGCAGGGAGTCAGAGAGAAAAAGTCTACGTCTGTCAAAGCATATACACGCATGGGCGGCAGGATGTGTAGGTGTGTAGTATGTATTCAAGCGTGTCTGTGTGTGCTTCTGAAAGAGTAGAGCCATGGATTACAACCAGAGGTCAGCCCAAAGAGGCCCAAGAGAAATCTCGAAAGATGGGATGATTGATGCTGGACAGTCACTAAGTCTGATGAATAGGCCATGCTATGTTAGAAATTAAAGACAAAGTGCTACTTAACCATCAAGTGGTGCAGCCTGCTCTATGAATGGAAAAAGATGGAAACTTGTGATGTCACGGGACGGGTTCTCTCTTCCTGTTGTCAATTATTACTGTAACCAGTCTCTGTAGAAATTAAATGTTTGAGAAAAAAGCAGCAGCAGAGAAATTCACCATCAAAAATAAATACAAGAGGGGCGTCATCTTGGCCCGAGGTAAGGCTTCAAGTTGTGCTCGATTAGTCACCAGTAAGGTGATCCTCTGCTAACTTGATCAACTCCATATGCAGCTAGGTCTTTATCTCCATTTCTAACACTTAAATGAATCTGATTGTTATTGTTGGGCTGGTCCAAATGCAACAGCTTAGTCTCTGCTGTGTGATGAGGAGAAGTGGAGTGACGCTTGTCCATATCAAGCTATCCCCCCTTGCAGTGCATGCACTGGAGCGCACATGCTCACATGGCAGCCACATTAATTATGTGATGACAAATGGCTCACACCTCATTCAGTGCAGACAAAAAAAGAGAGAATAGGGACTGAAATTTGGATCCCCTTATGTATGAGAGTGTGCGTTTATTAGAGGGAATGGAATGGAGATGAGATTGTCCAGTGAGCTGTCAGCACGCAGTAATGCCACAAAACTTTCAGCAGATAAGAAAAGTAAGACAAGCTGAATGTTGGATTTCTCATCACGTTCGGTTAGCTCGTATTTGGCCACGTAGGTTCACTGGCCAACTGAGTATTTATGTGGCAGTTAGAGTGCCCCCTGGCTGATGGAGTGGATGGATGGCTGGATGACATGATGGAAGCTGGCTAGCTTGTACTCTGGTTGCACAGATGACGAGAGAGTTGGCTAGTTGTCTTGGCACAGCTCATCACACGTCTCGGGGTCTGGGGCAGGCTATGTGTGGCCTGTCTGGTGAGTCCCACAGTGGAACAGATGGATGCTCGAATCGCTCTACCTTCGCCACGGCCACAACTAAAGCCACTCCACTATTCCTAACCCGCCAGGGAAAACAAGCAGAGCGATCCATTTCAAACACACTGCCCTCACACCGTAACGACCACTCAAAACATCGCCCTCTGAACCGAGCCGAACGCCGTGGCATTTGACAAACACTATTTCTCCCTCTAAATTGAGATTGACAAGGGAAAACAAACAGACAGAGACGCCGACGTGCTTTGACATGATGTCACTTAACAGCAAAAGTGTAACGGCGACAATAAACTCCCGCTGACCACTGTGTTGACTGCTCTGTTTAGATGTATAAATACGAGTGTAGTGGAAACACATGCTGGAGATCTTCGCACCAGATGTCGACCATGGAAAAAGCAAATACAAAGTGGGAATGGGCCTCCTGGACATTAAAACACAATTACCTCCAATCATATCTGGTGTTGGAGTGTGTCATTTCATCTTACCTCACTGACATGGCATAGAGCCCCACGTACATAACACGCATGACCGTTCCACACGCTGAGCCCAGCATATTTATGAGTTCTTACATACTTTCTTGAAGGCCGCTGCTCAGAAGGAGTAAACTCATGTAAGATTAGTATATTTGGTCAAGATCAGAAAATCCATTTAGTGTTATGGCCACCTATAAAGATTAATATAGCACTGTAACGAATTAGCAAGAGTCCAGATGTAAATCGACATTATTGCTGCAAAAATGAATAAAAAAGAAGTCGGAGAGCAGTGAAAGGGGCTTGAGATTTTATGTCAAATGATTTTTCTAGGTGATGCAATAGAGCTGCTGCGATCCCCTTTGGGTGACCTGTTTCATGACTTTCCACCTGTTCTATTAAATCACTTACAAATGCAACTAATAAAAGCTACTCCTCCCAAAGTACCCTTCCTCCTTCATTCCCAGACTCCCTCTCAGCACTTAAGTAGGCTCTGGTTTCCTTTTTTATTTCCTTAACCTCAGTCCTTACCTACCAGCTATAATTAACAAGTATACTGAAAAAAGGCAAATTGCGGGACCTTATTATGATAATTACAGAAAGCAGGAGGGGTAGAGAGTAATGTAATGCAGAGGTCGCTCCAACAAGACAGCTCACCATCATTTGTCTTCCTACAGCCCTTCTTTCCTTTCCTCCACTCCCTCTTTAAACTTTAATGTTAAAGCAAGTTGCCCAGTTGCTGTGAAAACACATTTAACTGCCCACCTCTGAACTTCAGACAGGTGCCTGTGAATTTGTGTGCATGAATCTGGGTATGAATGTGTGGTTATCTCACCAAGAGTGTGTGTTTGTTTCCATACTGTTTGCATGAATCACCGTGCTGACACTATGGTGATTCATATAGACCAAGTGGAATTGCCGTCTCCTTGCAATAAGCTGGACAGTGCCAGATATTTAGTCATTATGTACTGTATGCGTGTGTGTGAAAGTACCTACAAAGAGACAGTTGTGTCAGAAGCGGTCTATCTCTGCTCTGGCATTGTTTAGTCTTTTCCCTGTCGTTATCCCCTGTAAAAGAAAACAGCACTTTCACATGCCGCTTCTCATTTGGGCTGGGAATTAGGGCCGCTGAGGAGCAGCAGGCCCGATGGGCAACAATGCCCACATTCAGCCTCTGAGCTCTCTGAGCTCTCTGGCTCTCAGACACAGAGCGGAAAACAGTAAGAGCGCTGGGTTGTGTGTCCACATTTATGATTACACATGTTGGGAGGAAGACGTTTTATTTAGGTGGGCTGTGAGATTAGGATCTGGGAATGCCTCAGATGTGGCTTTGGAAGTCGTATGTGTTTTCACATTCACAACTCAACAGGCTGCAGGGGCAGTCTAATAGCCACTTGACTGAGTGTTGTACAAGTACACACATTTGAACAAACATAAGAGGATTTTCCATGACTGCTTAAAACTACTTTGCAATTCTTTGTACTGATTTTATTGGACAGGACAAAAATACACGTCTGACTATATTAGCCTCTAGTTTTCTGGACAGAGTTCCCACAAATTTACATTTCTATTATAATGATGTAAAGTTGCAAGACTAGTTTATATCCACAGACACACTAGCTGATGCATAAACATATAATGCATGTACACTTTACATTACAACCTGAAATAATGCTAATACTTCTTACAGTGTGCGAGCTTGCATATGCAAACAAATAATAGTACAATCATACAAAAAAACAGCACAAAGAGCCTTCGCATTAGCACATGTCAACCTACAGAAAAAATCAAGCAAGTAGACAGGAAAAATAGCCCGAGTAGGCAGCTTAACATAGGCCTCACCACACACCACGACACAGTGAAATACTCCATCTTCCTTTGCAGCACCCCAAGACACTGGCTCAATCCATCAAGTGAAAGATGTATTGCTTTTAAAGCACATGGGTTTATCTGTAAAACACTAACATGTGTGCTGTCTGCATGAATCTCATTAGCTTCTCCATTCATTCTCAGCCAGCGTCATTACTTGCTCACCATTTTAATGTAAACAGACAACAGGAAAGTCATTTTCATTAAATATATACATCTATCTAGTCTCTTCATTCAATAACGGTCTCAGTTAAGAACTTCTAACCAGGATTTGCAGTTTCACTCACACTATATTTACTGTGGAAACCTGCAATTGTGTACATTCACACCAGTGCAAATTAAACGTGAATACCGTTCAGGCTCAGTTGAGGCAGACATTGGCTGTCTGGATCAGTGTGTTCATGAAGACTTCCAGACAAATGGAATCAGAGGAGCCATGATCCAACCGTCCTAATTGTGTCAGAGAGAAGAGTAGGCCTGTCTGCCACAGATGAGAAAAGCATGGCATGTCAAGTTGCCAACAGCTCATTCCAGTGAACGTCATTCATGGAAAACCAACTACGTCATGAACTGAATCGATCACAAGACCTTCCTGTCTTAATGCAACAATCAGCTACCTTATTAAGCAAAGACAATCCACAGACATCAATCATGTAATGTGAGCATTTAAAATAATAATGCCCTCTACATTAATTTGTGCAGCAGTTACTATGAAGAATAACCAGCACTATTTGTGGGTCTGTAATGAGAAGTCCAGCAGATCCACTGGTATTCAATTACTGGTGTGGCCAGGCTCGCTAGTGGTATGTCTGTATTGATTGGTTCTAGCTGATGCCAGGCAGAACATTACATAGACTGGCATTGCCAACTGGATGGCATGGACTCTAAGTCTACTGTTTCCACTAAACTGCACCCAATGACATCTAATCGTAATGGGAAAAGCAATCCTGTGAGAGCAACAACACAAAGCAGACAGAGAAAAAAGGAAGAAGAGAGGGAAGAGAGTGATAGAGCCTGACATCGGTCCTGTCACATTCCTGGCAGAGGGGATTTTATAGCTGCTAATGATGCCTAACAACCTGGAATGGAAGATTTAAAGGAGAATGGGATGGAGGGAGTGCTAATTTTGCCCCAGTGCTGACAAAACAGGAAAGGTCCTTAAAATCCTTAAAATCTATACTTCTGACCTGAAGGTAAATACAGCATAGATAGGATCTCCAAAACACCACAAAACAACAGGTTTAGATTAACTTAAATAAAAAGGGTTTTACAAAACGTTGAAACACACAAGAATGACTGAAAAAAGTGGCCTTGATAGTAAAACCAGATGAAAAACATGAACCCAACTCTGGAACAAGAAAAAAACAGCGATGGAGTGCTAGTAGGAGTATAACTAAAGATGAACTTAGTGGGTGAAGTAAATGAATGTTCTTCCAACAGCAATGAGAGCCGGCACCGACTGAGTGGCACTAAGCGAGCCAGCACGTGATGTAAAAAAACCAAGGCGAGCACAGCGGGGCAAATGTGGCGAGCATGTCCAAGTCTGCTATTCACATCTGCATCGCACAGCTTCCAGTCTATCCAAATGAGAGGAGCAGAGGCGACCACAGCAGGCTTGTCAACCTCTAATGTTCTCACATCATAGTGATGGTCACCCTAAGCAGCAGTGGTGTGCCCTTCTGTGGGCGTTTTGGATTTTCCAGGATGCTTTGGGGTGACACTGTGACTCCTCCACAACAAGGAAATGTCACTCAGTTTTTTAACCAACAATTTAAACAATGGGGAATATGAAGATGTTTAAAATACCAGAAGAGATACCAGAATAACAAAATACTGGAAAAACAAAAATAAAATAAAATGTCTTGAACAGTAACACACTGAGTATGTCGGTGAAGGTTCTCAGTCATCCAGGTCATCGTAGTCAAAGGAGCTTGCAAAGAAAAGCGTCTGGACTTCTTTAAGTTACTTGGAGACGTTTCACCTTCATCCGAGAAGCTTCTTCAGTTCTAAGGTCAAATGGTGGAGAGTCCCAGATATAAACCTAGTGGGAGTTTCCCCCCACAGAGGGACAAAAGGACCCCCTGATGATCCTCTAATCGCCTGAGCCAAGGTGTGAAACTGGGTGTGGGTCCCAATCAGCCAGAGTTTTGGGTGAGCTCATTGTGAAACCTGGCCCCACCTTATCATGCGAACTCCTGAGGTCAGATGGCCCAGGATGTGAGTGGGCGTTAAGGCGTCTGGGGAGGGAACTCAAAACTGGATTATAGATGGCAGAGAGTTGGTGTCGTAAACCACCGCCTCTGTTCAAAGATGGTCGCTCACAGTGGACATAGATGCTTCTTTCACTCCTCTTTCAAACCATCTGTCCTCTCTGTCCAAAATGTGAACATTGGCATCCTCGAAAGAGTGTCCTTTATCCTTAAGATGCAGATGGACAGCTGAGTCTTGTCCCATGGAGGTGGCTCAGGACAGGAGTTTGCATGATAAGGTGGGGCCAGGTTTCACAATGAGCTCACCCAAAACTCTGGCTGATTGGGACCCACACCCAGTTTCACACCTTGGCTCAGGCGATTAGAGGATCATCAGGGGGTCCTTTTGTCCCTCTGTGGGGGAACACTCCCACTAGGTTTATATCTGGGACTCTCCACCATTTGACCTTAGAACTGAAGAAGCTTCTCGGATGAGAGGTGAAACGTCTTCAAGTAACTTAAAGAAGTCCAGACGCTTTTCTTTGCAAGCTCCTTTGACCACACTGAGTATCTGAGCATTTGTGCAAATAACGATCAGCACTCTAAGGCCATGGCTCTCAGCTGGAAATAACAGCGTCCATCTATTCTGGCTGGGGAATTAATAGGGAATGGGAGACTGACATACTGACTGACACGGCATGTGCAGTGTTTTAATGGCCTGTGTTCCTACCCTCATTTATGGCCACAAACTATGGTTAGCGGGGAAAAAATAGGACAAGAGTAGCAAAAGTGGGCGGTCTGAAGGGTGTCTGAGCTAAAAGTGAAGCGCTCAGTCTTTCAGGAGGGACTAAGAGTCAAGCTGGTGCTGCACTTCTAGATAGAAACGTCCTAGTGGAAGTGTTTTTGCCTAAACCAGGGGAGGGGTAGTGCCTAATGGCTGGCTTGGAATGACCGGTTTCCCTCTGAAAGAGCTGGAGACATTGACAACTCTGCTTAAAGTGCTGTCTCTAGATAAGCAGTAGAAAATGGATGGATGGAAATATCTTCTTTTGACAATAATGGTCTTGACAGAAATATTTGCTTTCTAACAGTTAAGGTAATGTTTTAGGCCTCTCAAACTCAAAACTGATGGACCTGTCTGATTTTTGGGAGGGGGGGCTAAGAGACAAAAATTGTGTAACACCAGTGCATTCTACATTTCCTCCAACTTTTGTCTACAGCTTTCCTATTACTCAGTCTGCACTCGAGCCCTTTATCGCTGCAGGCAAACTTCCCAAGTATATCAGCTACAGTGCCGCGTACTCGACTCTGATGCAACCCTTCCAACGCTCCAATTTATACCCCCACCTAAACAGCCCTGAAACTTTATCCAAAATAACACATTCTTTCAATAAAAAGACACAGTTGAGCTGATGTATCTGTATGTGCGCACATGTTTATGCTGTACTCCAAACCCAATTATTTCACTGGCCCGACATATGAGCTGATAAATCAGCCCACTTGGGACAGCAGCAGGAGAGCAGGGAGTATAACACAAAGAGAGGGACGACTTTTTACAGTTTCTCTAAAATGTGTCATGAAGTCACGATCCAAGAAAGGATAGCAATTAATCAGAGCTACTGAATACAATCCACTCCACTAATCACAATTAACTTAATGAATGACTCATGAGTACAAGAGGCCTTCGTGCTAACTACACTGTAGTCCCTGCGTCATCCAGAGCTATACAATGAGAAACGGGAAGAAAGAGGCAAAATGTGACAGAGAAAATAAAAGAGAGCAAAATAAGGAGGGATGTAAGGGAAATTAGATATAGTACAACCCTGTTGTTATGATGTCAAGTTTCAGACTGATTATATGAAATTGCAAGTTAAAGGGCAACATCTAAATCAATTTGGTGTAGCGGTGAATTGCAGACCCAGAACAATTAGAGGTTTTTTGTTTTTTCCTGTCTTTTATTGGATGCCGGAATGGCTTTGACTTCTCCATGAATATCTGGCTGCTTCCTTAATGTAAGATCTAACTGGTCATTCGGGCCAGATCCACTTCAAAGACATAGCAAATGAGAGTCCAGAGGTAGTTGGGTAAATGCACTCACAAGCAGACTAGCTTTTAGGTGCCAAAATGTCTAGTAGATGATAATGTACTTCTGTCCTTTAAGTTTACTACAGTATTTTACTTGCTTTGTGAACTGTTTGAGTAATACACGTTTTACTTTCACATTTAGATGAAAGTCATGACCAAAAGTGTGTGGATCCCTGTTCTTGCTCAATATTGAAGCCAAAATAGAGTGTGTTCAGGTTTCCTTTGACTTTGCACCCATAGTAGGTTCCAAACACAAGCCATAACATGTGCCATTTCTGGGACGTCTCACAGCCACAAAAGCCATCCTTCAGTATTCATTGTTTTCTTTCATGCATCCACAGAATAAACCGTGCCCTGCACTATAATCCTACTGTTGTCCACACCATGGTCAGTCCTAAATTATAAGCATGGGAGATTATGGGCAGCAGCTGTTCCCTGTGGGTCCTTTCGGCACCACTGTGTTGCAACTTCAGACTTAAACTTGTTTCCCATTACTGCAGTGTGTACCGTGTTACTATATTCCTTTAGTTTTATTTTCTCACTGCTGTGGAATTAGTTGCAACCACAATATAAGTGGCTGACACTATTACCTGAAAAAAATAAATGCATTTTTATGCAATGTGGTTGGGAGTTTGTATCAGATAAAAACACTGTATAATGAATTGATTTCCTGCTATAAACCCAAAAAGTGTAGCCTGTTTTGTTTTTGAGTCTGTAGGGAATTAACTAAATTAAATATACTGGTAGGAAATTGAGCCACCGCTGCAACAATATTGTGGCAATACAGTCGAATGATCAAATATAAAGGGCCATAATGAATTTATAAAAGTAACCTTGTACTGACCTCTTAGAAAAACACTAGGGGCACAGCACCTTTTTACTTCAGACACAGCAACCAGTGTCTACCCGTAACCTATAAACTAACCATTATATGACTGCAAAATATACTCTGCATAATTAACACCTTCAGTATTGTGCAATAATACACAACATCACACATTATTAAATGTGTGTTTCAGATATTTTAAGGTACCAAATCAGTTAAAGTAAAAACATCAAGACGTGTAATGGAATAACACCCCCTAGATGATTGAGCTGACCAGGGCGGGTGTAAATCACTTCATGGTTTCGGGGAATGCGATCCAACAACGGGCTCGGGAGAGGCCAGAGCAGGAAGCATCCACGACAATGTGTGTTGTGAGAGGGAAAAAGCGAGAATTCCTCCAAGCCACATTATTACATTCAGCAGCTCCAGAGAACATGCAACAGGCAGGAACCCAAAAATGGCTTAGGTGTGTTCTCCTTCCCCCAGGGTGTGGTGAGAGGAGTGCGCCGGAATGGAGCCAAGATGGCGGTCAGGGTGAAAACCACAAAGTGAAAATAGAGGCTGCCAGGGCCAGGACATGTCCGACACAGATCAAAGATGGGCAGGGCCTCAGAACATAATAAAGTGCTGAGAGGACAGAAGGAGGTTTTTCAAAAGCCATCAAGGACTTTTGTAGTGGAGTGTTTATGTGCTGGCGGACACTGAGATAAAAGAAAATAACTTCAAAACAAAGGAACAATCAACATAATCATGGAAAAAAGATGAGTTCAGATAATCCAACGAAAACCAACTAGCTTTGGTGGCGTTACAGAAGCCCATTCCCAAATGTGCCAGACTGGCTGACAAGGCATGAGGAATGCAAGGAATGGCAGTCATCAGGCGATACAGACACCGAGGATGTCGAGGGGTGGAGCGAAAATGAGAAAGTCAGCCAACATGTCCGAGTGCATTTGGGGCCTGAGGCGGAGAGAGATGGGTGGTTGTTTATGTTTGAGACAATGTCTAAAGAGCTTGGACATGTGAGACTTGTCACAGTCAGAGAGCAACACTGACCAGGGCAGAAGAGGAAGCCGATCGCAGACACCAAGCCTAGACTGACTCAAAATACTCATGCCCAAGAGCAGGGTAATTGTGGTCCGTTTTGGTGTGCTTACAACTTCAAGGTTGTGGGCTGGATTCCCACAAAAAGCATGTATGGTATTGGCTTGACTTGTTGTGTGGATTTAATTAAGAGAGGTAGCTGAAAATACACGAATAAGCAAACAAAGCCTAGATAACATAATTTGAAGAGAAATATATGCACCCACTGTTTATTTAATACCTTTAATGAAAGCTGACAGTAGAAGAAAGGCAGAGAGCAACAAGCAGATCAGAGCAGGGACGCTGCAGCCCATTGTGGGTGCTTTTACATCTACAATATTTTATTATAAGCTGCTAACGTCAGTAAAAGCATGCAGAACATTTAAAAACTGCTAAAAACTCTTAAATGCAAATCAAATACATAGTGTCTGAAGATGACTGACAAAGTGACTTATCAGTGGCTCCTTGTTCTTGACCAATTTTATAATTTTCACAGAATCTTCATCGTCATCGATGTCTTCAGGCAGCGGAGGTAGTTCTGGGTCATACTTCTTTTGGGCCTCTGCGTCGCGGACAGACAGAGAAAATAGGATTTATGGGAGGAAACACAAAACAGGCAAGGGTTATCTGTCAAGCCACGAAGGCCTCAACTTTACCCCAGTCCACTTAGCTAAATAAAGTATGGCCATGCATGCTATTAAGAGTCCGATCTATCACTTCCTTTTTTAAGCAGGACAGAGAAACTGCAGACTGCAGGGAGGATGGTTATGAATTGGGTTGTCTCCCTCATGTGCTGGGTGATGGATTTGAAAGCATTCAAGGCCAGAGCTTGTAGATGAACAAGCGTTAATTGCCATTAGGCCCGTGCTCTCCCTCCATACATCTCTCTGATTAAAGGCAACCCAGGCTCGCCCTGCACCATTGCTCAGCAAGAGCTGCAAATGGAAGGGAGGGGGGGGCAATGTGACCACCACAAAATCCACGCTTTGCAGAGTAAGGTGGTGAAGACTCAAAAGCGATGTTCTCCACTGTTCAGCGGCAGGCTCAAAGTAATGAAGTTCTCAGCTGCCTAAGATATTTCACACTTTCACGAGCAGACATAAAAAGAGACGGGACGCAGACGAGAATGATGCCATTGAGACATTCATTTTTCAAAGTATTTAACAACCGCGTGTCCGGACCAAGATGCAGCTGGACGCGTGCTGCTTTTTCCGTGGTTTAGGAGGGGAGAAAAAAGTGAGAAAAACATCTTCCAACCAAAGTGCCAGACAAAAGTAGAGGGGTGGAGAGCAAGAGAAACAGGGAAGAAAGAGAAGGATATGGTGAGAAGAGAAGCAGTGTGTTTTATGACATGGGAGCATGCTGCAGTACAGCATTCAAGATGTTGCTAACTGGGAGCAGATGAGAGGAGGAGACACAACTGGAGCTATGTGTCCAGGATCCGTGGACAGACAAGCTCCCTAGAATGCCGTCTGTATCCTGTAAACTTCACTGAATCCTTGAAGAATCATTTTTGTTCGTTGTTTGTAGTTGGATATTATTAACACCAGGAGAACTGGATTTGAAGGTCCTGACCACTAACCACTGAAGTCTGATGATCTCTTTACTCAGAGCTTAAAGTGTTCTAAAAATTAGCATTCATATATCACAAATATATGCTCAGAAATACAGAAAAAAAACTTATAAACTAGCTTTCAAGATGTTCAAACTTATTTATAGGACATAAAAAAATAGAATAATAACATAATTCCAATATGTTGTAGATAAAGCCTTTTAGATAAACTCTTGGTGTGCCAACCACCTGTTTAATCATGTTTCTTTGGCTTAGCTGTGATTCTCTTGGCTTAGAATAAGTCTTTGGAATGCAAAGCAATAATAAGCATAATTGGCCTTTTGTAAAGTAAATGTAATGTATGTGTTACCTTATTATCCATCAACATAAGTATTGCTTTTGATTAAAACCATCATCATTAACAAAATATGTAAAGAAAATCTGTTTTACAGGCTGTTTTGCTCTGGCTGAAACATCTATGCAGGAAAATCCTGTATAATCAATAGAAGCAATCCAAAAGTTGGAAAGTTCAAGGTAGGGTGAACTTGTTACTACTGTCACAACAACTCAAATGTTACTACTCAGTCAAACTAACAAAGCTTCAATTAGCTATTAGCATGGCTCAACTTGCTGCTGGTTACTAACTGTTCATATACAACAGCATTATACCTCCCTGCAGGGGTCAAATTCTTCAGTCTGATAAAAACGTGAGCTTTTCTCAGCAATGTGAAACAATTGTTTTGCATTTCCTCATGACACCCTATTTGGAGGGACTGAGAGGTCAGAGCATAGAAGTTTGAAACTTGTACGTGTGAATCCTCCCATAACCCTATAGTGATAATTCCCAGAAACATTTTTCCAACTCTAAACTAACCCAGTGGAGACCAGATGATTAAACACTGACTCATATTCCAAGAGGAGAACATATTTAATTCTATGATTTCTCCTTTCATTCTCGTCTCTCCTCCCTGAAATGCTTTCTCTCTAAATCCTCTTGTCTAGACTCCTTTCAAATGCCATTAATCCTTTCTATATGCTTGTTTGCTCATCTTCAGTTTATCTTTCATGCATTCCCCTCCCCCACAAAATATTCATTCTGTTCATTTCTCAGAACAGGGCTAACAATGTGTTCCTGGTTTTTGTCCGCTCTGTACATAAATATACATATTGCATTATATTGTATGTCTGGGTTTGCTGTCATTATGGAATTGAAATATTCTCTTGGAACGCTAAAACACAAAACTGTTTGCAGATGAGAACAATAAAGCAAAAGGGATGGAAATGGGATCCCAAACCTGTGCTTGATAATAAACATGAGGTTAGTATCAGCGTATCTAGACATGGAATGAGAGTTTGCCTTTACAGTTTATTCAAATATTTGATGAGATCAGTAATGTTACATATACATAAGTAGATATAAATAAATGAGACTTAATAACACAGTGAAGCAGTGCAAGGTTCACAGCTGAATAAAATATCATATTTATAGATGAAAGCTTCTAACTTTGAGGCCACTATCTTTTGTTTTTCTTTATTTTCCTTTCCCTTTTTTTTCTTTTTTCTTTTTTTTTTTTTTTACCAGAAAACCAGTTTAATTTGGAGCTGTATCAACTTCACTGAGCTTCCCCAAAACATCCTGTGGTAAAAGCCAGCCTGCAGGGTGACAGCAAATCTGGGGAAAGGTTTTAGTTTGAGGCTGGACACGTGTAGGGTTGCGGCTCTCTTTATGGTGTTGGACTGTCAGTCACAGCACCTGATCCAGGTCGAAAAAACATAAGGGTCAGCCAGGCGTCTATCACTCTCTCAGCAGGGTACGACAGCCATGTGCAGCAGTAGTCCCCAGAATCAATAAATATCTGTTTTGACAGTTGATTGAGCACTTTTTTGGATGCTGTTTACATTCCATTTCCATTGGTATTTGAATGTCATTATCCAATTTCAACCTGCACAGATAAATCAAACTCGTACACAATTTGAACCTTAAGGAAAAAAACCCAAATCCAGTTCATAAATTGTGGTATCACTACTTTCGTAAACATTATCGAGTACCACAGAACAACAATGTGGTTCCTCCACTAACCTGATTGATTGATTGATTGAATCTTTATTTTGAACATGTTAAAAAAGTACAACAACATAGAATTAAAAGAGACAAATAAACAAAGCAAAACAAAAAAGAAAACGAGCAACCACAACTACAAATATCTGTCATGTTCAAAAAGGAGCAGGAAGAAGCATGAGCTTATTTAATCCCACCCCTTTTCCACTATCTAGCAATTTATAGACTCCAGAAATGCCTCCTTGCAATCACATTATATGTCATGTGTATTTTTTTTTAATTATTATTCTTTTTTTTTTCTTTTTTTTTTTTAATATATATACATATATGTTTCTATCTATCCATACATACGTATTTACACATACGCACATATACACATTTTCAATAACCCCATTAACACCTCAAACGATACACAACCTACAAATATATATATACCCATACCAACATACCCGTGCACCCGCACACACATGAAAATATTAGATATAATTAATATAATATATTAACCTGCCGATTGTTGTTTTCTTAGAACTCTATCCACTAGGCCTAATGTACTGACCTTTAACTGTCTTCTCGTCGATTGCCACTTCCTTAAATCTGGTATTGCTCCACATTGCCACATCCTCCCCTAAGGCTGTGCCTAACAACCCGTAACAGAGCCACAGCTAATTCCTTGTAAAAACTTTCTGGGAAGTAGCAAAAACAGCTGTATGCTAATAGATAGCATATGGTACATGCCCTGTATGGTGACCATTGACATGGAGTACAGCTACACAGGTACAAATGTTTCTCTCACTTACACACATGCACACACGTCTCTGCATGGAGGCTTCCTCACTTGGTTGATATGAGTCAGTGGGTCTTGTTATGCCTCAGTGTTGGTGGATTAGCCATCTAATCAAATCTAGAGTTATGCCCTTGGAAAGTTCCTGGAGCTGAAGAGGAAAGGAGAAGGGTGGGGAGAAGGAAAGAAAGATGAAGGGAAGCAAAACCATCCTTGTTTTCCAGGCATCCCTGTCTTTCTCAGTTCATGTTTGTATTCATTAGGCATAATAGGGATCCTAGAAAAACAGATCACTGATCTTGACTAAATAAACCTGCCCATACATTCCTGGCACCGGCCTCTCATTAAAGCCCCAGCTCTGTCCGCAGCCCGCCTCGTTTTTAAGCTGCAGGATATGGATTGGTGCAAGGTAACTGTTTTTCTCTAAGCAGGGAGGCACCCTGCCGTTAGGCTCTGCCTCGGAGGCACTGCTGTAGGCCAACTGGGATACACACATCTTCACTGAGCCTTGAACTTTAGCATGTGCCCATTTGAGTCAAACCCATTCTACTAAAATGCATACACAACCCCAAGTCCACACACGATGGCGGAAACAGCAAGTTGTGATAATTGGCACTTTCATCACTGTCAATATTAGTCTTGCTGAGGGGGGCTAATATAGGTGAAAGTTGTTTTCACATGTGCAAATCATAAAAAGACAAAATTTGAGGCAGAGAGGGAAAGAGAACGAAAGAAAGAGAGTGGGGAGTGTTAAAGAGCCTGATTTATATCCCCACCCTAGAAATGCATCATTTCAGCTATAATTAAGAGTGATACAGTTACTATCGCACAGAGACGCCATTCAAACGCAGCAGCCATCTGCTTATGTTTTACACCCACATCCCTGTTATTTACACTGAGGCTGGCTGATACAGTATCAAGTGCCCAGGAAGACAGATGGATAAGAAAGAGAGTAAAGCTTAAATGACCTTTTAGTTAATACTCACAAAATCTGCCTTCATGCCTCAGTATGTAACAGTCCCCCCCTCTAAACAAAGATACCTAAGGTAATTTATTGTTGACCCAGTGCCATCAAAATGGCAGGAGTGTGTAGCTTGGCACTGATAAACTTGTACCAAAACACAAGAGTAAAGGTTTGTGAACACATGCAAATGCTGATAGCTCAACATGTATAGGACAGTAGTTACAGGGAGTCCCTGAGGGCTTCTGACACCTTTTTCCCCTGGTATTTGCAGTGCCAAAAGGTACGCCGACATAAAAAATAATAGTCTGCTGGTGGTTTCTTTGTATAAACTGCTTGAACTTCTTGAATCTCACTTTAAAAGGTAGAATGTTTCCACTTGTAGCATCATAGAGCAATACCTCCATAAACAGGTTCTTTTATGTGTTGGATGTCTTCTAAGAAGTGTTTCAGTGGTTCAGGAAATCTTTAAAAATGGTTGGTTGTCATCCTAGTTCAGAGATAAAATGCCACTCATCTCCAGGTTGTCTCCTTTGGCTCGTGCTGCTAAACTGTCTGCCAAAATGCACTGGCCAGCAATGGAGGAAGCAGTAGCAGAATATTTTCCATTGTTTGGTGGGGAATTGTTTGGCTGACCCCGTTCTGCACTGGAGCTGAAGGCAGCTCGACGGTGTTTGGAGGTGGTGGGAGAAAAGAATGACAGCAAGTGAGCAGAGAAAATAAATAGACAGAGTGGAAACAAGTAAATACTTATAGGGCTCTTCCTGAATAGATAAAGCTGGAGCTGGAGATTTGCCACTGCAGAGGTGCCACTGTTTCTCTCTTGAAACAAAAAGCCACAGCAGGTAGTCCGAACATCACAATAGATGTTTGAAGCTATCATGTTTTTGTTAATGGATGGACGTGCCCATCTCGCAGTTTTCTGATGTGAGCAGGAAATCTTATCTTATTGGGTTTTGTTTAAAAAGAACTCAACCAGGTTGAAAAGCACCATGCTATCCCCTCTGGCTAAATGTTTCAAGTTCGGTCCACCAGTACACACATCCAGCGATGTCACCATATACTATTAGATCAGTCATTAATACCCCGAGGCTATAATTATGTACACATCTACACATCTGCTGGGTTTTATTTCTCTTTGGAAACTCCCCCTCGTAAACTACCTGGATACAGAGTCTACTGTTTATATATGGTCTATGCTGCCAATCCATACAGATAATGGCTCAGCTGATACCAAACTTGTCTGTCTCATATACAGTGCAGTCAGATTCATGCCATCAAATCTTGGTGACTGCAATGGTTCTACAAAGGAGTATTAAGCCACAGTAAGAAAAAAATCCATCTTCCATCCTTCTCCCGCATTATCCAGGGCCGGGTCGCGGGGGCAGCAGCCTAAGCAGAGAAGCCCAGACCTCCCTCTCCCCAGCCACCTCCTCTAGCTTATCCGGGGGAACACCAAGGCGTTCGCAGGCCAGCCGAGATATATAATCTCTCCAGCGTGTCCTGGGTCTGCCCCGGGGCCTCCTCCCGGTGGGACATGCCCGGAACACCTCACCCAGGAGGTGCCCAGGAGGCATCCGTGTCAGATGCCCGAACCACCTCTGCTGGCTCCGTTCGATGTGGAGGAGCAGCGGGTCTACTCTGAGCCCCTCCCAGGTGGCTGAACTTCTCACCCTATCTCTAAGGGAGAGGCCAGCCACCCTTCGGAGGAAGCTCATTTCCGCCGCTTGTATCCGCAATCTCGTTCTTTCAGTCACTACCCACAGCTCGTGGCCATAGGTGAGGGTAGGGACGTAGATCAACCAGTAAATTGAGAGCTTCGCTTTTATACTCAGCTCTCTCTTCACCACGACGGACCGGTGCAGCGTCCTCATCACTGCGGCCGCAGCACCAATCCGTCTGTCGATCTCCGGCTCCCTTCTCCCATCACTCGCGAACAAGACCCCGAGATACTTGAACTCCTCCACTTGGGGCAGGAACTCATCCCCTACCACTCCACCCTTTTCCGGCTGAGAACCATGGCCTCAGATTTGGAGGTGCTGATACTCCTGCTGCTTCACACTCGGCTGTGAACCGTTCGAGTGTGAGCTGGAGGCCATCACCCGATGAAGCCAACAGGACCACATCATCTGTGAAAATCAGAGATGAGATTCTGAGGCCACTGAAGTGAAAGTAAGTAAGTAAGTAAGTAAAATTTTATTTATATAGCACAATTCTAGATAAAAGATCACAAAGTGCTTTACAAGGTAAAAAAAACTCAGGAAAGCCCTCCGCCACTTGGCTGCGCCTAAAAATCCTGTCCATAAAAATTATGAACAGTGGTGACAAAGGGCAGCCCTGGCAGAGCCCATCACCCACCAGGAACGAGTCCAACTTATTGCCGGCTATGCGAACCAAGCTCTTGCAACGGTTGTATAGGGATCGAATGGCCCGTAGCAATGGGCCAGACACCCCATACACCAGCAGCACACCCCGAGGGAAACAGTCAAATGCCTTCTCGAAGTCCACAAAAACACATGTAGACTGGTTGAGCAAACTCCAATGCGCCCTCAAGTATCCTTGAGAGGATAAAGAGCTGGTGTGCCATAACGAACATAAAGAGGTGTTCGTTATGGCCAAACTGTGATTTGCATGGAAGTCCAATAACAAAACACCGCTACGGTTCAGATCAGGGAGGCCGTTCCTCCCAATCACGCCCCTCCAGGTCTTGCTGTCGTTACCCACGTGAGCATTGAAGTTTCCCAGTAGGACAACAGAGTTTCCACGTGGAGCACCTTCCAGCACCTCCCCCAAGGACTCTAAGAAGGCTGGGTACTCTGAACTGCCACTCGACGCATAAGCTCAGGTGACAGTCAGGACCCGTTCCCCCTTTCCTAAGGCGCAGGGAACAAACCCTCTCATCCACTGGGAAGAACCCCAACGTACTGGCAGCAAGCCGAAGGGATATTAGAATACCCACCCCAGCTGCCGCCTCTCACCAGGGGAAACTCCAGACTGAGACAGAGTCCAGCCCCTCTCCAGGAGACTGGTTCCAGAGCCATGCGTAGAGGTGAGCCTGACTATATCTAGCCGGTACCTCTCAACCTCACGCACTAACTCAGGCTCCTTCCTCACCAGAGAGGTGACATTCCATGTCCCAATTGCCAGTCTTGGTAGCCGGGGATCAGTCCGCTAGGGCCTCCGCTTCTGGCCACTGCCCGGCACACAATGCACCCGACCCCTTTGGCGCGTCCTGCAGGTGGTGGACCTGCGGGAGGATGGGCCCATGTCCCCTTTTCAGGCTGTGACCAGACGCTCGCCCTCAGGCACCCTCCCTGGGCCTGGCTCCAGAGCAGGGCCCCGGTAACCCTATCCTGGGCAGGGTAAACTGTTCCCTCCATGTTTTCCTCATAAGGGTCTTCTGAATCGCTCTTTGTCTGGTCCCTCACCCAGGACCAGTTTGCCATGGGAGACCCTACCAGCAAAAGCTGATGCAAAAGCCCCCGGACAACATAGCCCCTGGAGTTGTCATTTAATTTCAGTAGTTGTTCAGAGTTACGTTCTAAAGTATGTGATAGGTGAAATCTGCGAAGTAGCCAACTTTATTTTTTACAATTATTAAAGATGTTTTAAGGCTGTAAAACCCCTCACTACACACTTTTCTCAGACAGGCATGAACATTTTCACACTTTTCTCTCTTGTTTAAACACTCTCAAAGTTCAAACCTTTGTAGAAAAATAAGTCCAGTATTATAGAATGAAACCAAAGGCACCCGTGGATGCCTTTGACGATGCAAAACGTTTCAGTGACATTGTTGTGTTTGTTGGGGAGAAAACTTACAAACTTACAGTATAGCCCTTTATGTAAATTTGACAATCTGAATGCATTCTGTACTGTACAGGAGAAACGGCATGAGATTGATTGGTCTACAGCCAATCAGGACGCAAAACACTATGCGCTGTTTAAAAAAAAGCATGCAAAATTACATGGAAAAATATCCGCAAAATGCTGAGGCCACGAAAGGTGAACTGCGTTATAGAGAAGGACCACTGTACTTACTCTAAAATAAAAAGCTTTTTTTTTTTTTTCCGAAATAAGTCCATTTTGGTTTTCTCTGAAAACTAAGGTTGGAATAAGAACTTAGGGTTTGGACTGTGATTGATGATGACGTTTTAGTCTTAACTAATGAGCAAATGTTATTAGTGGCCATCACAAAAATGACCCACTAGCCATCCAAAAGGTTGCAGATGGCTGGACTATTGCAGCACCCATTGTATGTGCAATGTGAAAATCATAATGATTTTCAGTCAGATAGATATATAAAAAATATCAACTTCCATTGGTCACATAAACTGAAAGGACACGATGGTATCTGATGGTTAAAAAACTATGAAAACCTTGTGTGAGTACACCTGGTCCCTTCTCCAGTCTTCTCCTTTCCTCATCTTGTCAGATGAGGTCGCCAAGCTCTTTGAGCAATGACTTTCACAAGCACCTTGTTTTGATGGATTGACCTTTTCCCATGACAAATACATTCACTGTAAGCATAATTAAAATAAAAAAAAACACAGAATTTCTGACACAAGCATGCTTCATGGCGAGACCAGTAATGCTTGGCCGATGCACTTCATTTTGGGGTTGACAAAGACAAAGATGTCCACGTGTAGGAAAGTAGGAGAGCAAAGTAATGATAAATTCCAACTATTTGCCTCTAAGATCGGGGCTATGTGTCCACAATATGTGTGTGTGTTGATTGGTGATGAACAACATGTGTGTCTGTACCTCTAGCACCTGTCAGTTCATATGCTCCAAACTTGTGTCTTTGAACAGATTAATGTAGTTGTTCTTAATGTCGTTACTTAATGTGTTTGGAGAATTTAGGAAATGAATCATAATTACCAGCTCAGACATTGAAAAATCCATGTTTGGGAACCACCATCTCTTGAATTCCTGCTGTTTGACACTGATAGGTATTGAATATTTGCATGTACTGCAAGTGTGTGTGTGTGTGTGTGTGTGTGCTATGTTGGGGGAGAACTAGAGAGCTGTTGTTTCTGGCAGAGCCCAAACAAGCATGACGACAGCGGATTAAAAACGGAGCCTGTCCAACTCTGCTTCTATCCTGCCGTCGTGAAGGCAGCTCTGTCTGGCTGAGACACCTGGAGGCCCTGATGGATGGCCCCAGTTATGCATTAGAAAATAAAAATGTGTAAATTTATTTTGTAGCTGTCTGCATCTGGCTAACGAGGTCAGCAACGGCAGCCAAGAAAACGAGACAAGGCCTGGATCTAACAGGCGTGTTATTTTGTGTACAGCATGATGATTGTAACGCTTTAATGTGGCTGCTGTGCAAACAGCAAAGGCCCAGAGCCAGAATTGCCAAATGCTTTGCTGTTTTTTGGATGGAATAATACAATCCTCCACAAAGAGAATATGTGGTTTTAGTTTGTTAAAATCTGCTCAGTACAAAATAAGCAAATCCAGCCATAAAGAACAGAAGCAAAACTCACCTTTACATGTGGGTTTGCCAGCAGTTTAAGAAGCTCTTTGACATCCTGACTGGCTGATTTGCCTTCCAGCTCATCAGACACCTGAAAAAAGTCAAGGACACAATGTTCACACAACTGTGCTCAGACCATTAAGCATGCTTCTCTTTTTCAGGAGTGCATGTAAAGGGGTGAGAACATGTCAGAAGACAATCTTTGCTTAACTTTGGAAAATATCCCAACCTGATTCTCTCAAAATCATTTGGAGTTCAAATGATTCTAAATCACCTTTTATGAATCAGGAGAGGAAGGTTTGATCAGATTATACCCTCTGAAAGTAAAAGTTTTCTAAAAAAGTACAGCTTGATGCTCAAGAGTACTGCCTGTGCTAGTAGTTTTAGGTGTAACAGACAGGAAAGGTTATGTTGTCTTAAATTAGGTACATCACATTGGGAGTTCTAGGCCACACTTTGTCATGTGGCCTAGAACTCCCACCTACTGGCACCTGCCCTTTGATAAATCTTCTATTGTACCAGATCATTTTTCAACGAGAATCTCAGGAACTAAAGAAAACAGTCGGTTAAACTGGAAACAATGGGAGCTCTGAGAGCTTCACTGATCACTGGGCCTGAGCTGAACTACATTATGATGAATGAGTGGTAGCTCTGAGACAAGTGACTCTGCTTCTTAAGCCCAGGCCACGCTCCTCCATCTGTGCTCTGATTTATGGAAGATCCTCCTGGACGTGGTTGGAGTGTGGAAAGGAGCAGCAAGCCGTCCCACACAAAGATCTGTCTGTGCTGAACTGGGATCAGGAGCGACTAAACAAAGAGAGCTGGGAGCAGTCACAGACAGAGGTTTATGCATATGAGTGTAGGCTGAAGGGAAAGTTAGCAGTTATGCCTTAATGACACATATGCATAACATATTTCTTCTCTTGAGTGTGGTGAGATAACATTAAATAGCACTGCTTTGTGTGCTTTGCTTTCACTTTAGCTAATTCAAGAAGCAATATTTGAAGAATGGAAATACAGAGCTGAAGTGATTAGTCATCAAATTAGTCATCAGCTACTTTAATGAAGTACCGTATTTTTCGTACCATAAGGCGCACCTGATTATAAGGCGCACTGTCAATGAACAGGTCAAAAGCAAAACAAAACAGTCAGATAAGTCAAACTTTACTCAACTCATTCTTCTTGCTTCCTCCACTTCTTTACCATCGATTCATTAATGATGAATTCTCTCGCAGCTGCTCTATTCCCGTGTTGTTGCAGTATATTAATGACTAACCTGGTGTTGTGGATGGATTATCTCAGTTGTTCTCTTGATTGAAGTTTGGTCCGTTTACAGCATCCTGCGTTGCGATTGCATTTGTAGGGACCTTCCATCGGGAACCTTCACGTTAACCTTTATCAAGTGTGAAAAAGTTAGCGTTCATCCTCCAGCTTCACTGTGTTTATGTTATGCTAATATAGCTGTGTCACTAGCTATCACGTAGCAAATCATTAGAGGTGTCCAAATTCAGAGACTGCATCCTCCTGAGGACCCGCCTTCGCGGTCTATGTAGGCCAGGTCTTCTGAAGGCCGACGAATTATTGGAAACATGTTTATCGAAAACAATGAAACAGCAGCATACTGGAATTTTGAATTATAAAAATTACAGTAAACAGTAAATACTACCTTATTAATCAACATTCAGCAGTTAAACACACTTGTGTTTTTTTCCTACAATAGACAAAACATTATTTGAAAAGTTTGTCCTGAAATGGTTGCACAACTTACCAAAAATGTGTTCCTCCTGTGCTTTCACACTTCTGTCCAATTTCTCTAAAACGGCTCGATCTGGGAGACGTGATTGTCTTCCTTCATTTGAAACCGACTCTTTTGCTGTGGGATGAACTGCTGACCAACTAATTCTTCATCCTTTCTTACTTGTGATAGGCTGTAATCCTTGTACAAATGAAGGGCTTAGAATTAATTAACAAAAGCTGGGTCACCTGTAAGGATTATTTTCATTAGCTTTCATGGCTTAATTTACTTCCATTACTACAGGAAAGCTGGAAGTTAATCAACCTTTTAGTCCCTGAAAATACCTTGGGTAGTTTACCTCTTGAGTTGGTGCCATATAAAGTTTTTTGACTTCAATAAAAGCTCAAGGATGTAACGGACTCTACGTAATATTACAATTCCTTTTGTATATGTCCTGTAAAGCACTGCTTCTACTTCTGCCTCATCTATATCCTAAATAACTGTTTATTTAGGATACAGGTTTCTCTCCGGTTGTCCTCACCAGTTTTCCACTAAAAGCTTAGAAACTTGGAAATTTTAGGTGCAATTTAAAAAATAAGTGTGCATTTGTGATGTTTGTTGACCATGACAATGTTAGGTTAAATAACTGTAACTAACTAGGCTTTACCAGACATATAAGGAAAACTGTTACCCAAGAGTAAATGAAATCAACTAAATGGCTGGCTGCTCCAAGTTTATTGAGAGTTTCACCATGGAGCAGTAACAAAGTGTTCCTCACATTGCTCATTTTGGTGTCTATGCTGTCATCACATACAGATAAACTAAACATGGACATCTCCCAAAAAAATCTGTAACTCCTTCATGTGTGGCGTTCTGTGAGATGATGATAGAGTTTGGAAAAACCCAGAGTTTGTTTGATTAAAGATCCCTGCAGTGTGGGTATAAGGAAACAGAGGTGAGGCAGAGGTAAATGCAGGGGTCTGAAGGTTAGGCTGGGGTTTGGGAGGATGCTATGTCACTCTGACTATAGCAAAATGTGCTAAGGAGGCATTGGGGTCTTTTCATTATTTCCATTAGTTCTGATCCACCCTCAAGGGTCCAAAAGATGTCAAGAATTAATAGCCACAGTGGTCAAGGTTACTCTTGCGATAATTCACTCAACCCTGCATTATTTCACTTTATCAAATGTTCAAAATATTAAAAAAAAAAAAAAAAAAAGGAAAGAAAGAAAGAAAGAAAGAAAGAAAGAAAGAAAGAAAGAAAGAAAGAAAGAAAGAAACATAAACATCTCAATAGAATAAAGGAGACTAAAAGTAAGATATGGGACTAAAGGAGAGAAGAAAACCTAGATAGATGGGGTGATACATACCATATACTCCACATTGTTTCAAGTGAAGGAGGCATAAAAAGTCGGAAACCTGTACATTTCCAGTTCTCCTAATAAGATGTCCCATAACTCAGCATGAAGAGCAGATTGGGCATGTTTGACAACACATTCCTCGGTCTACCTTTACACTCCCCTGATGGAATCACATTTTCCAACCCTCAGACCTTCACAGAGAGCAAGGCAGGGGGCAAACAATAATACTGGTCTCCTCTGAGACTGTGTGCACTTCATTTGTTAAATATCAAAGCAGATACTGCGATGTTTAGATATGTTTGATCCCAACAACTCTCCCATTACCTACAATGGCTAAAGGTTTATTACTTTAATATATATCTGCCAAGGTAGGTAGGTCTTCCAAATATCTTGTATTAAAATTTATTAAAACTGCTAACCTTTTAATATTGAATGCCAGGCTGCGTCATTCATTTCCTATGATGAATAAAATGCACATTGGCTGTATTTATTCAGCAACTGATCAATAATATACTGGTTGACTGCAATCAGCGTTTAACATGAAGTCCTTCCAATGCACCATTTTGATTAGATTTTACAGTCATGCACTGAGATGTTTTCCTATTATTATATTTTATGGGTTTCCATAAACATTTTAAAGTCTCATGCTCTAAATACTGGCTTTCACACTCCTAGAAAAATAAAATTAAAAAGGAAAATATTAATATGTAATTCTTTCTCATGCAAATAATCAAATTTAAAGAGACTCTACATAGGAATAAAAAGGTTTGTAATGATGTGTTCGATACAAATTTACTATTAGTGAGATCATTCTGAAAATATGCTTAGTATGTCACCGGAGCTAAATAGAACTCGGTAAGGTTTTGTATTTTAATCAGCAATAGTGATCATAAAATATTAATCCAATCTTCTGCATGGGGAACCGTAGGTCCTGGCATTCATGTCAATCTACACTATACTGCCAAATGTATTTGCTCATCTACTGAATGAGCTTGAGTGACATCCCGTTCTAAAGCCATAGTGTTTAATACAATGTTGCCCACCCTTTGCAACAATATATCAACTCTTCTTTGAAGGCTTTCCATGAGGTTTAGGGGTGTGTTTATCATAATTTTTTGACCATTATTCCAGAAGCAGATTTGTGAGGTCAGAAACTGATGTTGAACAGGAAGGTCTTACTCACAGTCTCTGCTCTAATTCATCCCAAGTGTGTTGTAATCGGGGTGAGGTCTGGACTCCGTACAGGCCAGTCCAGTTCTTCCACACCAAACTCTCTCATCCATGTCTTAATGGACCTTTTTTGTGCACTGGTGTACAGTCATGTTCCAACATGACAACATGTTCCCATAAATTTGGTAGCATGAAATTGTCCAAAATGTATTAAGCATTAATAATTCCTTTTACAGGAACTAATGTGCGAAACACAACTTCTGGAAACAGCGCCATGCATAACCCTCCCTTCAACAAACGTTACACTTGGCACAGTGGAGTCAGACAAGTACCGTTCTCCTGGCAACCTCAGAAACCAGACCCAAAAGCCTGGTTCATCACTTCAGAGAACACATCTCCACTGCTCCAGAGTAAAGTGGTTGCATGTTTTATACCACCGCATCTAATGCTTTGCATTGCACTTGGTGATATATGGCTTGGATGCAGCTGCTCAGCCATGGAAACCCATTCCACTAAGCTCATAGAAACTCATCTCCAACTAGACCTCGTTGGAATGTTCAGCATTCGTAGACCACAATATCTTACTACATAAATGAAAAGACGCTATAGGTAAATATATTTTGCTGCAGTGGTTTGAGTCTATTAGATGCCATTTGTTTCATGAGTCCTCTTCACACACAAAGTTTAATTAAGGAGTTCTACAGGGCTCTGTGCTGGGACCACTTCTATTTACATTACACATGCTTCCCTTAGGCAGTATTAGAAAGCATACATTTTCACTGCTATGCAGATGATACCCAGTTTTATTTACTCGTGACACTTTTTCAGAGGGAGAAACATTTCGTCACTCATCCAAGTGGCTTCTTCAGTCTCAGCTGACTGCAAGTTTCCCCAACCTGATCAGTGACCACTGGTCATTGGTCTTTGATCACAACAGATAGGTGCTCCTCTCTGAGCCTGGTTGTGATGGTGTTTTCTTCTTATTAAAAGGGAGTTTTTCCTTCCTGCTATTGCCTGATTGGAGTTTTCACTCTAGGGTCTCTGCCTTACAGTATAAACTACCATCAGGTGACTATTGTTATTATTTTCTGCTATCTAAATAAAACTGAAGTGGTTTGAATTTGAATTGAGTGGATTAAGTTGAATGTGGATTTTTGTTTTGGTGCATATCATAAACCTTGTGGCAGACACTGCTGTTTTTAATATTTTGGGGGGAGAGCTTTTTCTGGCTTTTTTTTTTTTTTTTGATAGGGTACAGTAAAGAGTGACAGAAAAACAGAGGGAGAGAGAGCGTAAGAAATGCAGGCAAAGGGCCACAGATTGGATTAGAACCCAGGCCGGCCGCTGTCAGCCATACAGCATATGGTTGTCTGCTCATTCCAATGAGCTAAACCGGCACCTGACACTGCTGTTTGTAAAATTACCTTCAAACCCAGTTTACAATCCAATCAAGCATCTGCAGAATGCACCGCAACAAGTTCACTCGCTGGACCCACATGGATCTGCTTCCAACATCCCTGTGGGAGACACCGTAGGACAATTGATTTTATGGTATTTTTAATTTGGTAGTTTTGGTAGTTGTTTTGTTAAAGTGGTATACAAATAAACGATGATGATGAATTCCAGAGATCCCATGTGTACACCCCAGGAGTCAAAGCTGGTTTTCAACATGAGGGGAATCTACAATACTGAACATGCAGTTTTAGTAAAGGAAGAAAAGGTGAAAAAGCGATTAGATAGTTGGTCTCACAATATATTTAATTTAATAATTATTTTTCTAAAAGGTCAGAAAATATATGGTCCCTTCACATAGCTTCCTGATATTCAAGTTATTCCCCAGACAACAGTATAAACTGTTTGACTGTTTGATAATCTTTTCAGTTATGCATAATTATGATTGTTATTATCATTAATTATCTCAATAATCAATTCAATAATGATATCAGAGTGTTGACTGCTTTTTATCTGTCTGAATGAACAGTACAATCAGGTCACAGGCAGGTAGATTAATACTACAAAGAGCTTTTCATTCCTTCATTATTTATGTGTTGACAGTGTAAATATTACCTTGTCAACCTGTAAAAAAAGACCCTAGAATAATGGGTCTAGGGTCTGGCGATCATACAACATTAATTGCGGTTGTTCTCAAAGTGTGTTTTCACATTTGCATACTATACCTACCTAACGCTTCACAGTAAAAACTGACATGAAAGCCACTTGACACTGACGAATTCTTTCTCTGTGTTTGTATTTTTCCTATGTGACGCTGCAGGAATAAAATGCAAACCAATGCTCTCTGATGGCACCAAGTGGTCTGTCCAAGTAACAGCAGAGTTTGTATGAAGATGTTTGGAAGTCAGCCAGAAGAGGAAAAGGATTCTCCAAAAGGGAGAAGGATACAAGTCAGCCATAACAACCATACAGTTCTAGATCAGTGGCCATCACTTGAACTATGGGTTGCCATTCAACGTACTGCTGATGTGTGTCTAGCTTTCATATTTGATAGTCTGATTGAATTGACAGATTGGAACATGCATGTGCGAGGCTAATTTGCCCTTGTTGATTAAAGTAGTGTGTTTTTTTTTTATTCCATTATAAGGCAAGAGTACCTCTATGTCAGTTTTGATGAGGGCTTGAGAAAGACCGTGTGTGGAGCTGTGATTGTGTCTGTGCATACTCATGGAAGAGTGTGTGCAGTCACCAGCTGACGTGTCTTTATATGTATGTAATACAGTACTCTTCCCAGAGCCAAGTATTGATCATGTTTCAGGCGAGATTGGCCATGCTGGTTTCACTGGAGCGGTGGCAGTCACCTGCTGGGAGTTCTAGACATTGCGGCCGGGGCCAGACGAGGGTTGAAGTGTCATTTTATGTTAGTCAATAAATTAAGCCTCCATTAACCGAAACCCAAGCCTGAGATGAATTTCATCTAACTGTAGATCTCTCCACTTGCACTTGAGTCCATAGCCACCACTTCAATAGCGTTCATTTGGAGCGGTGACACGAGTGAAAAACAATCTGCTTTCAAAATATACCACAATGCTCTGGGTTGAGCCGAGGAAGGGAGACTCGGGACTGCGGTGTGCTGTGAGATGCTTTGATACACCTTCTCTGAGCTTTACCCTGATATCTGATAATCCCTGGGAGACGCTTTGCGGGACATTTACCAGGAAGCATAAATTTGAAAGTCTGTAATTTGACAAAAAGAATGAGAAAGAAAATCTGTAAGGAAGATGTTGAGATGATGAGAGCTGGGGGTCTCTTCAACCATCTGTGGACTCTTGCTACAGCCTGGGGAGGCAGAGGCAAGACTTAGGAAAGAGAAACATAAGTGATCCTTCTCTTCTGTTTTTAGGTTCTTGAATGCGCTGGAATTCTTGTTCTGGTGTTATCTGGTTAGCCATGTCCTTTGCCAGTACTAACAGCAGGGTAGAACAAACACGCAGAAGGAAAAGGAGCTATAAAATGTATTTTTGAGAACATTACACATTCAGACTCAACCATCCTGGTTCAGTTAAGGGTCTGGGGCGGTTTGGGACTTCTGTCTTCTCGACTCGTGTGTGTGAACTCTAAGGATGGAACGTTCTGACTCCTCCCATGATACTTGTAGCCTGTAAAGGTCAGGAAAACTGCTCTGGACCACATGATGGCCTTCCTCTCGTGACAGACTAAGGACACTTTGGGCTCTGCCCTCCGCGATCTTTTCCCCAACCAACTGCAAGAGTTTCAGCCCCCTTTCTCTCGTCTTTCCTTTGACTCAGTACTAATTAAGATGATGTATGGCTGCGGGTTCTTTAGAAGGGGTGGAATAGATGGAGGCACTTTGATTACAATAAACAGAGCTTGGGATATCAAACAAAACCACACACTAGTAAAAGTGCTTTTCCTCCTCTCGGCTCACCAGCCTGACTCTGGGGTTTACACAGGTGTGTGTGTGTGTGGGTGGGTGTGCATGCGTGCATGCATGTGTGTGTGCGTGCGAGAGAGAGAGAGGAGGAAACTTATGTTCACATATGGTGTTGAATAAATATTGCAGATGAACAATACAGTAACAAATGTCAAGACATTTGGTTAATAAATCAAGCTAAATATCTTTTGCAGCTTCACAAGAGCTGCAAGTCCAGTGGAAGAAAGGCCTCATCAGTGCTGCTGCTGGTACTGTTATTATTCATTTACTGACAGAAGTGACTCCTAACAGGCTAACTAATGAAGAGAGGCCGTATCCAATAGGTGACACTTCCTCTAGCTGGAGTTCATGTTCTTTCTGACTTGCGCTTACTCGCTCCATCTTAGTTTGCCTGCTGAAATAATCTGTCATAGCACACCCATCAATCCTCAGATTGCCTGTGACTGAGTCCTTCTATCCGGTCTGTGCCCAAAGAAAATGATCAGTCTGTCTTCGAAGAGCTGGATTTCCGATTTGGTGGTGTATGACTAGACATTTGGGCAGCAAAGTCGGTCGTGAGGGTAGGCGGTGAGTCCAGAGTAGGCAGAGGCTAGTGTTTGTATAACAGTGACCAAGTCTAGAAAACCAAGAGGTAAAAGAGGATAAACAGTCTGAAGCTACTTTACATTATAATGTACAATGTGTATTTATGACTGTTTAATGGTGGACTTATCTTGAATAAAGATTGGCTAATTGGTACAATTGTCTGAGGGAAGGTTTAACTACAGACACTGTTTTCCAGGGATCTCAGTTTGTTATGTTATGACTGACAACCCAACACAAAAGAAAGCTTTGTATTGAAAATGAATGCGAGAAAGATTGTGGCCCAAAAATTCGCAATTTGTTCATCGCAGATGCTCATACTTTTGGTCAGTCTGGTGAAGCAATTTACGAAGATACTTTCTGCTGCTTTAATCGATTCATTTGCCTCCCAGCCAATAAAAAGATCAATCAGTTTAAACAAGTTTTTTAAAACACTTACGTCACGTGCCAGAGGTGCAGCTCCTTCCAGGACGGGGGCGGGCTTGCTCTCTTCATAATGCTGCAGCCGTTCGTGGATCTGAAAGGACAGATTGTATTCATTATTAAGGCTGAGATAGTAGTGAGCACATGTGGAAGAAAAAGTGTGCACGCTGGAAGCCGTGTGCACGTCTCCAAACACACGTGTAAGAAAACATGTACAACCTTCATCAGCACCATTTTATACATGCACAGAGTTCATTAAATCATGTCCTTAAATACCAACAGCACACACAAAGATCTTTCACTCCCTCGATCCACTAAGTATTTCAGTTAGCTTAGCCACTGTACAAACAATCCAGTTTTCCACCATGCATTCGATATGTCCCAGTGGCCCCGTGATGATTCCAAATCATTTCAACAGTCTGGTGAAATTGGCTAAACATTTCCTTATCAGCCTCAGCGCTGTGACTGCACAGTGTTGAGAGACAGAGCTGCGTCTCTGGAGAGTTGCTAAAATGGAAAGTAAGCCTGACTCGTGCGCTCACTTTCACTCATTTATATACGCAAAACCACTTCATCATATGTGGAGCAGAGATGGAATAATTTATAAACACACAAAGCACACGTTCACACCCACGCACACAACGTCAAAGGCACAGTTGCACACTTGTTGCACACAGTTGTGGCTACGCACACACGGACTCACAAAAAACACTACAGATATCCCATTTGTGATTTAAAAGCAGCTGCGCAGGAATGCGTTGACAGCCTACAGGCTGCTGTCAGGTCCCATCAAGGAACAGACAGGGACAGCTTTCCTCCCAGCAGCCACTCCTGCGTCTCTCCTTCCTCAGGCCCAGCATGGTGAAGGGGATCTGGGCCATGGGTCTGACTGATAGCTGGGCCCCGAGCCTGGAGCTTCCAGCTGGATGCCCTAGAAAGCATTCCAGGAGGAAGGTGGAACAGAGGAGCCTCTGGCTGAGGAGAGAGTGACAGAGACGCTCTGGGCCACTTCTATATCTAAAGGGCCAAATCCACACATGCGGGAGTGCACACACACACACACACACACAGATGGAGCAGTGACAATGTGTGACAGAAAATCACTCAGCAGGACAGAAAAAGACAAGTAAAGCAGTTTGTTTGCTGTCACACTGAACAGCTACAGATGCTTTGTGCAATTAAAACATCTGTTTTAGGAATGTTAGACATAGTTTTTACTCCTCGCAACACAAGTGATTATGTTTTAAAGCTAGATGGTAGCAGTACTGTACATACGGAGGAAAGCAAGTCAGAGTCAGTTGAATGTTCTGACACAATCACAGGATGGTATTTGTCCTCAATGTTTTGGCCCTGGTTGAAGCTCTGATTAGCAACAACATGAGCAGCGTGTGTAGATGAGTTGATTTGAGTCTCTTCAAGCTGTCATCTGGCTTCGATAATCACCAGGGACCAGCACCAAAATCCAAAACATGATGTCATTCAAAAACATTACCCAAACACCAAATGTCACCCATCAAAATGCACTTTTATAACTTTCCCGTGAAGAAAACGCGACGCAACGACGTGTGAAATGTCTTTACATCGTCTCTCCCCATCAAGATTCCAGTTTGAATCTTGGCCTTAAACAGCTACAGCCATTTCAGCTGGACTTATCCACCCAGTCTGCCGAGATAAATCACAGCCTGTTAGGACTCTGTCTTGGCCAGCACAACAGTCATGTTTCAAGGTCAGCTTAGAAGTTCAAATCCTGCATAAAGCCGTTATTACTCGGCAATAAAACACTGCGCATTAGGCGTGTCGTGGAGGTAATCTGTTGAATGTTGCAGGGAGGGAGACGGTTGCTTTCGTACTTGCTTTTGTAAGAAAAAGCCTTGACTTGAAGACATATGAACAAAACAGCTGAGACATGAAGTTAGACAAATGGTTGAAGAAAGGGCAAGCAGTATACCAGAGGGACTTGAAATAGTGTGGTGATAATAAGAAAGATAAAACATAACTAAACTAGACCTCAGTGTTTGAGTGGTGCTGAGTTAAACTGCTATCATAATGTTCCATGTTTTGTGCCATCAAGTGTAAGACTGCCACTCAAGGGCCATTCCTAAAAATGTTTATCCTCATCTGTTTAACCTGAAGTCCCAATAACTCCACCCTCGTTCAGGATCCTCTGTCTGTTCTTCTGCAGTAGAAGGCCGTAAAAGGAAAGGCAGGCAGCTCGGGTTACTTCATCTGTCCTCATCATCTTTGTAAGAAAACAGATGAAATGAATGAGTGAGGTTGCCAGTGTCTTCGGCGCTTCCAACATACCACAATCCTTGTGACATCTGCTTAGGTAGTTGTTGCTCCGCCACCTCAACTTACTTACTTAGTGTGGAATTTCTCCTCTACTCGGTGAGTAAATGCAAGATTCAAATGCTTTTATTTACAGTTCGGGACACTTTCCAAGAGCCTGTCCATGACGCAGTAATGTCTTTTAAAGTCATTACTCGGATTTTTGCATAGCGCATTCTCTGTACCCGTGGTGAGGCAGCAGTGATGCTGGCAAATAGGAAAAGTGGCCTGTTGGAATTTCAAAAAAAGAAAAAAATATGGAAAAAAAAATAAAAAATAGTGAGGGACAGTATGCCAGAGCAAAGGAGGGTTTAACTGAAACCAGAGCACAATCCAGGACATACAGTCCAATCTAAGCCTTGAGCTCTAAATCTTCTGTTTTTATAAATGAAATACAATTTCTATATTAAATAGGGCAAATGAGTCGAAAGGCAAATGCTCAGAATGCCTTAAGAAATAAGCAGAGATTGACCAACAAACGCCTTCATTCAGAAATTATTTTTTAAAAAATGCTACAGAAGGATTAGTGTGTCCTGTCCCGGTGAGGCCTCGGGTAAGTTGTGTTTGCTTCCACAAATGCACCTCATGCTTTAAATACACATAATATGAAAAAACGAGGAAACAGACTAACAGAGGTAACTGATATCAAAAAATGACAACAAGGATGGAACAAAGACATAACATCTGTCTTCAGACAAGAGCCACTGCTGTGGCTCAGTGCTAACGGTCTGGGTGGCATGCTTTGGAGACCTTTCAAGTACCTGAAGTCACGAAATCTAGTATTTCAAACTCTAAATTCTTTCCTGATCACAGTGCATGCAACAGCTGGAAGAACGATGACTAATTCTGGCCCCAATTGTCGATGTGGAGATATAGTGGAGGAAAAAGGCATGTATTATGAACACTAATCCAGAGACTTTACAGCAAGTAAATTCTGGCAAAAAAAAAATGGGGCCTGCAAGAGACCAAACACTTGATAGATGGAGAGGTGCGCTGATGGAAGGAGAAAGAGAGGTCTGGAGATCACAGGGCTGGATAGTGTTTCCCTGCAAGGAGGCTCAAGGCCTCTGGTTAATGTCCACTGCCCAGAATACATCATATCAGACCTGTTAAAGCTGACAGTCGTTCTCCCACTCCTGTTTCTATATATCTACCCACCAGAGTGGATCCAGTATCAAACCTCCATTAATCCACCCAGGTCTAAACTCTCGGTCAGATCCAGAACACCTTGTCAAGGCACCCTGGCCTGGTCTACTGGACCAAGTTAGGGAGGCAGGAGGTGGAGGCAGCGAGTGGAGGATCATAGACAGACTGGAACAGCTGTGAGGTGATATGTTTGCTTAAGAAGAAAAGGGGGAAAATTGAAATTTGCTTTTTCTCCTGTCACAGTGGGTCAGATTACAGAATTTTGGCTTTTGCCCCAGCATAATGGCATCAGGTCCTAAATGCTGTGAACAGTCTTGCAGATGACACTACCATTCTCTGTCTTTTGAGAGTAAAACAGTATTCTAGTAGACCGACTAGTCTTGCTAAATTATGTTTAAGCAGATGAAAAGCACTTTCAACCTGGTATCAGTGAGAAGATATAAAATGTTACAGCATGAGGCAGCACTGTGATTAGTACTTGAAGCCATTCAAAAATACCTCCTTTTCAGGACACTTTTCTGTGGTGGCTGATCTACTAAATCTTTTTTGTGTGTGTGCTTCTGTTCCATCCTTAAATTAAGGAGACAATTCACCATGACCAGGTGTGTTTATTAATGAAGCCTGTACAGGACAGAGAGGAACTAAAGGAGGAGGACAGGAGGAGGCAGCTTGAAAGAAGAGAAGGCTCAACTCTGTGCTCGAGTCAGGGCTCGTGAGAACACGGCACATAACAGCAAAACCTGCGCCACCACCAGTGTTGGGGAGTAACGGAATACATGTACCGCCGTTACGTATTTAAAATACAAAATATGAGTAACTGTATTCCGTTACAGTTACGGTTTAAAAAGGTGGTATTTAGAATACAGTTACTTTGTTGAAATAAATGGATTACACAGCGGTACTTTCCTGTTTCATATTGTGGCGGGTCAGGACTGTTTGGGTTTTGTTTGACAGCTACGTTCTGTTGTTCCAGGCGGCAGCGTTACGGTTGCCATGGTTACAGGGCGACGCTCTCTCTCTCTCTCTCTCTGCGACTGTGTGTTTCCTGGGTGAGAGAGCGCCTTTTTGTTGTTGTTGTTGTTGTTGTTGTTGTTGTTGTTGTGCTAAGCTAATAGGCAGAATGCTACAGGTATAGCTCTAAAGAATGTAGCATCATGGGCAGTGTAGTCCGTGCTGCAGGGAGAATGGACTGCCATACACGTTATGTGTTATGCGTGAGCAAGAGGAGGGAGAAAAAGGATAGTGGAAAAGTATAGCAGTCATCGAGCAAAAACGGGAGCTGGAAGCATGTAAATATAATAATAACCACTGCAGCCAAGAAGAGTGCCTGACGAGCCCAGTTGTAAGTAAGCTATTAAGACTCGACTGTACACCGTGTTCGTGTTTTCCTCCAAAAACAATAAGTTCCGTTGGAGCAGCCTTTCAACGCCTCTCTCTGTCTCTGGCAAGAAAAGTTGACCCAGACAACAAAGTAAAGCTAGTTTTCGGCTACGAGCCCGACACAGAACCCACCGTATTAGCCAGAGGTCCCTTTACTACGGTTCGGAGCCGCGGACCTTCAGTAACAGTAATAAATCACAGCAATTGTACATTCATGTAGTTGTAAAAAGCATGATAATATATTAAGTAATCCAAAGTATTCAGAATACGTTACTCTCATTGAGTAACGTAACAGAATACGTTACAGAATACATTTTGGGGCATGTATTCTGTATTCTGTAATGGAATACATTTTAAAAGTAACCTTCCCAACACTGGCCACCACCACCGACAAAAGTGGTTGACGATGCATTATGATGGTTACTGGGTGACGGGCCCTTGCCCAGCCCTGTGAGTAACCTGTTTGTTTCCTCTTCTGATGTAACAACGAGCCTTAGGCAGCAGGAGGTCCAAAGGACGTGCAGGATTGGTAGTGGCTGTACCATCTGGATTCTGTAAAACAGTACTGCCCACATGTTGTCCTTTTCTGAGAGTTGCTGATGAAGCAGCCTGGAAGCGGTGCTGGGAGCAAGCCACTGGAGTCGAGGAAGGACTGGTGGTCAGCTGAGGGCTTCCCTGTTCAAAAAAAAAAAGAGAGAGAGTTTCCAGAGTATACAGGACCTGATGAATTGAATGATTTAGGTGATAGTTGGTGCTCGTGTGAGAGGTTGGAAGACTACTGTTATACCCCCAAGGCAGTACCAAAAGACTACATGATTTCATACTACAAGAGTTGACAGCAAAAAAGGGTTCACAACTGAAAGCAAAAGGGTATACAGTTAATACTTCATATTAGTTGACATATGCATAAAAGCAACATAAATAGGTGCAAAAATTGTTAAAAAATTATTGTTTTTCATGTTGCATTAATGTTTGTGTCATTTTACTCAACTACGTTCGGTACATTACTGATCGGCTAGTAAGCCATCGATTGGTAGTGGCTCCATAGCGGTCATTGGTTTTGAGCCTGAGTTGCGTACCATATAATGCCCATTAAGCTAACGGCAGGAGATAAAAACATATCTATTGTCAATCATTTTGTAAGGACACATGTTTAAATACAAATAGTAAGAACTTTATTATTATTCTGGTGTATTAATTAACTCTTTCTTCCACTGTGTGACATTGAGCAGCACAGGGACTTCTAGCCTGATTTTAGTTTTTATAGTTTTTGAAATATCCTGGGCTTTTTTTTTAAATTGTAAATAAATGATTTGCTTTATACTCCTTGGCTACCACCCCCTTTTATTTTTTAGCTGCTCTCCACCCAGTGGAAAAGGACCTCCCTCTTCCGTCCCCTTTTCCCTCTTCTTTGCATTTTCCTGTGCCTTTTTTCTTTTATTGGGTTTCATTTTTAAGGATAATGTTTAACTGTTTATACTATTTATATAATTCTATAATTTGTATATCCATGTACAATTAATCTTGATGAACTCACTGGAAAGTGGTCTGGGCCCAAGTTTGTTTCTCTTTCGCTGTGGGCCATTCTCCAGGCAGTGAGGTCTGGAGAATGTGACAGCTAATTAAGAAGTGGCCAGAGATCCGGTGGATGGATGAGAGATCAGAGGTGGACAAAGGCACTCTCATGTACATACAGAGAACATCTTGAGAAACACCTAAAATGCTGCACATTTTCTGTCAGTTTTTCAACGTCTGAATTTGCAGCCTACAAAAACATTACCCGCAAAAAAACAAAGGGAAGTGGTATATATTAATCAAGCAAGTCCTGTGACATACTATAGCCACTATTGGATAAGGAAGCATGAATGATTGAGGGCATTAAGCCAGGACAAATGCATCTGACTTACTAAATCAGACTGATTTGAGTACAAGAGAGGCAGTCAATTCAACATCTAAATTTGCACAGAATATCTTTAAAAGCTCCAGGTGAGCCCATGATATCTTCAGGCAGTTCTTGGGCCAGGAGGGAACCATAAATACACTATATGGCACCATGAACCTCATTTTCCATATTTTGTGTCTTGCTCCTTCGCTCCATGTCCTATTAAGATTGGCTTTGTATCATGTAGACCTTCTGGTTTCACTTTGAGGCATTTTTTTCCAAAGTAATACAAATTTGAGGTCAACCAAAGTGACCTGGAATAATGGCTGTGGGATCACTCCAGAGATTTTCCTTGATTACCAATACAGACATTTGAATGATAGAATAGGGACTGGTGGACCTGTAGATTTCTTCTTGTTTTAATTGTCCCTCCAGTGTGCAAGACATGGTTCAAAAGGTTTTTCAGTAGTCAACAGCATACTGTGACCTGCCTGCTGCAATATGGAGTTTCCTTCTTCCTTCCCCTGTCCCTATCATAACCTTGCATTTGGCTTCATCTATCATCATCTAGCCCCTTTTGGCTCATTTCAGAGGTACTTGTTTGTGAACAACGTGCTTGATCCGGTAACTCTGGGCTGCAGTCGACTGCAGTTGAACTTTAATGAACATATTTGGAAGGTAGCCTAAATACAAAGTAAGACAGTGCAAGGAAGGGGATATATTTTGGATTCAAGTGAGGCTTTCAAACTATAAATAAGCACCTGGCTTGTGTCATGAGAATATTTTCTAGCAACAAATGGCAAGTTGATTTTTTTTTTAAATGAACAATCACAACCACGCCAAAACCAAACTTTTAAATGAGAGCATTTCAAAACTGCAACATGATATAGGTTTCTGGTTTACCTTCCTCAGTTAGTCACGATAAGCCAGATTTTATTCATACAATTTATACAATTAACTTCCTCTAATTCATTATTTATTTATTTTTCATCACATAGCCTGCTCAACTCAGGCTACGTCCACACGTACACGGGTATTTTTGAAAACGGAGATTTTCCGTTTTCGTTTTAAAAAATAATCCCGTCCACACGTAAAGGCAGAAATGAAGGAAAACGCTGCTAGGAACATGCCAAAGCAGCAGGTGGCGATATTAGAATTAGAATTAGAATTAGAATTCAACTTTATTGTCATTGCACATGCACAGGTACAGGGCAACGAAATGCAGTTTGCATCCATCCAGAAGTGCTTTAGTGATATAGATATATTACAATATATATTAGCAATAATATAGATATGTGAGTATATTACAGAAATGGGTCTATTATGGTATGTTATAATATACACGGTATGAAGTATGTTAGGAATATTCTATAACTATAAGTATGTACAGGCTGTAGTGAGTACAAGCTATGTACAGCTATGTACAGGCTATGAACAGGATATAAATATGAAAATAAGAAAATAAAAAAAACTATACAGAAATCTGAGATATACAGTTATACAGAAATGTGAACTATGCAAGTTATAAACAGTTGTAGGATTAAAAAATTATCGTATGATTATTTACACAGAACTATACAGTAGTGCAGTTAAGATAAGTGAGATATGTGGATAATTTCTACAGAGGCTATATAAAGTGCTAGTGATTGTGAATGGTGGTTCAGTCCATGTTATTATTGTGTGTTTGAGGGTACGGTTGTCCATTGTGTGTGTGTAGGTGGTTGTGGGTGTGTGTATGTCCAGTCCATGAGTTTAACGTGGGTCAGATGTCAGGAGGCAGAGTTCAGGAGTCTGACAGCTGTGGGGAAGAAGCTGTTCCGGTACCTGGTGGTCTTAGTCCGGAGGCTCCTGTAGCGCCTCCCAGAGGGCAGGAGGGTGAAGAGTCCATGTGATGGGTGACTGGGGTCTTTGATGATTTTCCCAGCCCTTTTCAGACACCGCTTCCTGTAGATGTCCTATATGGCAGGAAGTGGTGCTCCGGCGATGCGCTGGGCAGTTTTCACGACCCTCTGCAACGCCTTCCGGTCCGAGGCAGAGCAGTTCCCATACCAGACTGTTATACAGTTGGTCAGGATGCTCTCGATGGTACAGCGATAGAAGTTCACCAGGATGTCTGAGGACAGGTGGTTTTTCCTCAGAGTCCTCAAGAAGAAGAGGCGCTGGTGAGCCTTCTTGACCAGCTTGGAGCAGTTGGTCGTCCAGATGAGATCCTCGGAGATGTGGACTCCCAGGAACTTGAAGCTGCTCACACGCTCCACAGCCGTCCCCTTAATGTGGATGGGTGGATGTGGGTCAGCATTCCTCCTGTATATATATTCCTAACCGTGCAGAAATGTTGGCCAATCAGAAGTCTAGAAGCCTCGGTGGGAAAAAGTAAACAAAGCTGGGGCATGGAAGCAGCACCGAGTCGTATGTATGGAGGGACAGTAACTGTGTGTGTATATGTAAGCATTTAAACACTGCAGAGAGAACAATTAACAGTAACAGTATTGTACAAATTCATTTCACCGAAACAATAACGTGGAGCACAGTATGACGTCAAAAAATACGCACACCTTTGACGCTGCGCTTTCTCCGTTTTTCTCGTCCACACGTAAATGCAAAAACTGAGTTTTCAAAAATATCCACCCTGGCCGGAGCTTTTAAAAATCTCCGTTTTCAGTGACCAAAAACGCAGTTTACGTGTGGACGAAAGGTGCAAAGCATAGAAAAATCTGCATTTTCAAAAAATACCCGGGTACGTGTGGACGTAGCCTCAGAAAATAGTAACAAAATCACAAGGTGGTGCTTCTTACCATGTGTACCATTACTCTTGAATGGAGAGTAGAGTACTAAAATGAAGTGGTGTGTCAACCTATGTTGCACAACTTTCTGTATTATCAAGAACTGTGAGCCCATGCTAGTTTTTCTCTGACAGAACCATCCTGCTCATTAAACAGCACACCATTCCACTTAATTGCTTACCTAGAGGCTGCAAGCTGCTCTTCGACAGATCGTTTATTGT